>NC_140497.1:16146099-16588599 GCF_964271855.1 Acomys minous | reverse complement strand
AGAAAAATGACAGACCGCTGAAGACAGCTGTCACGCTGTTCTCCATGATAACAGCACTAGTATTTAAAAAAAAAAAAATAACAAGAGCTTTTAATGATTGCAATGTATACAGTTGGGCCGTTTGGCAAAACCCTGCAGATGTGTATTAATGATGCTTTACTTAAAAACAAAAAACAAAACAGTCCGTGTTGGAATTGATCAGGGTAAGTTAAATGGTGGTTTTTAGGCTGGACCCATGATTTAAGCTGTACCCATCCAGCTCAGACAAAAAAGGAAAAAAAAAAAGAAAAAAAGAAAAAGAAAAAAAGAAAAAAAAAAGAGAGAGAAATCATCTGAATGTTAAAGCAATTGTTCAGAGTCTTGAAGAAGAAACCAGGCCAGAGAATGCCAATAATGATGATTGGCAAAATCAAAATCAAAACAAAAGGAACTTTATCGAGCCGCCGACAAAGAAATCTTGCACGGAGACTACAAGTCTGGAGTTTCTGGGATGAAATTGTACAGGAATCTCAGTCCACAGTTTCCTCATTCGCTGCGGAGACGGAGCTGTCACTGAATCTGACAGAGCCCTGCACTCCTCGGTCCGCCGACCCTGTGGAATGGTGGAAACACAACGCAATCAGGCCTCCTAATCTCGCAGCGATCGCGATGTCTTTTCTTGGAGCTCCGCCAAGCAGTGTTCCCTCCGAGAGGCCTTCAGTTCTGCTGAGGATCTCCACGGAGACCATCGCTGCAGACTTCTCCCCGAGAATGCAGAGAGGCTGGTGCTTTATTTTATTTATTTTAAAATAATGCAATTTGCCCAGAGTAAACTACAGGTATTAAATACAGTTTGAGCTCACCAAAATCGCATGAGTCATGCTATGGAGTTGTACTATACTCAAATTGCACACAGAAAACACAGATATAAGTTTAAGGCTTATTAAACTTTGTGCATATCTCAAAGAGAGTCACATATGGTCATCGAATAGTGGCCATAATTACGCTATGGGTCAATTTACAAAAAGATTGTACAGCACTGTAAAAAGTAAGTGTGGCAACATTTTTTTTTCCAAGTCAAGCTGCCCTGTCTGATTTGCCAGTCCATTTTTGACAAACGTTAATAGCTACTATTCGGTATTCAGTCGAATACCAAAAAAGTGGATTCGTCACATCCCTAGTTTATAAGCCAGTGAAATCCCAAAACCTTACGGAGAAAAGTTGAAAACAATATCGTCTACATGGTGTTCTCTAATTTACCAAACAAGAAGATTTGTCATGTGGAGGTACAGAGTAGGATCAACTCTAAAAGCCCCTCTCTCTCTCTCTCTCTCTCTCTCTCTCTCTCTCTCTCTCTCTCACACACACACACACACACACACACACACGCACACATACACCCACACACATGCACAGAACGCGCGCGCGCACGCGCACACACACATGTTCACGGAGGGTGAAATTTCACACTGAATAGCAATGATTTAGAGACAGACAAAAATACATGAAGCACAAATAAATTATTCTTAAAAATTGGTTTAATCAAGGAAATGCAAAGCAGTGTGATAATTGAACTCACCTTTCTGTAACGCAGCCTTCAGGGCAGCCTGAGGAGCTGTTTCAACCTGTTTGGACAGAAAAACACAGCATTAACAGGAAGTTTTTTCACTTTGAAAAAGACAGAGGGAAAAAACAATATTTTCATCAATCTAAGTGGTGACAAGTGATCAATGTTATTGAAAGTCTGATTCAATCCCATCTTCTGGGTCCAGTTCTCCATCTCAAGGTCAGGGGCTTAAATCCTAGCTTCCTGTGCTGAATACCGAGTGACAACACACAGCCACATGCTCTTTAGGAAAGCCTTCCCACCACTCCCTTGGTACTTGAAGAGAATGAGTGTTTTCCTCAGTGTCTGGGAGGCAGGAGAGGGGCTGTTTCTGCGACCAGCCCCAACGTTGCTACAAACCCCTCCCGCCCCAAAGACATTAGGATAAATTTTTACTTACTATGATACTCAGGTTAATGTAACTCACGCCACTTTAAGACCCTTCCGCGCCTGCACTCACAGCTAAGTGCTGAGAATCGGACCCTCTCTGTAGAGAGTGCTACATGGCTCCATACAGCTGGAAGCTCAATACTTGTGCAGCTAGAACAAACTTAATAGTCTGTGATACTGCAATAGCACTTTCTTGGGTGTCTTATGAACAGTGTCTTGATCCTACATTAGGAGAGCGAGATCAGAAGTTATTCTGCCAATGTATACGTAAAACACGTGGTACTGGAAAACTGAACCATTGCAACAGGGAAGAGATGCTGTTTGCAGAAGTTCCTGTTTAGGCTGGGATGGAATTTTATGTTTCCTTAAGATATGAAATATGCATGTTGAAACACATTTTGTAAATATTTAAGGATTGTTCTAAGCTTTTTAAAAATTTTTTTATTTTTTTTACAACAGGTAAAAAAACATACAACAGGAATGCTTTTTGTACGATACAATTAGTTGTACAAATATAAAATCTTCTAAACAATCACTGGTATTATTCTACTACTAACTATATATATAACACAGTGGCAGTAACAATTTGTCCCATTAGTTTTACTCATTCTGTTTATTAATTTTAAACTAATTGGTCACAGACTGAATTTGGGAACCAGGTGGCAAAGTCACAACCTCATTTTGGTAACAAATACTATGGATTTATCAGACTTGGATTTTTTTAAAAATTTCTACATATGGAAATTATATGATAAGTGACAATTACTGAAATTTTAGCTAAATATCCTCAAAAAGTTGTTTTATATGCTTGTGATACCATAGAGCACCCACAAAGTTAGCTTTTAAATTTGAAAATTTAAAATTATGAAAATTTAAATGAAAAAGTACAGACTCTTCCATGGTAAGTTGCTTTAAAATACTAAACTTACTGGAACTAATTCTGGATTTGTTTTAATACTAGATGATTAGGCTATAAAAAGTAAATATTCCAAAGCTGGTTGTGGTGTCAAGACACCTTTAATCCCAGCAAATGGGGAGGCTGAGGCAGGTGGATCTTTGTGAATGCCTGGCCAACCTGATCTATATATCATGAGTTCCAGGCCAACCAGGGCTACATAGCGAGACCCTGTCTCAAAAAATGAAGAAAAGAAAAAAAGGAAAAGAAAAAAAAATCTGGGGACACAGCTCAGTGGAAAAGTGCTTACTTAAAAACAGATGTTCATTCATTTAAAAAAAAAAATCAAAAAAATCTGTGAGTTTATAATTTATAGAATAATTTCTCAGCATTCTTTGAAAAGGTAATTTAACATGTAAATTACTACATTGATTACACCAGTTGAACACATTCAATCAAAATGTAGTCCCCTCCCCACACATTTTTTACTTGAATATTGTTTATCTGACAGTTTGATTCCAGATGAGTGCCATTCTACTGGAAAAATAACATTTCAAAAGACCTATGATACTAACAGAAAAACCAGATCATCTATGATTACCTGTTTCTTAAATATAAGAATATAAATTAAATTAATTTGATTTGTTTAAAAAATAAAAACAATATATACCAGCAGCTTAAACCAAAAATCAAAGTTTTTAAAAGGGAACTCAATGATGGTTCCAAGTAAAACTCATGAAAACATGAACTCATTGTGCTTATAACAGAAATTGCAAAATGAATATAAGGGTTTCGCATCGCTGGCTTCCCATCTCCCAAACCTGTTTTCTGTGAGAATGCTTAAAGCACCTTCACAGGACAGCTGTTGGAGAAGTCACCACGGCAACCCGCCAGGACAGGCAGGAAGAGTAGTTCAGGGAGGAGGCCAAGGTGGGGAGAATCTTTCTTTGGTGACAAGAGATAAGCCACCACATTACAGATACGCTTTTAACTCTCTACATGTAGGAAGCCAACCTGCTCCTTTTTGATCTTCTTCTTTGGCACAACCTCGATGGATTTCTCTGATTCAGATCGAGTCCTGATTGATCTTCTCTGCTGCTTCTTTTCTACTGGGCCTAGGAGATGATTTAAACACACAAACAAAACTTATTAAGACCTGACCAGATTCCTGACTTTTTAAAAAACCATTACTTACAGAATTTTAATTAGAAGTCATTTAAAAAACTTTCATATACTTGGGTCAGGTAAACATACTTAATGAAGCTCAGGGATGAAGGGACTGAACGGATCAGAACAAAGGGCTTTCTATGCCAAGCACATAGAGGGAGTGAGTTCAGATCCCCAGCAGCTACTTAAAAACAAATACAACAAAAAGGGGCACACACGCCTGCAACCCCAGTGCTGAGGGAGCAGACAAGGGTCCCTTGCTGCCAGCCAGTCTAGTCAGAGACCTTGTATCAAGATAAAGTGAAAAACCTCTAGCCTCCACATGCACACATATTCATGAGCGCATGTGCGCGCGCACAGACACACACCATTGGTTCAAAATGCAATGGATAGTACACATTTTGCACCTTGAGTGAACTGAACAAATTTTATATATAAGCAGTAACAGCACTCTGCACACTTGTGCAAGTTATGTTACTGCTATGACAACTAAGCCAGAGAGAAAGCAGCACAGGAACAACATGTGACCAAACATCACTATTAACTTGACTATCACAGGAGCCTTTGTTGAACCTTGGAAATGACTAATCAGTTGATACAGTGCTTGCTTAGCACACACAAAGCTCCCCGTAAGGCTCCCAGCACAACATACAGCAGGGCACTTGAGGACGGAGGCACGAAGGTCAGAAGTTCAAGGTCATTCTTAGGCTACATAGTAAATTTAAGGCCAGCTGGGCTTCTTGAGGCTAATCTCAAAAAGAAAAAGAGAAAATGTAAAGACAAACAACAAAACCAAAAAGAAACCTAATCATGGAAAACTAGTTAAATTATTGATATTTTTCATGCTAAATAGTAAAATAAGCTTAAGGTTTTTTGTTGTTGTTGTTGTTTTTGTTTTGTTTTGTTTTGGGGGGGGCATGAGACAGGGTCTCACTATGTATCCTTGGATGACCCTGAACTCATAGACATCCAACTGCCTCTCCTTCCTAAGTGCTGGGATTAAAGGCATGAGCCACTATGCCTGGTCTAAAAAAAATTTTTAAACAGTCCTATTGTTTAAAAAAATAAACTGATAAAACTTACATGGATTTCATGTGAAAAATAAAAACTAACATGGAAACTTGGAAGATCCCTGACCCAGGAATGAGTTTCCTTGTAACAACACGAACAGCAACACCTTTACTGCAGCCATTTGTTAGGGGTTCAGGATAGCTGACCAACTAAGCTCCTGGGCCAGTGGGATGGCTTAGCAGGTAAAGGTGCCCAGCACCAAGCCTGACCACCCAAGTTTCATACCCAGAACCCACATGGTAGAAGGAGAGCACCAACTCCTGCACATCATCCTCTGACCTTCACCCATGGTCTCCTTTATAGTCAGAGAAACTTCTCCCATGCAGCAATGCAGACAACCTTCATAGTTCTGCATGTCACTGCTCTGGGGTACACAGAAATGCTTTCCTTCATTTTAGCAAATCCACATTAAAAAAAAAAATCCCATTACTTTGGTTTTGGGAGAATTGGTAGTTTGGCGATACTATGTTTTTCCACTTTAAAAAAGAACCACATTTTATTTAATTTTTGTGCGTGCGCATGCGTGTGTACATGTACATGTGCATCTGTGTGTTTATGGGTGTACATGCCACAGTGCCAGTGTGGAGATGAGAGCATAACTTGTGAAAGTAGGTTCTCTTCTTCCACCATGAGGATGCTGGTAATGAAACTCAGGTACCCACTGAATATCTCACCAGCCGTTTTTCTTTTCATGTGTGAATGCATGGGGTACGTGTACACACAGGTATTTGTTTGTTTATTGTATATACAGTGCTCTGCCTACATGCACTCTTGCACATCAGAAGAGGGCATCAGATCCCATTATAGATGGTTGTGAGCCACCATGTGGTTGTTGGGAATTGAACTCAGGACCTCTGGAAGAGCAGACTCTGACTCTTGCAGAATATTATTTGACAAATATATTGTTACAATATAACAAGAAGTATACCATTGCCTGTCTGCTTCCCTGAAAAGAACTGTGATTAAGAATTCAGAATTAGCAGCCAGGCCTGGTGGTGCATGCCTTTAATCCCAGCACTCGGGAGGCAGAGGCGGGTGGATCGCTGTGAGTTCGAGGCCAGCCTGGTCTACAAAGTGAATCCAGGACAGCCAAGGCTACACAGTGAAACTCTGTCTGGAAAAACCAAAAAAGAAAAGAAAAACAAGAAGTATACCAGGCCAGTGGGATGCCTCAGTGGGTAAAGGCACTTGCCACCAGGACTGAGTTTAATCCCATCCAGAGACCCACATTGTGAAAGGACAGAATCTATTTGTGCAGGCTTTCCTAACACTGCGCACACTCACAGTGGAACACATGCACCGCACAAATAAATAAATGCCTTTAAAAAAAAAAAAAAAGGAAGAAGTATATATATGGTTTCTACCCTTCATTTCTAAATCCTAATTCTCTAAATGGTATGAATGCACATTAGCTCTGTTTGGCCTTTGGCCTAGTCTGGGCACAGAGCTTCCAAGTGCATGCTAGCATATCTGCCCTTTACTCTGCTGAGACAACTCCTGCTGGGCTGCTAGGCAGAGGCTAGTCACAACAAGGACAAAGCCCAAACCCTGCCCAAGAGGCAAGACAGGCTGGAGCCTAGATGAACAACAGACCGTCCGTGCGTACCGAAGCCTTCTAAAACCCTCTGAACTATGGCAGCAGGAGGACTTCCAGATGAGAAAACAGGAGGAGCTTGGGAGGGCACTGAAACTATACAGCCCTTTGTCTGTGTGCACATCTGTGGAGGCTGTAGTGACAAACTGGTAAGCATCAATGAAGTGCTCACCTGAGCTCTGTGAGGAAATGACTCAACCAGAGGAGTGGTGGCAACCTCAACGTGTAGGCCGTAAGCCAGAAACTTTGGAGACAGGGTTAGACATGGTGGCTGAGGCCAGGAGATCTGGCATCCACAAGCAGCCTCAGGCGTGGGAGCTGAAGCAACTAGGAGGTAGGGCAAAGGGTAGTGAGGCACTGCAGACTGGGCTTCCCAGCACACTCTAAGCAGGAAGGCTTAAATCTGAAGGGTCTAACACTGAGAAAAATGACTCAGGAGTGCTCTGTGAGTTCAGGGTCAGCCCGGTCTACAGAGTGAGTTGTCGGACAGCCAGGGCTATAGAGAGAGACCCTGTGTCAAACAAAACAAACAAAAAGGTTGCTTATCAGGTGTCTAAGAACTGGTCAGTGTGGGGAAAAAATAATCCACTTATCTGGGTCACAGGGACATGCAAAATGGCCAGTGTATGACAGAACAGAAACTGTCTTTTCTTCTTATATTACAAAATCATATCTTAGAATTCAAAATCTTTTAAAGAACAAAATGAAGATTCTAAATGATCAAGCTAATTAAAAATTTCATTCTTAGTTAAATATTGAACTTAGTCTAGTGTGCATACAGGCAAGCACTCTATCACTGACTTTTACAGCTCTCTATTTTTACTGGACATACGAAGCATGGCATAGAAATAGTATTCATTATCCATATAGTATTGTTGACATGACACAAATGTACCAGACAATCAGTTAAAACTAAGATACATTTTAAAGTCTTTTTAAAAAAATAGCTTTAGGCTAATAAAATGGCTCAGTAAATATAGGTGCCTACTCCCAAGTCTGACCTGAGTTTGATTCCCCAGGACCCACATTAAGAGACTGACTCTCACCAGGATGTACACCTTTAATCCCAGCACTTGGGAGGAAAAGGCAAGTGGATCTCTGTGAGTTTGAGGCCAGCCTGGTCTACAAAGTGAGTCCAGGACAGCCAAGACTACACAGAGAAACCCTGTCTTGAAAAACCAAAAAAAAAAAAAAAAAAAAAAAAAAAAAAAAAACCAAACAAACAAACAAACAAAAACAAACAAACAAACAAAAAAAAAAAAAAAGGGAGAGACTGACTCCCACAAGTAGTCCTCTGAAATCCACATGCATGCCATGGCAAGTGTGCAAGTACCTGCACACATGTGTACACACATAAATGTAATTTGAACTTTAAATTAAAACATAGCTTTAAATCTTCCAAAGGTACAACTTTAATAAATACAGGTATTTTCTTTGTTTTTTGTTGTTTCCTTTCGTTGTTTCGTATATCCCTGGCAGGCTTGGAATTTGCTATATAGACTAGACTACTGTCAAACTCACAGAGATCCACCTGCCTCTGCACTCACTCCCTGCTTCAGGCATTTCTCTTTTAAGGAAGAATAACAGTGCTTAGTTTTCAGCTCTGGGAGTCTGCTAGCCAAAGAGCACTACATTACAGTAGCTAGGTCCTGAATCCCAGCGCCACCAACACTGCACACATCTACCAACAATTTTGTTTCCAATACAGAACAAAGGAGCAAATGGTGAGGATCACAGTGTCTGCTACTGTTGGAAGAGTACGCTGCTGTCCTCTGCTAAGACAAAGGACTCAGGCGTGTTCATGGCTGTATTCCCCATCCCCACCTTTTTTTGAGCTCATTTCTTTCGGGTGGGATGACATGCACATCACCAACCCAGCCTAGATTTACAGCTGTACTCTTAATTATAGAACTATGCTAGTACTTAAATGCCTGTAGGAAAAAGAACTATGAGTAAAGCGCTCAAGCTTCAACTCACTATTTCCTACTAACATAATTGCTTTAAAAAATCCAAATGATGAATATTCAGCCAGGTGTGGTAGTGCATGCCTGCAATCCCAGAACTTGGACAACCGGGGCTACACAGAGAAACCCTGTCTCAAAAAAAAAAAAAAAAGAATATTCTGCCTACATGTATATATGTATATGTGTGTATCATGTGTGTACCTGGTACCCATGGAGGCCAGAAGAGGTCATCAGATGCCCTGGGACTGGAGTTACAGAGTTAACAAACAAAGCAACGATTCTCACTATGAAATACTTACGAATGTACTTCATTATGACCTGTTTTCATTCACCATTTTTTACCTTTGATAATGAACATTTCTTAGAAACCTGTCAGGACGGATCCAGGTGCCCCTCAGAACCCACCTGCAGAACCAGATGTCGCCTCAGGAGATGACGCATTCTGAGTTGGCTTCTCATTTCTCTGACTTGGTGAAGAGATTATAAGCCTGTCTTGCCCCCTGACACTTATTTCTGTTTTGTTACCAATTCCCTTTAAAATGAGGCAGAATAAAAAAAAAAGCGATTAGCAGACACATAGTATCAATTATGATTAGTCATTACGAGAAAAATATTAAGGAGATATTCTTAAATATACGATGAGATCACTTGAAAAATAAAAACTATTTTCCTTAAGTCCAGGTGACAAAAATTCTTAATAAACCTGCAGCACCCCATTTTCTGTCAAAAACAAACTAATTGCTATATGAATAGTTTCTTTCTTTAGATCATTGCTATTTGGTAAACTCATCTATTATAAAGGTAGAAAGGCCAATGTATCTTGAAATGAGACTATCATTAGATAAGAAATATGCCATTCATACTTACAAAATATAATCAAATAGGTAATGTGGAGCAGACAGACAGTAGGTGTAGTTAATTTAGATCTTAATTTAGGTTTTTTGTTTTAAGTAATTTTAAGTGTTAAAGATATCTTGAGTTTCCTTTAATAGTCTTAGGATGTTGGGTGTGTGTTTTCACAAAGAAGCAAATAAAACTAAGCTCTAAGAATAAAGGTAATTTGTATTCAAACAATACGCAAATGTTGCTATCAAAAGAATGACACCGGGGCTGGAAAGATGGCTCAGTGGTTAAGAGCACTTCCTGCTCTTCTAAGGGACTGAGTTCTGGTCCTAACATCAATGTTTTGAGGCTCACAACTGCCTGTGAGCCCCAAGGGATCTGACACTCTTCTGGCAAAGTAAAGAAATAGGAGAGAGGAAGTAGGGGAACAGGAGAAGTAAAGGCAAAAGAAAATGGAAAGAAGTCAAGTGACATCTGTAATTTAAGCTTTTCTGGGGAACTTTGCCCTATTGAGATCAAATAAACTTACAGGTAGAAAGAAATAACAGAGGACCCTTAACATTTCTAAGACCATTTCTAAGAATGAAGCATCCCTATATATTTAATCAATGATTTTAATACGCGTATGTTTATGCTAATAGGGAAAAAGCACAGAATTCCTTAAATATATCCTTGTATTAGATGTAACTAAATCAAAATCACAAACCCTAAATTATGGAGTGATCTGGGGGGTATGAATATTCAAAGGTTACAAAGAATTTCGACACCTTCAAGCCAAATAACTGCCTTAAATGGAAACCCAGGCTAGATAGATGGAAAGTTTTAGTAGCCAATCTATAATATCAATTACTCTTTGCTCACCATAATTCATTCCTGGACCAACATAGTAATGGAATTTCTCCCAAACGTAACAAGGTATCCCAAGCTAACAGGACTCTAACAAAACTGCTGGCACAGCAATGCCAAGCTAAACTCGGCCTCTTCTCAAATGGCTTCAAGCTAGATGAGGAGAAGGCCTGAGTAAGGAACAGGCTTAGGAGACCTGGCCAGCCATATTTTTATTTTTTGAGATAAGGTCTTGCTATGTAGCTCAGGCTGGTCTTAATTCCTTATGCCTTTGTCTTCTGCATGTTGGGATGCCAGGCCTACCAAGCCCAGGCAGAGGAGTACACTATTAATAGGAACTCACAATGCACACATTTAAGGATATGCAAGAAATCCTCATTAAACGTGCGTGGTCCAACATAGTAGCCACATGAGGCTGACATGAAATGTGGTTAATCTCCATAAGCTGTAAAATACCAGCTGGTGGGTACAGCTCAGTCTGCCTAAGAGCATGAAGCGCTGTACTGCGCCCCTAACACCAGGTGCACACTGCATGTCTATAACCCAGCACTTGGGAGGTAGAAGCAAGAGAAGCTGACGTGCACGGCCTTATTCAGCTCCACAGTGTGCAGCTAGCCTGGGCTACATAAGACCCTAGAGAGGTGGGTAAAGGAGAATATACACTGAATTCCAAAGACTTAGATGACAGAAAAAAGTAGGAAACACTTTGTACTGACTACATATTGAAATAATGTTTAGGGACATTGAGTTAAATGAACTGTGCAGTTAAAATTAAAATAAAACAAAGCAAAAACTACTGCTAGTACAAGTGAACAGATCAGGCACAATTATTCGAGTAGTTTTGTTTTGTTTTGTAGACAGTGTTTCTCTGTGTAGCCTTGACTGTCCTGGACTCCTTGTAGACCAGGCTGGCCTCGAACTCATGCCATGCACCTGCCTCTGCCTCTCGAGTGCTGGGATTAAAGGCGTGCACCACCACCCGGCCCGAGTAGGGTTTTTTTTTTTATAACAATGGTTAATTCAAATAAAAGAAAATTTTTAATAAAAATCATACTTTACAACAAAGTCAAATTAACTCTACAAATTAGAAACAGGCAGACTGCTCAGTTTTTTTTTCCATGACTTTCAGGAGCTAAGATCAATTTCGGCTGCATTGCTCAAGACTAATCTATTACAGATTGGAAATTACAAGAGGGAAACAGGAAGAACATAGCTTTACCCAGAGTAAACAAGACTGGATGCTTCAAATGCAGTGGATCCAAGGGGTATTTAAATTACACTCTCAAGTGGTTTTTTTTTTTTAAGTACCATTCCCCAAACCCCTACAGAACAAGAGGTACCTTCGTTGAATAAACAAACTGATCAATAAACTTCCCGTCTCCTGTTGCATTTTGGAGAGCAAACACTTGTTCAATTTTCACAACTGGAGACATATTGCACTTCTGCAGATCTAGACTCCCTTTGTGCATTGTGATGGAAGCTGGTAAGGATTTCCTTGCGGCTGCTGTTTTCCAGGCTATTTTAACAGGAGGTGGCTCTTCCTCTTCCAAGCTCGTGTGTCGCCTCTGGCTCTGTCTTCGAACGTCAGTACTTGATTGTGAGGAAGCCACCTCCCCTGCATTGGTCTGTTCTGGCTGACTATTCAACATAGATCTTGGTCTTCGGGG
Source organism: Acomys minous (assembly GCF_964271855.1). Classification (NCBI taxonomy): domain Eukaryota; kingdom Metazoa; phylum Chordata; class Mammalia; order Rodentia; family Muridae; genus Acomys; species Acomys minous. Next base: position 16,576,577 of record NC_140497.1, on the reverse strand, counting down.
TTTCTTGACTTCGGTCTTGGAGGTAACATTCTTCTTTGCTTGGGACGAAGCCTCTTCTGGCTGCTTATCGATATAGATGAAAGTGTACTGTTCCACTCTTTCTTCTCGAGTCATTGTTAATGCTTTCTCTGCATGAGCAATGCCTATATCCCACTGGGCACGTTCTCTCTGAGGCCGGGGTTTCCGAATCTTTATAAAAGATAGAGGCATTGTATGAAATGCTTTACAGTCCAATAGCACATTAAAATCAACATGTATTTTCTAAGCACCCTGCAATTTTTTCCCAAGCAAATATATTTTCAGACTCTCCAGACCAATAAATGGAATGTATTGACCCCATGCTATTATAAACTAGTATTACTCTAATAAATGCCATGAGAGTCTGCTGTTCTTTTATTTATATTCTTTTGTGGACTAACATGCTGAGCAATACCCCAAAGAGAAGTTGTCACCCCATATCATATTTGTTGAGCAGTAATAATGGGAGAAGAAAAACCACAGAAACGACTTACTTCAGGGGCCAACAAGCACTAACATTAAGTGCTACTACAAAGTCGTTATTTTCCTCCATATGGAGGCAAGTAAGGCAGGTACAGTGGAGGACTCGGCAAAGCACACTGCCAGCGCACATCTGGAGATGTGTGGCCAGTCTGTGCCAATATATAAACAAGGACAGAATGAAAAGAAAGCAGAAAATCCAAGGAAACAACAAAACAAAGAGAGTGTGTGGGGGAGAGGGGGCTAGGAGAGTGGTGGTGAATGAAACCTCAATGCCCTCCACAGAGGCTGGCAGAAGAATTGGGGTTGGCAGGAAGGTAAGAAAACTGACTAAAACTGTGGGCCACAAGAAGCTAGTTGAAACTGAAGAGCAAACAGGCAAGATGGCTCAGAAAAAGAACTTGCCTCCAAGCCTCCCCAACCAACCCTGGGAGCCCCACAACAGGAGAGAACCAACTCCCTCAAGTTGCCCTCTGACCTACACACACACACACATCGTGGCAGGTGAGCTATACACATATACCCAAAACAACTATAATAACAGGGCAGGGCAGGGCGGCACACACCCTTAATGCCAGGACTCAGAAGGCAGAGAAAGCCAAATCAAGGCCGGCCTGGTCTACAAAGCAAGTTCTGGACCAGGCAGAGTTATATACTGAGACTCCCATCTTAAAAAACAGAAAAGTGATACTAAATTAATTTTTTTAAAGAGGCAGACTATAAGATGGTATAGCGTATGCTAAATATTGATAACTAAATCCTTAAAATAGTCTGATAAAATTAATTAAAATCTTTTGTTTGGGGATGGAGAGACAGCTCAGCATTAAGAGTATGTATTAAAGCCAGGCGTGGTAGCAAATGCCTTTAGTCCCAGTACTTGGGAGGCAGTGGTAGAGGCAGAGGCAGGCAGATTTCTGAGTCTGAGGTCAACCTGATAGTTTCAGGACATAGTGAATTTCAGGACAGACAAGGATATAAAAGGGAGACCCTGACTCACTCCCACCCTGAAAAATGAGCATGTTCTGTTCTTCTAGAAGACCACAGTTTGACTCTCAGTACCCAGAGCAAGCAGCTCACAACTGCCTATCACTCCAGCTCCTGAGGATCTGATGCTTCTGGACTCTGGTTTTTGTATTTTATTAAAATAAATAATGATAATAATTACAATTCTTTTTTTTTTGTTGTTGTTGTTTTTTTGTTTTTTGAGACAGGGTTTCTCTGTGTAGCTTTGGCTGTCCTGGGCTAACTTTATAGACCAGGCTGGCCTCGAACTCACAGCGATCCGCCTGCCTCTGCCTCCCGAGTGCTGGGATTAAAGGCGTGCGCCACCACGCCCGGCTCTACAATTCTTTTTTTTAACTTTTTAATCCTGTAATAAAACTTAATTGATGTTTTTGGTGGTGGTTAACACTTACTAATGCAAACCAGGCCAGACTTGAGCTCAGAGACCTGCCTACTCCTGCCTCCTGTATGCTGGCTGGGTTTAAAGGCACATGACATCACTCCGAGCCAATACGTAGCAAGTATAAAAATTAGAAATTTTTGAATTATAAGAGACTTACATTAATTGCATAATATACTTGAAAAAACTCCTTTTATAAAGCCTAGCTCTAGGTACAATAAATATGCCAATAGCATAAAATAAATAAAAATAGCCATATTACAGCAATAGAAAATCAACAAGGTATATATACTAAGAATCCATTACAAAAAGTCTAAAACATCCGCCAGTATTTCAAACACATTTCCTGGTTCTATGACTGCTGTGGTCTGAGATGAATCAGTAACTTATGCCTCTGTGCCTTAGTTTCCTGATCTGTAGAAAAGAAAAATGTATACCTTATTTGATTATGAAGATTAAATAAGTATAACAATACTTTAAACAATACTTATTTCATAGAAGGCAATAGATTTCGGGGTTGGGGGTTGGGTTTTGAGATTGTCTCACTGTGTAACCTAAGCTGACTTTAAACTCTGGATCCTCCTATGTTAGGCTCCCAAATGTAGGCATTACAGATGCCGCATGCCCCTGGCTCTTATCAAGTATTTTAAATCTATGACAGGGCTGGAGAGATGGCTCAGAGGTTAAAAGCACTGACTGCTCTTCCAGAGGTACTGAGTTCAATTCCCAGCAACCACATGGTGGCTCATAACCATCTGATGCCCTCTTCCGGAATGCAGGTGAACATGCAGGCAGAACACTCTATACATAATAACTAAATACATCTTTTAAGAAAAATCTATGATAAAAATAACTTTGTTAATAGAATAGAGTTATGAGAAGACACTAATACAAAAAATTATTTAGAATTTTATAGCCCTAAACTAAAAGTTGAAGCTTTGATCCCCCTGTCTCCTGGATAAGCAGCCACATCCAATTTATGTAGCAGCAACAAGCAAATGCAGGGCTTTATGTATGCGAGCAAGCACTCTACCAGATGAGCTACAGCTCAGTTCCCAGGCCTTAATAGTACTAGAATATTACATGACATATACAACTATTTATTTATTATAGTTTTTTGAGACAGGGACTCACTATGTACCTGTGAATGGACTGGAACGTGCTATGTAGACCAGGCTGGCCTCAAACTCTGAAGTGACACGTCTACTTCACTAATGAGTGCTTGATTATAGGCAAATGCCACTGTGACCAGGTATAAATGTATCAGTGAACAGCAAGGTCAAGTTGAACAGCAGATTGGTTGCCTGCCATAGGAAAGACCCTGGGTTCCATCTCCAATGTAACACACAAAACAAACCACCAAGGGCTAGCAAGCTGTCGCCATTACCTTTTGTTTCTCAGAGTGATTGCTGGCCTGCTTGGCTGCCTCTGCTAGTAACTCTTCATACTGCTCATGGCCTTTATACTCGCGTACCCGTTTCTCATGAACCCATGCCCTCTCTGGCTGGTTGCTAAAAAACTGGACATGATATTCCCGGGCACCTGTAAGTAAAAACTTGTTTTAATTATGTTAAGACATAAAAATCCACATATACTTTGCCAAAGAAACCTTAAAATACAGTTTTCTCAGAATTTTTCCCATAAAACTTGGGGATTTTAAACTGTTCAAAGACATATTACACCACTCACTAACCTTACAACTAATGGCTACTACAAAATCATTCCAGATAACTAAAATCAGGGTAGCAGTTTTTAAGAGAAAGAAATGTGAAATTATGCTAATTGTCCAAGTTATTATTTTGATTACATAATTTATTTTTTACTTGTCTCCAATATTTCTACAAATTAGATTATAAGCACATAGTGTTTCCTTCCAAAACCATCCAAGTGCCAATCAGATCACTTTTCTAGCTATATAAACATGATATTGCTTTAGCGGTCCTGTGACCCCTATAGTAAGTCCTAATAACATCACTGTGATTTCTCTTTACAATTAAGGTGCAAAAGCAATAGCAAATAAGACTTCTGGCATTACACAAACATTGCCCAGAACCACACCCGGCTGTGGGGTGCTTCATTGCACTTTTTTTAAAAGAATAGTTATGCAATGTCCTTACTGAATCATCAAAAGGTATTAGTTTTCCTAAATTTCAGCCTTGAATCTTTGTCTCTTTAATACTTTTGTGCAATCAGAAAACAAATGATGAATGGGACACCTCTGCATTCTGGACAGTGAACGCTGCCTTGAGGGAAGCACTTAGTATAGTCATTTGGTGATAAGATGGAATATTGCAGTCACTAAAAAATGTGCCTTTCTGAGCTGTTCACATATAAGCAAGTGGTAGGTATCTCTCAAGAATGAGCTCCTCCTCCAAGGAAAACAACATTATTTGTTACCAAATACAGTTTGACCATTCAAGTCATATTGAAATTCTGGAAAACCTGCCTTTGCCTCTTTGAGTTACTTACTTCCCAATAATCAAAAAATAAACAAAACAACAACAACAACAAAAACAAAAACTGAGAAGTGATAACTTGAAAGAATATCTAGAGAGGGGGTGCAGTGACGTTTGCCTTTAATCCCAGCTCTCAGGAGGCAGAGGCAGAGGCAGGCGGATCTCTGTGAGTTCGAGGCCAGCCTGGTCTAGAAAGCGAGTTCAAGACAGTCAAGGATACACAGAGAAATCTTGTTGTGAAAAATAAAAAACAAAAAGACTCACTCAAAGTACAATATAGAACTAACAGAGGGTTTTTGGTTTTGCTTTGTTTTAAGACAGGGTCTTACTATGTACTCCTGGCTAGATTGGAACTCAATGTGGACTGGGCTGGACTCAAACTCACCGAGATATGACTCTCAGCTTCCCAAGTGCAGGGATTAAAAGTGTGTTTCCATCACACCTGACTGAACTAGGAGATTTTAATGTAGCAAAGCACAAATGTTCCCTGAAATAATTTCAAATTTCACACTGCAATTTACCTTCTACCTGTTCAGTTCTGTGTAGCAAAGGAAAATATCCTCAGTGATCAGAATAGAATGCTAAATTATTCTTCACTTTTTAAACTATACTTATGTATGAATCAGTATTATCTTCACAGTTTGCAACCAAAAGAACAAATCGTAACAAACTGAAATCAGAATGGAGTGTCTAGTGTCATCATTCAATCCAGACACTAAAAATCTACAAATATTTAAAAGTATTATCATTTCTCCATTAACTTTAAAGAGAAAATTGTATTACGGCATGTGTGCGTGTATAACTTTTGGGAGCTGGCTCTCTCTTTCCATCATGTGGGGTGTGTGTATTGAACATAGACTCCCAGGCTTGGCAGCAAGTGCTAAGCCATCTCACTGACCCCTCATTAACTACTTTTAAAAAGATTTTATTTAATTTTAAAGAATGTACACTTGTGTGTGTGTGGTGGGAGTCTGTGCATGTGAGTGCAGGTGTCCTAGGAGGTCAGAGGAGACAGACCCTCCTGGAGCTCAAGGTGGACAATTGTGAGCTGCCTAATGAGGGACTCAGCGCCTCCTAAAAATAGCAAGTACTCCTAACTGCTGAGCCATCTATCTCTCCAGAACCCATTAACCTTTTTAAGAAAATAATTTTCCAGAAAAACATGATAAATGATTACATAAAATAATTTTTAAGTGACTAAAAGTTAATTTCTAAATGAAATAGTATTAGATATAACCTACAAACTATGAAAGCTCTTCATTTGAGATGGTGAGGTCTACTTATTTAGCCCAGGCTGACTTCAAACTTGATGTCCAACCTTATCCTACTGAATACTTCCTGGAATTAAAGGCATATGCCATTACACCCTCTTACAAATGCCCTTTGGAGTCCTCAAATATTAAAACTAAGAGAGATCCTGGAACCAAATCATTACTGCTTAAGAGTAATGTAGTCTGAACCCATGGCTACAGAACAAGCTGAACTAGTACAAAGTAAGCACAGAGAGGCTGGCAATGGTTCCGCGCTCAGGAGCTCTGGCTGCTCTTCCAGCGGAGCTGGTGCTCTTGGCACCAGGAAGGGAGGGTCAGAACCACCTGCAACTCCTCGCAGCACACAAGCACGTACATGCGTGGCGCATGCGCGTACACACCCCTCCCAAAAAAGAAAAATAAATCTTTCTAAAAGAACATGCAAGCTGAAAGTAAGGATTTAAAACTAGTGTAACAATTTGACACTGTTATGACATCTAGACAGATGCTCAGTGATCTTGCAGTTTGCATTTAGAAAAGGGCTTTCACTTTTTAAAAAGAAAAGTCATTAAAGATAATTTAAAAACAAAAAACAAACAAACAAACAAAAACCACTATCCTTCAGAAAAAGCATCAGATCAGTGTTTTTAAAAAATGTGGGAACTGGGCTGGAGAGGTGGCTGGCTCATGGTTAAAGCAGTGGCTGTTCTCCCAGAGGACCCAGGTGTGATTCCTAGCATCAATATGTCAGTTCACAACTACCTGTAACTACAGTTCCAGGGGATCCACTGCGTTCTTTGGAGCATTGGATTCTTGTGGGCACTGCACACACATGGTGAACATATATATATACACTCAGTCTACACACACACACACACACACACACACACACACACACACACACAATATGTTAAATCTGTATAAAGGACCCGGAGAGATGACTCAGTGGAAAAGCACAATTGTTGCACTTGCAGAGGACCTGGGTTCCGTACCTAGCACCCACATAATGGCTTGAGACCATCCAATCTCCAGTTCCACCAATGCTCCATACCCCCATATTGGCTCGACACCCAGGATTGGTGCCATGACCCCTCTTGGAAGAAAGCATAAGGCCAGGGCTGTGCTGGGCGAGACATGCGTAGGAAACTTGATGGAAGGCGCAGCAGTGGTCACTTCACTAGCTGTCGTGTCTACAGCCGCCATGCTGCTGCCCTGAGCCTCTGCAGCTGGAGGCCCCAGAGCTACCTGTGCAGGTGAACCTGTCCAAGCCATGGAGGGGCAGCTTCGAGGTGACACTGCTACACCCAGACAATGGCTGAGCCGAACTCTAGACTGGTATTAAGAAGGTCTCACCATGAAAGCTCAAATTTCCCAAGCCTCTAGAGGTGGTGAAAGACTTGAACAAGTACCTTTCATAAGGTGGTTGGGCAGGAGTCCCCACGCTGAGCTTTCAGTCCTTGGAGATGCTGAAGCATTTATGATGACGCACAGCCAAACTGAAACTATGTACCCGAAGCCATGGTTTTCCTCACCAGAAATGATGGCTCAGTTGTGAGGCACCTCTCCAGCAAAGCATTGCAAAAGTATTTTGATTGGTTAAATAAAAGTTAAAGTGTGTGAGAGTAGAGAAGAAGGAGGAGGAGGAGGAGGAAGAGGAGAAAAAGGAAGAAGACTACTACTACTAGAAGTAGTAGTAGTAATAGTAGTAGTAGTAGAAGTTGTTGGTGAGGGAAGCTTTAGAAGTTTAGAATAAAAATAAGGAGCTAGAGCTGGGTGTGGTGGCGCAGGCCTTTAATCCCAGCACTTGGGGGCAGGGGGGATCACTGTGAGTTAGAGGCCAGCCTGGTCTACAAAGTGAGTCCAGGACAGCCAAGGCTACAGAGAAACCCTGTCTGGAGGAGGAGGGGGGAGGAGCTGGAGAAATGACTCCATGGTTAAAAGCATTAGTGTTCTTGCAAAGAAGTTGGATTCAGACCCCAACACACCAGCTTGGAACCGTTAACTCCAGTTACTGGGGATCTGACAACCTCTTCTGGACTTCTTAGGCACCAGCCACACATGTGGTACGTACGTACACACACACACACACACACACACACACACACACACACACACGCGCGCGCGCAAGCAAACACTCACACACATAAACATAAATCACTTTTAAAAACAGTTTAAAAAAGATTAGGGGTATAGCTCCTTGTTAAGAGTACTTCTTAATAGGGGGCCCTGGGTTATATCCCCAGTTCTCACTCACCAGTCTAAAAAGCAAAAATAAAATAAACCCAGAAGACATGAAAACTAAAAAAACAAACAAACATATGTGTCTCTGAATAGCTGACTAAATTTACTAAGTTTTCAGTCAAAAGCTGTATTTGTAGAAGAAATGTTTTTATAAATGAGAAATAATGCAGGGGACAGAGAGATGGTTGAGTGGTGGACAGCATTTACTGCTCTTCCAGGACCTGAGTCTGTTCCCAGCACCTTTCTCAGCAACCTGTAACTCCAGCTCCAGGGGGAATTTCATACCTCTAACCTTGGTGGCCTCCTGTACTCAGGTGCACATACCCACACCCAGGATTTTAAAATAATTTAAAAAAAGATTTATTTATTATTATGTATATAGTATTCTACCTTCTTGTATACCTGCACACCAGGAGAGGGCATTAGATCACATGATAGATGGTTGTGAGCCATCATGTGGTTGCTGGGAATTGAACTCAGGACCGTTGGAAGAGCAGCCAGTGCTCTTAACCACTGAGCCATCTCTTCAGCCCTTAAAATAATTTTTAAAAAGCCTTTTTAAAGCCCTTTTGTGAGTGGTGGCATACAAGGATGACTGCTGTGAAGGCACACTTTGAGAGTACAAGGTGGTGAGACACTGCTTGCCTACCCCAAAGTGCCACATGCCACCACTGTACCGAATGTGCATCTTTGCACCTAACCATGTGGTGACCACATCTGGCTTCTAGTACTTTGTGTCACAGCTAACGATGAAGAAGCCATGGGGGAGATAGCGCCTGTGAGCAGGTGTTTGAAGTCACCACTGCATGTGAAGAACTTCGACATCTGGCTAGGACTCTCACAGTGGCACACATAACATGTACCGAGAGTCCTGGGACCTGACCACAGCTGGCACTGTCACACAGTGCCACCATGACATGGGTGCCTGACAACATACTCATGCTCACTCCATCCAGATCTTGAAGGCAAGTACTACTGGTCAGCTATCAAGCAGTTCCACTACTCCAAGATCAATCAAGTTCCCATTGCCCCACCACGTGTTGTGTCGCCAGCACAAGCCACACTTCACCACCAAGACCCAAAACCTTCTTCTAGACCCAGAGACCCAATGAATAAAACTCCAAAGCTAAAAAGAGAAAGGAAGGAAGGGAGAGAGAGAGGAGGAGGGAGGTAGATGAGATGAGGGAGGAAGAGAGGGAGAGGGAGAGAAAAAGAGAGACTTTTTAAAAGCAGGGGCTGTAAAGATGGCAAAGCAGTTAAGAGCACGTTCCTCTTGCAGAAGACCAGGGCTCTGTTTTCAGCACTGGAATGGAGACTCACAACCAACCATAACTCCAAGGATATAATATTCTTTTCCGGCGCCCCCAGGTACCAGGCACACAAATGGTGCACAAACATACATGCAGGTAAAACACTCATACATATGCTATTTTTTAATTAAATTAATGCAAAGATAAAACCGTGTACTTTTAAACTTTAAAAATATTGCTGGTGTGAAAAGTAAACAGGCTAGTGGGTGACACATGCTTTAATCCTAGCACTCAGGAAGCAGAGCAGATAAGTCTCTGTGTGTTCCAGGCTAGCATGGGCTACATAACAAATCCCAGGCCAGCCAAGGCTACAGAATGAGACACTGTCACAAAGAAGGGAAGAAGCAAAGGGGACAGAGAGGAGGAACGCATGCATGAGGAAGGAGGCTGAGAAAAGAGAAGATGGCTCAGCAGATAAGTGCAGTCGCTGCACAAGCACGAGGATGTGAGTCATATCCTCAGCCTTGGGGGTGAACAATCCAGGCATGGCCGCATGCGCCTGTAAGCCAGTGCTATGGGAAGTGTGAGCGCGTGCATGCGTGTGCGTGCCATCAGATAAACTCCAGCTTCAGTGAGAGATCCTGATTCAAAGGGAATAAGGCAGATTGTGATATACAGCAGGACACCCAACGTCCTCTTCCAGCTCAGCGTATGTGCACAGATAAACACGCCTACACACACACAGCGTGAAAGTGCTTATTACACGATACAATACTCAGAAGTGCCAGGCCAGCCTGGGCAACACAGTGAGACACTTCAAAAAACAAAAACAACTCCATCCCCAGGAAAACACCTCATTCATGTGTCTGTTAATTACAAATATGCAGAGAGAAAAATTATCTCAAATTTTAAAAAAGATTGAGAGCTGGGTGTGGTAGTGCACACTTTTAATCCCAGCACTCAGGAGGCAGAGGCAGGCTGATTGCTGTGAGTTTAAGCCAGCCTGATTTACAAAGTGAGTCCAGGACAGCCAATGCTACATAGAGAAACCCCGTTCTCAAAAAAACAAAAAACAAACAAAAATTTATGAATATGGTATGGGGGTGTTTTATTTGCATGAATGTCTATGCATCAGTGTCTGGTGCTCAAGGAGGCCTGAAGAGAACATCAGACTCCTCGGAACTGAAGTTAAAGATGGTTTGTGGGTGCTAGGAATCGAACCTGTGTCCCCTGGAGGAGCAGTCAGTACTCTTAACCGCTGAGCCACCTCTCCAGCCCATGTCCAAAGTTAATAGTATTACACAGATGGAGGATGAGATTATGGACACCTTTTTGGTTCTGTAATTTATACTCAAGAGTTTTGCCCTTCCCAATCAACATACAATATTTTTAAAGTAGAAGAAGCATTTAAATTCGAGATACAATGATAACTAAACAATGAAATAGAATTTAAAATAGAAATGTGGTCTAAACATCTTTCAATACATCCTTGCCAAGTTATTAGTATTAATGGTGTGAAATTTGTTAAGTGTATTGTCCAATACTAACAATGTGACTAACAACAGAGAACAACGGCCGCTGCTTATTGTCAAAGCCAACTGTACAGAAAGACAGAGACAAAGCAGTACAGAACACTTCACAGGTATCACTGCACAACCAAATCTGAGTCTTGGTTTTCAGGAAAACTTGTGCGAAAGCTACTTTATTTAAAACTGTACTGTATGCTGTAACAGGATACAATTTGGCAATAAAAAGTGATGAAGTACTGATACATGTTAAAGCATGGGTGGACTTCTAAACCATGCTACACTATAAGCTGCTACACTAGTAAAGATACAGAGGCAGAAGGTGCTGACTGACAGCTCAGCCTCAGGGTGCATGGGAATCCAAAGGATGTCAATTGGATGTAAGATTTCATTTCAGGGAGTGATAAGATTCTTCAATTAGATTGTAACAACTCTGAATAAACTTTTAAAACTCACTAAATTCTGGCATTTAAACAAAAGGGTAAATTTGAGCTAGGCTTAGTGGTACACACCTTTAATACCAGTACTTGAGAAATTGAGGCAGGCAGTTCTGGGCCAGCCTGGTCTATACAAGGAGTTCCAGGCCAGACAGAATTCCATAGTGAGATCCTGCCTCAAATACATAAGAAACAAGTTATTAAATTTTATACTATATGAATATTTCTTTTCTCTCTTTCCTTTCTTTTTCTCTTTTTTATTTTATTTATTTATTTATTTATTTTTGATTGTTCGAGAAAAGGTTTCTGTGTGTATCCCTTGGCTGTCCTGGACTCACTTTGTAAACCAGGCTGGCCTTGAACTCACAGAGATCCATCCACCTACCTCTGCCTCCCGAATGCTGGGATTAAAGGTGTGCACCACCACACCCAGCTGAATATTTCAATAAAGCTATTAGGCTTTAAAAGATTAAAGACAAAAGAACATTTAGGCTTTTAATCAAAACGAGTGAATTTTAAATTCTAGATTCTCAAATTACTATGGGCAATATAAACAAATTTTCTAGCACTGAAGTAAGAAAATTACTAAAGTAAAAGTTCATCTGACTAGTAGATGAATTAATGAATCAATTGTGTAAACTTCTGGGGTTGCAGAGATGACTAAGTTAGTGAAGAATGCAATGGCGTTTTAGAGGACTCAAGTGCATTTCCCCATACTCTTCAGGAAGCTCACAACTTGTCTGTAACTTCAGTTCCAGGAGATATGAGCTTCCAAGGACACCTGCAGTCATGTGCACAAACCCCAATACACATATACAAGAATTAAAAATTTTTAAGAAATAAATCTTAAAAAGAAAAATGTAAAAAAAAAACAAAACCACTCCTTAATGTCAAAAGGTTGGTGTTGGGGTTCACTGTGTAAGCTGTGTCTTTGTATATTAATTGTTATTGCTAAACCAGCAGAGAGCTATCTAAGTATCACCCTGATCTTGGTATTGTTATTTCTATGGCCTATCAGTGGTCTCAGTTTGTAAATATTTGTCCTTCCTCACTTGCCTAATGGCTGAAATACCGAGCTGATGGTCAGTATCTGGGCAGAAAGTGGAGGGCAGAACTTCCACAAGAGAGGGAATGCTGGGAGGAAGAGAGCAAAGAAGAGAGATTTGCCAGCATACATAGGTGAGGGAACAGGTCAGAGTGGCCACGTGGTGCCGTCCTAGGATTAGCCAGGTTAGTCTAGATAGCTGGCTGGGAGACTGCTCTAGCTAAAAGGCCTAAGCTTTGAACTATTAATATGCCTCTGTGTTATTACTTATATCACTATCGGTTGCAACAGAAGAGCCATGACTCTCATATGTTATCATTTTGAAAGATCTTAAGCCCTAGATATGGATAGGAATTGTTTTATTTCAGAAGATTGAGTCTTCTTGAATAGGTCTCTGTGCATAAAGTACTTCACAAGCTCTGACCTAACACCCTCTCCTATAAATGTTTCTTTTACTTATGACTGCAGGGATTCAACTGGTAAGAGTTGTAGTGCAAGGGTTATAAAATAAGTTGTTTTTCAGACTACTTTTCTGAGATACAGGATATATCTCATACATAACTGCTGTGAACATCACAGAAGAAAATAAAATACTCAATGGGCAGGCTACAGATGTAGCTCAGTTGGTAAAGTGCTTGCCTCATATGCAAATGCAACACTATTGGTCCATTCCCGGTACCTAAAAAACAAAAACCTAACGCCTGTCTTAATACTCTTCTAGCCTCTGGTACATGTTGCTAAGATGAAAGATGGTAAATAATACTGCTTATTATGCTCAGGGAGAGTCTTGGCTACATAGCCAGTATCACCAGGAGAGTGAAACCCATACACCTGCTAGATTTAAACAGATATTTTTCTTCTCAATGATAGTGCACAGGTATCAAGAAGGAAGTTTAATATCAAATATATATGATGCAAAATTGTCAGATAATGAAGAATTCAACCCATGATAAAGGTGTGTTCACAAAACAAGTACCCAGAAATAAGTTATAAGCCAAGATTTCTTTGAACTTTGTTACAAGATATTTGATTATTGTACATAAAAAACCTAATTGTTAGCAAAATGTAAAAGCTGAAATGGATGTCAAATGCAGTTAGGTATGTCCTGAGAGATGCCACTTAGGTGTGCCTGTGAAAGTTCCATAGCTAAGAATGCTAAAGAATAGAAAGTCCTATTTAAAGCAAGTTGCTTAGGAAAGAGCGTATGGTCTTTTTGCTCTTTGACCTGAAGCCTTGAGCTGTCCCACCCAAAGGGTCGGCCTCTACTGACCTGGCTTGAAGTACCCACACACACACACACACATACATACCATGACAGTGACATGATCCAGCCTGCCAAGGGTGTAGAAAAACTAGAGACTTCTTTTATAAGCAATTGAACTTTTGACAGAGCTATCTTTTGGCCTAGAAGAGCCCTCATGGAAGGATTTCTGGGTAAGAGATAGGGATCTTCCTCTCCAGGCTTGCATGAACAACAGAAAAGCAGCTTTCAGGACACAGGTGAAACAGAATTGAGAAGGAGCCCTCTTGTGTCTGGAGGAGCTCAAGACAAAGGGAGGCTAGCACAGTAGAATGACACAGATAGAGATTCCTAAGAGCTGGCAGTTTAGTTGTAGAGTCAGGCCAGGTTTTTACCTCGGCTTAGGCCTCTATGTCTAAGTCTTAGATAACGGAAACAGTTACAGAACTTAGTAACTCAGTTCCAGGTGGGAGAACCTGAGCAATGTATACACATCAAGATTTGGTCAAAACCAAACTTCATATTTAGACAAAGTACACACAGAATATAACTTTTCTTCATTTGTAACATTCCTAAGGTGAGACTATCCACTATAACTAGATCTAAGTTACATGTCTAACGTCCTATTGAATACATAAGGCTTTCCAAGTCTACTTACAGAGTCATGGATGAAACAGAAGAGGATAAAAGCACTTGTGAAATGTAATTCAATGTGTGTTTAGGTGAAAATGACCCCATAGGAACCCACAGTGAACTTATGTTCACCCAAGTTATGCACAATGAGCCAAACCTGTAACCCCTGAGCTCAGAATTATGTGGCAGCGGGTAATGAGCTTGGGAACAGCCTGGGCTATATAGAATGAGACCCCATATCAAAACAAAACAAAAGAAAACACAGCATAGCTCAAAAAAGGCCTAGCCTATACATTAAACTCATAGAACTTCCAATTACTTACTACTATGCTTTTTTAAAAATGATGAATGAAAGCCAGGAAGATTAGGGTCTTTAAGACAAGGAAGCATGAAAGAAGTTATAAGCAAATCTGGGAGACAGGCATGGTGGCTCAGACCTGTAATCCTGGCTCCTTAGACTGAGGGGAGAAGACTGCAAGTTCAAGAGCCCACCTGGATTACACAGTGAGCTCACAACTGCAGGCTACAGCCCAGCATCGCAGGCAACGCAGCTTTGGAGAACTGCTCACATGACAACCTCAACTGAGCAGAAAGCAATGAAGTAAAGCATGCTAGTGTTCAGTTCACAGTCTCCACCCCTGTTTTAAGTCTACTTACTTACTTACTTACTTACTTAATTTATTTTTGAGACAGGGCATGCTGTGAGGCAGCTCTGGCTGGCCTGGAAGTCACTAGAGACACCTGCTTACATCTGCTTGCATAGTGCTGGGATTAAAAGCATGTACCATGCCACACCCGGCTTGACTTTTTTTTTTTTTTAAAAGAAATCAAAGACAACATTCATTTATGTATTCATTCACTGGGGTAATGAGTAGCACAGAGGTCAGAAGACATCTTTTCAGTTCTACTCTCTCCTTTCACCATAGGGTTCCAGAGTTCTAACTCAGGTGAGCAGGCTTGGTAAAGGGCCCTGAGTACCCAGCGAGCCATTTCACTGGCTGGCTTTCCCCATTTTTCCGGTACACTCATCAATACTATGCCTAGGGAACTGACACTGCACACTTCCCTTCTCACATCAACTAACATAATTAAGATAATTCCTCAGGTCGTCTCACAAGTTCATCTCCCAGATGACGGAAAAAAAATTTTTTTTTAGTAAATCAATTAAAAGGTCTGTAGACAAGGGGCCTGGAAAAATGGCTCTGTAGTTAAGAGTACATAATGCCCTTACAGAGGACAGAAGTTTGGTTCTCTGCACCCATATCCAGCAGCTCTCAATTGCCTGTAACTTCAGTTCCAAGGGAGCTAATATAGCCTTTTCTGGCCTCTGTGGGTACACGGTGCACATATCCCAAGTGAGCGCACACGTGCACACACACATACACACACACACACACACACACACACACACACACACACACACACTTTGAAATAAAAATCTTTAGAAAACAAAAGCAATGGCTGGTATTAAAACTTGGTGGTAGAATGCTCACCTACTGTGTGCAAGCCCCCACTTCAGTCCCTAGTCCTAGCTGGGAAATAGCTATTGGGGGCTGGAGAGGTGGCTCAGTGGTTAAAAGCACTGGCTGCTCTTCAAAAGGACACAAGTTTGATTCCCAGCACCCATGCTAAGCAGCTCGAAATCACTTGTCATTCCAACTCCAGTGGATCTAATGCCTTCCTCTGGGCTAAGTGGCACCAGCACATACAAATGTTAAAAGCACACACAAGTATCTTTTTTAAAATTACTACAAGGGCTGAGTGTGATGACACATGCATTTCCTAGCTCTCAGAAGGTAGAGATGAACATCTCTGAGTTCCAGGCCAGCCTAAACTACGAGGCCAGTTCCAGACTAGCCAGGTGAGATAATAAAGACATTATTATACAAGTTCTCTGCCAGTTCAAAATGACAATATTAGTTCATTTATCATTAAAAACTGAGAAAACCTGACGAGCAAGAGGCAGGAGGACTGTTGGATGGTCAAGGTCAGCCTTGACTATAGTATAAGACCCTGTATTAAAACCACTTCACAATAAGAAACAAAAATCTGATAAAGATTCTTATTTTTATGTCAGATAATATATATGTATATTCTTAGATTCACATACAATAATGAATGTTCACTTTTCTTTATTGCAAACTGTTACTTAATATCTATTTGTTACTTTTCTTACCTCTTGTGTTAATTTTGGTATGGACTTCAAGCTGGGGATCACTTGAAACCATACAAGGCCACCAAGGATAGGTTCCCACCTTGGACCAAACAAGATCACCGACCTGGAACTTAACACCAGTGGACGTTTCTGTTGTTGGAACAGAAGACAGTACTGGCTGAACCTATAGAAAAAGGTCACAAAACTCCATCAGAAAAGAAAGAGGGGGGAGGAGGAAAGGAAAGAAAGAGAGGGAGGACAGAGAGGGAAAAAAGAGGAAGGGAGGGGTAAGGGAGAGAAGCATGTATAATGTCATTCAAAGTGCTTACAGGGGCTGGGGAGATGGCTCAGTGGGTAAAGGCTTGTCACTCAAGCGCGAGGAGCTGAATCAGAACCCACGTAAAGCAAGTGTGCTAGCACGCATAAGTGATCCCCGTGTTCCTATGGAGATGAGAGGTGGAGGAAAACACTACAGAAGCCCATGGGCCAGACACCCTGGCAAACATGGGGCAAACACCAAGAAACCATATCTGCAACAAGGTGGAAGGACACCCAGGGTTGTCCTCTGACCTCCAAGCTGTAAGCTGTGGCATACACACACCCATACTCACACACATGAACATATACAAAGTGCTTACAATGTAAAATTATCTTCAATTATACTCTTCTCTGATACCTGTTATCTATAACTAACAAAAAAGAATGAGGAAAAAAATAATAAGCCCATCCTCAATACTGAGAACAGGACTACTGCTTTCTGCTCCCAAATAAAGTGTCTTGAGAGTTCAGTGGAAACAAGGTGATCGGAGGGTTTTGTTTTGGATTTGTTTTGGGTTTTTTGAGACAAGTTTTCTCTGTGTAGCCTTGGCTGTCCTGGACAGCTTTGTAGACCAAGCTGGCCTTGAACTCACATCGATCCACCTGCCTCTGCCTCCCAAGTTCTGGGATTACAGATGTGTGTCACCACAACTAGCTGATCATGATTTTTATAAGCAAAATAATTCATAGAAAGTATCTATTCCTAAAAAGCTCCAAGATTTTCTTTCCATTGGTTTCTGACATAAAGATGGGCATGGAGCTGTAATAGATCACTGCTAAGAATGATCAGTCACTGTCCTGTCACCTCTTTTTTTTAAAAATCGTTTTAAGATGTATTTATTTTATTTTATGTGCATGAATATTTTGCCCGCATAGGAGCAACATATGTATACGTATAATATGTGTGCTCAATGTTGCCTGAGGTCAGAAAAGAGTGTTGGATCCCCTGGAACTCGAGAGAGCAGGTGGAAGCTGGGAATTAAACCTGGTCCTCTGGAAGAACAGCCAGTGCTCATAATCACTAAGCCATCTCTCCAGCTCTGTCACCTTTTAGTGACACCATACCTGGTCACAGTAGTCAACAAGCCACTCACCGGGACGGCATCTTTGAGTACTGGCTCTTCTCTTGGCCTTTCTGGTGCAGTGTCCACCCTCTCATTTGGTCTCTAGGCAGAAAAATGTAGGGGACAGAATAAAGAGGCAGTAAGCCTAAGAACTGTGACACATAAAAAGAATCAAAGGAAACCAAACGTTAAGGAGCATGAAGGATGCACACCACTGACAGTGAGGAGTGCGATGGTTTGTTTATTGTGTGTGATGCTTCCTGTTAACACTTTCCCACCCGACCCCTCAGTGAGAGCTCTTACTGCTCACTCTACCACCCAAACAGCTTTGTTTTCAACAAACTGGCTTTTTCCTTTTTAAAATTGTATTTCTTCTCTTGCCTGCCCCCACCGGATGCTCTGTGGTGTGTGTACAGAGGTCCAAGGACATCCTGGGGGTTGTTCCTCTCCTTTATAGGTTCCATGGATTGAGAACAGGCAGCCAGGCTTTCTCAGAAAACGCCTTTACTCAATGAGATCTCACCAGTCGTTTCTTTTTTTAATTTATCAGACTGAAGGAAAAATAGGACACTGAAACAGCTCATGAGGAAGGACCTGGAACTTTTCTGGAAAGCACTTTAGTAATGTGATGGAGAGCCTTAAATTTTCAGACTTTTGTCCAGTAAATTTTCCAAAATGTTTCTGAAAAGCACTGAGAAGAAAAAATGTTATGTGTGAAGGTATGCAAAACAGTTCTGTTTATAAAGCAACACAGCGAGACAACGGAGATGGGGCTGGAGATGGTTCGGGGTTAGGCTCACAACTGCCTGCAACTCCAGCTCCAGGGGAGCTAAGGCCTCTGACCACTGAAGGCCTCATGTTCACATGCCTATATAGATACAAATACACATAAGCATAATTAAATGAACAAATCTTTAAAATGTAGTTATATAAAAATAAAATTAATTATGGTATATATAAGCCAGGTGTAGTGATACAAGACTTTAATCCCAGCACTCAGGGAAACAGAGGCAGGTAGATCTTTGTGAGTTCACAGCTAGCTTGGTCTTCAAAGACAGCCAAGGCTACACAGAGAAACTCTGACTTAGAAAAAAAATTATTATGGTATAAAAGCAATATATACATATGTACCTTGAAAAGATTTGGCAGAACATAAAATAAATATATAAGATTAATTATCTGTTTTGATGACATTAGAGAAATGCTAAAAATAAATAAATCTAAACTTTTGTATTATTTGCAAGTTCTATAAAAAGCAAATTTCCTCAGAAGACAGTGACAAGCCAACAAAACTGCCATAAATAAATAAAAATAAAATGATTTCTATAAAGTAAAAGGTGTATTTATTTGGGTTTTGTTGTTGGTTGGTTGGTTGGTTGTTTTGGTCTCTTTCATGTAGCCCTGGCTGTCCTGAAACTCACTCTGTGGATCAGGCTGGCCTCAAACTCACAGAGATCCACCTGCCTCTCATGTGCTGGAATTAAAGGGATGCACTACCACATCTGGTAAAGTTTCACTTTTTTGTTTTCATTTCTTATCAGAGAATAAAATTCAGATAGCTTATAAATAAATATACTTTAAAACAGATGTAGCTCTGACTTCAAGGCCTCTCTAAGAGAGGAGGTTATAATCTGAGAATAAAGGAAGAGGAATTGGTTTAGTAAAAAGTGGAGAAAAGAATACAGAGAAAGAAGGAGTACCAAGGGGACGTGGTGACTTGAAGAGGACTGGCTCCACAGGTTCACACGGTCAGTCGCCAGCTGGTGAGCCAGTCTGAGAAGCATTAAGGAGGAGTAGCCTTGACGGAGGAAGTGTATTGCTGGGGTGGGCCAAGCCCAGTGTCTGTCTGTCTCTGTCTCTCTGTTCTACGGCCTGCTGGTCAGGATGTAACTCTCTCAGCTATTTGCTCAGCACCATCCTGTCTGCTTCCTACCATGACAATCACGGACTAACCCTCTAAAACTGTAAGCAAGCCCCAATTAAATGTTTTCTTTCATAAGACTTGCCTTGGTCATGGTGTCTCTTCACAGCAACAAAACAGTAACTAAGACAGCAAGTATGAGGTACCCAAGGTTAAAAGGCAGATGTTTTAAGAAGGTCATGCCAGTTTGGGTTGGAGAGATGGCTCAATGGTTAAGAGCACTGAATGCTCTTCCAGGATTTGATGTGCAGCACCCATATGATGTGCAGCACCCATACAGCACTTGATAAGTGTCCATTAACTCCAATTCCAGGGGATTCAACATGCTTTCCTGATCTTTGCAGGCCCCAGGCTTATACATAATGCAGACAATACATGTAGTCAAAACACCTATGCACACTAACACAATTAACTAATTAGTTAATTTTTTTAAAAGGTCACACATACTGACCCACTGCCCAAGGGGAAAAAAAGCTCATAAGAATGGAAGAGTGGGCTAAATTGCAAGAGCCTTGTAAACCATGACAAAATATTTATATTTCAGCTTAAGTGCAGAGAAAAGCCACTGAAGAGGCTTAGGCAGACAAGTAATAAGTCATTTTTGTTTAAAAGATGCTGTTGGCTGCCATGTGGAGAGTATTTTGGAAGGAAGCAGGAGGGAAGCAGAACCTGTTTGACTAAAACATGGCAGTAATCCAGACACAACTAGTTCTGTTAGATGCTTCCGTGCTGTTGCCATGAGTGCATGCAACAAGTAAAAAGGCACACACCTGTAATCCCAGCACTCAGGAGGCAGAGGCAGGTGGATCTCTGAGTAAGAGGCCAGCCTGGTCTACAGACTGAGTTCTAGGACAGCCAGGGTTACACAGAGAAACTGCCCAGTTCAATTGTTGGCAGTTCTTTCAGGCTGTTTTGATACAATGTCAAAATCACTTACAAAGATTTGAAAATTTCAGTCATTTTCAAAAGAAAGATATGACAAGAGAACGAATGCCCAAGATTGACTCTAAATTCCCTTATTCCATGAAAAATGCCGCACTAACAGAGAGAAGACATGTCACAAATGTGCTCACCTGGGAGCACAAGAGAAAGCTAGCAGGCATTTAGAGACCACTGAGCTCGTAAGATGAAGCAGGTCAACTTGCTGCACAGTATCACAGGCTTAAATAAGAAAAGGTTTCACCACTTGTGCTGGGAAAGCCTCAATACCAGCACATAAGGAGAGGAAGGAGGGCTACAGCCAGTCAAGAGCTGAGCAGCCTGGAATACAGACAGACCTTATTTTAGGGGCGAAAAGGAGATTGGAAGGAAGGGCAAGGAAAGAGTGTCGGCCTTTTGTAGAGAAATGGCCAATAAAAGTCAAATGCAGGCCAGGTGTGGTGGTGCATGCTTTTAATCCCAGCACTCAGCAGGCAGAGGTAGGTGGATTGCTGCGAGTTCAAGGTCAGCCTGGTCTACAAAAGCAAGTCACAGAGAAACCCTGTCTTGAAAAACCTTTAAGAAAAAAACAAAAAACAAAAAACAAAAAGTCAAATGCAGGGCTACAGAGATGGCTCCACAGGTAAAGGCACTTGTTCTTGTAGAGTACCTGGGTTCGGTTCCCAGCACCCACAGGATGGCAAACCACTTGTGCCTAACTCGAGCTCCAGAGGACCCAACACCCAGTTCTGGCTTTCTTGGGGACTGTGTATGCACATGGAACACAGAATAGCAAAATATTCACATATGAAATAAAAATAATTTTTTTAAAAAGTCAAAGCGAGATATGGTGTCACACACCTTTATGTAGACCAGTCTGATCTACATAGTGCATTACAGAACAAACAGGGAAAGAGACTCTGTCTCAAAAAAATAATAATGTCAAATGCTCAGAATCAAAATAAGAAAGAATTTAGAAAATGTCATCAAATAGCTTCTGAGCATAGAATCTGTCTTCCTTCAACTGTGACGAAAGGAGCTTACACACTTCTTGATCCTCGCAGTCACTGTGAGCAAGAGGAAAGCGTCAAGTAGAGGGTTACTGTGACTTAGCTCTTATGTTTTATTCACCTTTGTTTTTAGCTTGGGAGATTATAGGCATATATTGCTTTTAAAATATTTGTAGTTGATAGCCCGGCATGGGGGCACAAACTTTCAATCCGAGCACTTAGGAGGCAGAGGCAGGTGGATCGCTGTGAGTTCAAGGCCAGCCTGGCCTACAAAGTGAGTCCAGGACAGCCAATACTACACAGAGAAACCCTGTCTTGAAAAACAAAACAAAACAACAGTAATAAAAAATTTGTAGTTAGTCCTACATGGGAAGATCTATTTTTCAGTAAAGAATCACAATGAATTTTTCTTCCTTTTTAATTATATGAAAAAAATAATAAAGAATTAAACAGAATTCCTGCCTGGTCTAATAATTCCATTTCTAGTTGCACCCTTAAATAGAAAGCAGGATCTTGGAGAGATAGATCTACAGTTATGTTCTTATCAGTATTATTCCAAACAGCTGAAACTCGGAATCAACACACACACAATATATAAATACAAAAATAAATAAGTACAATATGCAGATTTAGGTGGAATTTCAGCTTTTTCACAACACTAGCTAAATAAATGTCAGATATAAGCAAAATCATTCTCCCCAAAAGAACAAAAAAAAATTAATGTTCACAGGCTGGCACAGCAGCTCTCAAGAACTAATAAGCTAAAAGCCAGATTCAGATCTCCTGAATGTTTGTGTCTCTTCACAATGTCTAGGCAAGAATGTTACAGTGGGGTTGGGAGTGCTGCTCAGTGATACAGCACGTGCCTACCCTGTGCAAGGCTAGAGTAAAAAACAACACTATTGTGAGTGTGTCTGGACTGCACAACTAGCTTCTATCCTCCTGCTTACCCATTTACTCAACAGAAAGCCAGTATGGAAGCCAGTATGGAAGCTAGTTTTGTGTGAGGTATTTGTTAAATGACATTAAAAACTCATGAGGGGGCCAGAGACATGGCTCAGTGATTAAGAGCATTTGCTGCTTGCCCAGAGAACTCAACTTCAGATTCCAACAACCACAAATGGATCCAAGGCCCTTTTCTGGCCTCCCCGGGCACCTGTATGGAGACGCATGAATATACGCAAGAACACATGAGAGGACAGGTGAAACAGCTCCTAAGATAAAGGCACTCACTACCAGGCCTGACAACCTGAGTCCAATTCCTAGGACTAACATGGGGAAAAGAGGAGAACCTGCTCCCTCAAGTTATCCTTTGACCTCCAAAAAAGCAGTATGGCATACATGTGCACATAGGCATGCACACACTCATACACCAAATGCTTTTAAAAACAGAGCATCTTAGAGAGCATTTCATTCTATGATGCGTTTTTTTTTTAAAGTTTTTAAAAGTTTTTTTTAAGGCAGGGTTTCTCTATGTAGCCTTGGCTGTCCTAGACTCGCTTGGTAGACCAGGCTGTCTCTGCCTCCCAAGTCCTGGGGTTAAAGGCATGCGCCGCCGCACCTGGCATATGATGCTAGTTTTGAAAACCAATGAAAGAAAAAGAAAGAGAGAGAGGCACGGAAGGAGAGGCTAGAGAGGTGGCCCAGCAGTTAAGAGCACTGGCTGCTGTTCTGGAGGACCAAGACTCGATCCCCAGCACCTACATGGTGGCTGAGTACTGTCTACCTACAGTTCCAGGGAATTCAACGCCCTTTTCTGTCTCCACAGGCACTGTATTCATATGATACATAGACATACATGCAGGCAAACCACTCATATACTTAAAAAAATATTTTTAAAGAAAGAATTAATTTCATTCTAAAGCCTTCATTCTCACAGAGACACTAGAACGACTGAAGGTCTCTGACTACTACTAACTACTCAATTATATTTTTCTCATAGCATGTGGTATCCTTTAAACCTCTGTGTGTGTGTACATACATCATACATACACTATAAACATACATATGCATGTGTGTGGTGATG
This sequence comes from Acomys minous, assembly GCF_964271855.1. Lineage (NCBI taxonomy): Eukaryota > Metazoa > Chordata > Mammalia > Rodentia > Muridae > Acomys > Acomys minous. The sequence continues at coordinate 16,553,187 of NC_140497.1, read as the reverse complement.
TGCGCATGTGCGCGAGAGCACACCCACACCCACACACACACCCACACACACATGCAGGCTTGGCAGCAAGTGTCCCTCCCACCACCACAGATGTACATATGAATGAACTGGAGCCTAAGCACCTGTGAGCAGACATCTGCTCTGCGTTTATGGTCACCCCTTCAATTCTTAGAACAGTGCCTGACACATGATATTCAATCAATATGTGTTAAATGGATAAGAAAATGACAGAGAAATAGGAAAATATGTGAAATATCACACTTGGGACTCATGATAACCTAAGACCTACTGTGACCTTTACCCAGAAAAAAAAAAATCATGTATCTTATGAAATAGTACAACCCAAGAAATGTTCAATTAACAAGTAATCATTCTTTAACCCAAGACAATAAATTAACCTATTCAGAAATATGAAATATAAAAGCAGGGAAGGGTCCACACAATAAGCATCTATTGGTTTCTTCCTAAACACATATCTAGGAAATGTCTGTAGTTTGTATCATAAACAAATTGATCTATTACATACTTACTATTATTATTGCCATGAAATTCACAATCAAATCTCAGATATTAAAACAATCTATCAGAGTTGGGCATGGTGGCTTATGTCTTTGGATTAAAAAACTAAAAAATACATGAATAGATAAATAACAACAACAAAATTCATCTGCTGGGCGTGGTGGTGCATGCCTTTAATCCCAGCACTAAGAGGTAGAGGCAGGCAGATCTCTGTTGAATTCCAGGCCAGCCTAGTCTACAAAACCAGTCCAGAATACCCAGGACTACTAAGAGAAATCCCATCTCGAAAAGCCAAACAAATAAATAAATACCTAAATATGATCTACCAACATACATGGGCTTTTTATAAAAAATTCCACCTGAAGACCTAATCAGCATCTGACGTTATTGTATTTTATTTTGACACAGGATCTCACTATGTAGCCCTGCCTGAGTTGGAGCTGGCTAGGTAAACAAGACTAGGCTCTAATTCACAGAGACTCATCTGTCTGCACCTGCCTCCCCTTCCTGAGTACTAGAATTAAAGATGCAAGCCCCAGCCCCACAGGATGCTCTGGCTGTAGAGAGTTCTCCTACCTCTGCTTAGTTAGAAGCAGACACTTGGAAAACAAGTGTTAAATCTAAGCTCTATCAGCAAATCTGGCATAAAATAAAATCCCTTTTCTCTCTGTCTTTTGTCTCCATCTTCTAAAACCAAGAGTTTAGTATAAACAGGTGAAAATAACTGAATTTCTCAAGATAAGAAAATAAACAAACGGGAAGCAGAGGCAGGCCAATCTCTTGTGTTCAAGGCCAGCCTGGTTAAAAGGGTGAGTTCCAGGACAGTCAGGGCTACACAAAGAAACCCTGACTAGGAAACCAAACCCTCAAGGGGGTGGGGGTGGGGGTGGGGGTGGGGGTGGGTTAAGAGTCTTGGTGTCAAACACTTTAAAAACATTCCTTCACTAATAACTGCCATTATCTGCTCACCAAGTAGTTATTCATTGTATTTCCAAGCACCTTAACCAATGATTACATACAAGAACTCAATACAAATATTCATATTTGAAGAGAAAAACATAAAACGATTTCCAATTTCCAGTAAACATGAAAGATTACAAAACTTTACACAAAACATTTCAACTTACATTTTGTCCCTCTGGTTCTAACTTGGGGATTTTGTGTGACTTGCGCTCTTCGGACCTGGACGATTCGTGCTTGTTGCTTTTTTTCCTCTTTTCCTTTCTGCCTTCGTGCTTTGACCTTGTGTGCTCACTCGCCTGTACTTCATTTAGAAGGTCTCCACATAGGGAGGACTCAAACAATTCCCTGCCATTCTGGATAGTTTTGGTTATTTTTAGTTTAATCTCAGGTGAGCCTGTCTTCTTTGGAATCACAGTCTGTGGAACCGAAGGAGGTGGAGGAGGAGGAGGTTGTGGAGGAGAAGGTTTTTCCAGAATGTCATGCGGTCTTGTGTTTGGAATTTCTGAGTGGTAATAGTCAGTGGGGCTAAAGTTTCTAACTGCACCAAAACCGTTGGCTGACCCATTGGGATACTGACTATATGGCGGGTATTTGGTTTGAGTTTCATACAAGCTGATTGATGGTGGGTAGCCATTTGTGAGTGGAGGAAGGTCTTCTGTTGTAGGTGGATATTGAAAACCTTGTTGCAAAGTAGCTTCGAAGGGCGTCTGGCCACCATCTTCAACAATGTCACTGTTGTTATCAAAGGCATCCTCCTGGCGGATGTTGGCGGAGTCAATGAGTTGAGGTGGTTGCTGAATTGTGTTTCCCATGATCCCTTGCATGAAAGAGAAAGAGAAATCCATTGTTCTGCTCCAGCATCCTTAACTTTCCCTTTCTCTCATCGAGCCTAAAATTGAAAACAGAAGGATTAAAATGTATTAAAATTCTAAGAGGTCACAGGGTGTGGTGGTGCACCCTGTAATCCCAGCACTCAAGGAGGCAGAGGCAGGCAGACTGCTGTGAGTTTGAGGCCAGCCTGGTCTACAAAGTGAGTCCAGGACAGCCAAGGCTACACAGAGAAACTCTGTCTAAGAACAAAACAAAACAAACAAACAAAACCTAACAGGTAATAAGCCAATCAACTGACTACAATCACACAAGCGTTTCATACCAAATTTTCACATTCAGATATGCAGGCATTAAACCTACATAACTCTGACATAAAGCAAATAGGATTGGCTATGGAGCCCAAGCTGTCCTTAAACTGAGGAGCCGCCTGATTCATCCTCCCTGGTACTGGGATTATAGAAAAACAGCATCACACACAGTAAAGACCCTGCTTAGTTTCATAGCAACTTTAGCAAGTATAAGACATTTCATGCATACATACTTCATTCTTCTGTTTTGCTTTTTGAGACAAGGTTTCTCTGTGTAGCCCTGGTTGTCCTGGAACTCACTTTGTAGACCAGGATGGCCTCGAACTCACAGAGATCTGCTTGCCTCTGCCTTATTAGTCCTAGGATTAAAGGTATGTGCTACCACCATGGCATTATACTTCATTCTTTAAATGGTTATGTAGTAAACTGTAGCATGACTTTAACTGATTCAACCATATGTATGCTGTAAGTCAACTAGCTGCTTACAAGTGTTTAGTGTACAAACATGTCTACAGAAAAAACTTTGAGACAGGGCATCACTGTGTGACCCACACTGCCCTTAGACTCATGATCTTCCTACTTTTGCCCCCGAGTACTAGGATTATAGTTATGTACTCTCACATACAGCTCTTGAAGAATGTTTCCTTCAGCAGGGTACACTATCATATGCTTGTCATCACAAGATGGAGGAGACTAAAGGATCTTGAGTTGGAGGCCAAACTGAGTTATAAATAAGGAGACCCTGTCTCATAGGAAAAAAAATTCAACTATAAATCTGTGCATAGATGTATTCATACAGGGCAGATTTTAAAACTTTAGCTGTAAAACTGTTTTAATGGCTGTCCTATATCAATTTATAATCATATTAATAGTGTGTAAAGATCTAATTCTCTTCTTTCTTGGCCATTATCTAGTTGTGTGGCATATACAGTAGACTCATTATAAAATGCACATATCAGTGTCTTACTCTTGAAGATTCCAGGTTAATAAGTCTGTATATAAAGGGATTAAAGCATGAATATTTTAAGACCACAACATCTCTGCTGATTTTGGTAAAAGTCTTCTGTTAGATCACTGCAATTTATCACTATATTTAGTATACAATTTAGCATACTAAGTACACTGTATTTAGTATACAATTATGCAAAGTACAACACAGTATTTGAACATGCTCACACTGGGTAACAATGTTATAATATAGACAAGCATCTGCAATAAGGTCACCTTGTCAGAGATTGAGTAAGTCCACATCCAAGATAAAGGATTAATGAATAGTACATATACTACTTACATTTTCATCGCTGAACAAATGGGTTTTTATTACTATATGAACTCTGATTTTAACTGTCTGGAATATTGTGAAGGCTTCTGAGACATACAGACTAGTTCAGTTCTATGATTAATTAACGGTGTCTATCATCTTGGCTCAAGTAGTATCTCATACTAACCAAACTCAAAACAGCAAATTGGAGGGAACAAAACCTAACAATACACTTTTTGAGCTATATCCATCCACTCATATAGCTGCTGTTTGTTCTACTAAGCAAAGAAATAACTCGAGACATTTAGAAATTGCTAACAAATCACTAAGAAGGCACGTGTTGGCCAAGTGTGGTGGCATACTCCTTAAATCTCAGCACTGGGGAAGCAGAGGCAGGCAGATCTCTATGAGTTCAAGGCCAGCCTGATCTACATAATTCCAGGTTCCAGGACAGCCAGGGCTATGAAAAAGAACTTCTAGAAATAAATTTAAAAAAAAAAAAAGCAAAATCCATGTAAGACAACAAAATCTAATTCCTAGAATTGCTCTCCACTGAGCCAATGGGGGTGGAGAGCAAGCAGCATTCTTCTGTTCTTAGTGTCTCCTTGGGGGGGGTGGGCAGGTAGCACCAGGTATTGTGTTACTTCACCCTTCATAACAACCTGCTAGCTAGGTGGTTAGGGACTGTGATTCCCTAGCAGAGAACATGAGGGTCCGAGTGAGGGGTTAAGTGGCCTGCTGAACCCAGAAGGCAGAGGACAGCACTAGACTCAGTGCAGGCTTCCTGTGCCTCCAAACCCCACAGTCTGTAATTCCATGCTGTTTCCTCCTCCAGGCTGTCAGTTTCTAGAGGATTCATTTTGTTCAAGTGTTTTATTCCTGGACAACTGTCAAATTACCAACTATTCTAATGACTATCTCTATGTTTAAACTGTGCTTTATACAGAGTTCAACATAAAATTCTCCTAATAGCCTTTCCCCAGATATTATCTCTTAGAACAGATGGAGAAGTAGAGACACAACTCTGTCAACTGACAATTACGATTCAACTCAGTTGGCTCCTCCATTCACTGACAGTGCTGAGAAATGTTAGAAATGAAGTTGTACAGAGCAAGACAGAAATACTGCTGTAATCTGATCCTTAACAAAAACATAGAGCTCACAGCAACAGACGTAGAAGGGTTCTCCTAGTTAGCTACAGCCGGGCAAAGACTATCTGAGGGTCTCGCCGGGGTGCTGCCTCAATCAGACGGGCATGTCTGTAGGCATTTTCTTGATTGGCAATTGCTATAGGTGCGCCCAGCCCACTTGGAAAGTACCATCTCTAAGTCTTGTGCTATTTAAGAACGCTAGTTGAGCAGAAGTGAGCACTCCTCCATGGTTCCTGCCAACTTCCCTTAAAGACGGACTGTAACCTCCAAGTATCCCTCCCATGTCAAGTTGTTTTAGTCGTGGTTTTTATCACCATAACAGAATTCTGTTACCACACATAGGGCACTGCACAGATGGAAATAAGGTTTTTTCACTGATAACTTCACTAACAGCATGTTAAATATTCGCATCCAACAAGATTCAACTTGCATTTTTAGCTGTGATCACTGTCATAGATGACATACACTTCCAAATGAGTCTCTCAAGATTTTCAGATGCAGGTATTCCGATTCAAGTTTCTGTATTTTTCATTAATACCAAACAAAAGTTAAGAATGTTGACATTTTTCTTATTTCCCTTCTCTAGCCCTAAATACAAATTTTGTTTAAAGTTTTATTAAAATTCACTTTAGTTTGAGCTGAGAAGTACCATAACTATCTTATAGTTACATGGGAGTTGCAATGACAAAATTATTTTTATGTGTACTGAGGGCGCTAGGGATTACACCAAGGCCTTGTGCACTACTGAGCTACATTCCTAGTACTGTGATCATTTCTTAAAATTGTGTGTATGTGTGTGCATGCATGTGATTCAAGTGCCCATGGAGGCACCCAGAGGGCTGTGAGCTGTCCAAAATGGGAACTGGGAACCAAGCGTGGACCCTCCACAAGAGCTCTAAGTGCTCTAACCGCTCAGTCATCCCTCCAGCCCCTGATGTGCATCCTGATTTGATCTGCACAACAACTCTGGAAGGCTGCCAAGGCAGATGTGCATTAGCTTCACTTATTAGAGAACGACAGTGGATACTGGAGATTTGGAGTTTCCCAGAGCCATGAGCTAATTAGTGATTTGGCTTGAAGACTGCATTTCCTGATTTCTAAACTTGTGTTCTTTTTCACAGTATCTTTGCCAGAGAGAAACTGATGACATGAGGACAACTATACTTTAACCTCAAGAGTAACACACTCAAGACTAAAAAAAGCAGGCCTTTCCCTAACACAACTTTGCTTCTTCATCGTATTTGTCATGGCTTCTGCCCTTTTTATAGCTTCCCAGATTACAAATCAAAGATTCATGTGACTTACTCTTCCTTGCCTGTTGTCATAAAACAAGTTTGAACAAACCCTATAGTTTCTTATTTTGTTATGCTTTGTTTTCTGAGATAGGATCTCCCTATGTTGAGCTGGCTGGCCTGGAACTTGCTACGTAGCCTAGGCTGGCCCCTAACTCATATATTTAACTGCATCTGCCTCCTGAATGCTAAAATTAAAGGTGTGTGTCACCACACCTGACAGTCTCTCCCTTTAAAATCTGATTTATTCTTTGACTTCTATACTAATTTCAAAACCCACCCATCCCTCAGCACCTTCTCCAAAATTATGATCACTGATTTTCTAGATACTTCTTTTAGTTTGTTTTGAATGTAGTTGAGGCTAAGCAGGACTGAGCTCATGTCAATCTTCCTGCCTCGGTCTCCCAAATGCTGAGATTAAAGGCAGCAGCCACAACACCTGGCTACTGAGATGTCTAGCTAGCCTCTAACTCCTTTCTTTCTTCACAGCAGTTAGAAAATAGTTCTTGCAATGAGACTTCCGTAAGTCTAACTGCAAACTTAGAAACACTACAGCTTCACAATATAGCAAATCGTCTCCATGCCTTTCATGGGCAGCTTTAACCTTTCCCTCTCAATCCAAACTTCGTGTGTATGAACCAACTTTTCTGAACTCTAAGAAACAAATAATATTTGCATTTCACATGAGAAAAGATTCTTTAAAATCAGTCAATGCAGCCAACAGAAGCTGGCTAAAACGATAAAGCTGAGCTCTTTTCACAAGGTACCTTCCCTAGAAGTGCCTTCCATGGTCCTACCGTGAAAATGTCTCACTTCCCCCCAAATGCCTGCAGAAACGCACTCCTCATATCTGACACTTTCAGTTTTTGCTCTAAATGTGTCTTTCCGACAGAAACCACATCTGTTAGCTGTCCCAGCGCAAAGCTTGAGAACCGTGGCACATCACTTGAGTTTTATTCCCTACATATATGACTCTCAATCGTCCGTGTCACTGCACCTCTTCTTGATGACCGCTCAGCCTTCTTATTCCATAGCGACCGCTATTCTTCTATGTGAAATCCCCCAAACACACATGTGTTTAAATTCTTGGTTCGCTCCAGGCGCTCTTGTTTTTGTAAATTATGTGATTTTGTGGGAGGATGGGTCTGTCAGTTGGTTGTCGTCGTCGTCACCCCCTCCCGCCGCCTCTCTCTCTCTCCTTCCCCTTCCCTCCCTCCCTCCCCTTGTAGTCACCCCTCCTGCACCAGGCCCTGGTCCTCCCCACTTCTCTCCTTCCACTCCCTAATGCACAGCACACACTAAGCAGCTACTGCATGCTCTCCCTCCATGCCTTCTCCACCATGACGAATGTACCCTTTCAAACCTTCCCTCCCTTAAGCTGCTTCCTGTCAGGCATTTAGTCTTACCAACAAGAAGAGATGCCTCACTAGCCTCCTACTTCTGCTTCACCATAGTCTATTTCCCCTTGTCACTTCTCCCCCCCCCCACCTCTTGTCACTTCTTAAAAGCAAATCTAATCACTCAACTTATTCCCCTCAAAATCCTTTAACACAACAAGGGAAATGAACTACTGCTACATGAACAACAAAGACCATCATAAATGCCAGGCTGAAGGCTGTGGGTGCGGCTCGGTTAGTACAGCGCTTGTTCAGCACGCACAAGATTCTGGGTTCTAGCCATGTGTCACAGGTACAGCAGGAGGGAGATGAAGGTATTTTATTCTGTTTAGGTTTTCATGGGATGTTGTTGTTGTTGTTGTTGTTGTTATTGTAAGACAACCTCTGCATCTATCTCCCAAGTGTTAAGATAAAAACAATGTATCATCACAGCTGGACGTGATGGTGCACACCTTTAATCCCAGCACTCAGGAGGCAGAGGCAGGTGGATTGCTGTGAGTTTGAGGCCAGCCTGGTCTACAAAGTGAGTCCAGGACAGCCAAGGTTATACAGAGAAACCCTGTCTCAAAAAACTAAAACAAAAACAAAAAAACTCCAAACGATGTGTCACCATACCTGCCATGGTTTTGTTGTTCTTGCTGCTGCCTATTTTAGCAAACAGTAGAGCAATAACAACATGATCAATACCCCAGAAGCCTTGGCATTTACCAAGACTCCCAACTGTTACAAATGTGCCACATTCATTCTTGCGATCAGGATTTTTAAAGATTTGCTTATGTTTAAGGTGCATGGGTGTTTGCCTGAGTATGTCTGTGCATTACATGGTGCAGTGCTCTTGGAGAGCAGAAGGCGCCTTTGGATCCTCTAAAACTAGGGTTATAGAAGGTTGTTAATTGCCATGTGGTTGCTGGGAACTCAAACTGGGTCCTTTGGAAAAGCAACTAGTGCTCTTAACCAGTGAGCCATCTCTCCAACCCCCTCCCACACTCATGATTTTTGAGATAGGGACTCACTTTACAGCCCAGAGTAGGCTTGAATTTTTTTTTGGGGGGGGGGAGGGGGGTTGTTTTGGGGTGTTTTTTTTTTGTTTTTTGTTTTTTGTTTTTTTTGAGACAGAGTCTCCCTGTGTTAGCCTTGGCTGTCCTGGACTCCCTTTGTAGACCAGGCTGGCCTCGAACTCACAGCGATCCACCAGCCTCTGCCTCCCAAGTGCTGGGATTAAAGGCGTGCACCACCACTCCCGGCCCAGAGTAGGCTTGAAACTGGTCCTCCTGGCTCAGCCTCCTTGGAGCTGAGATACAGAAATTTAGCAGTATGCCAGACTTGTAATTAGATTTTATAATGTTTTATTTGTGCATACATGTTTGTGTATGCAGGTACATATGTGTTTGCACATAAGTGTGCACATACATGAGGAGATGAAAAGTCAACATATGTCTTCCTTACTTTCTTGCCACCTTATTTTTTGAAAGTTTCTCATTCATCCTAGAGCTCATACATTTAAGCAGACTAGTCAGACAGTAAACAACACCAACCCCGCCCCCGCCCCCCCAATTCCACCACCTTAGCACCAGGATTGCTGGTATGTGCTGCTGTGCCTGGATTTTTACATGGGTGTTGGAGATCTGAACTCAGGCTATCATGTGTGCCACAGGCACATTACTGGCTGAATCATGTCCCCAAACTGTAACCACAATTGTGTTACCTGTCTGGACATCCATCATCCCTCAGTGAGGCCTTCTAAGGTCCACCACACACTCCCCTCACAAAGCCTGCTCTTTCTCCTTTGTGGCCCTTACCATGGCATGTGCTATACAAGGGTGGGGCTGCTCTCTAAGGAGTCTTTTAGTAAGTACCTGCCCCGACTCACTGAGCAGCATACTGTAGAAGGGATGCTCAATAGTGTTCTGAAGGTTCGATAAGTAAGTGAATGAAAGGGGCTAGAGAAATGGCTGGAGGGTTGACAGCGCTTGTTGTTCTTGCAGAGGACCTAGGTTTGGTTCCCAGCACCCACAGAGAGATGTGTAAATAGTTATAACTCCAGTTCCAGGGGTTCCAACACCTTTGTCTGTCCTCCAAGGGCACCAGGAACACATGTGGTCAACAGACATACATACAGGCAAAACACTCATGTACAGAAATAAGTAAATCTAAAATAAATAAATAAATAAATAAGTAAATATCAATGAGCTGGGCAGAGGTGGCACACACCTTTAATCCCAGCACCCAGAAAGCAGAGGCAGGTGGATCGCTGTGAGTTCGAGGCCAGCCTCGTCTACAAAGTGAGTCCAGGACAGCCAAGGCTACACAGAGAAACCCTGTCTCAAAAAACAAACAAACAAAAGACTTAACTGCTATCCACTTGCCTGCCAATTTACTGGTATATAGCCTTCAACATAACTTCACACACCCAGAAGCTAATTTCATGATAAAAATTTATTATGTTCACTATAATAGGAAAATAATTAAAACACCTGACCCCTGTGGCTATGCTGTCAACTGCTCTTGTGCAAGGTACTAGGTAATTCAATGAGAAAGGAAAGAACAATAATTTTAACAAATGGTGCTACTCAATACCCTGGATGAGTTGTGAACCTCAATCTTTGATGATTATAATAAATAGAAGTAATTAAAATTATACAAACCAAAACATCAAAGTTGAAACTGTAAAACTTTCAGAAAAATACAGAAAATGTTGGGCAAAGGTCAAAACATCATGGCCTCCAACAGAAAAGGACACATAAAATTAACTTCAAATTTATTAAGGAACAGAGGTATATGATAGGCAAGAAGAACATACTTTCAAAGCATAGCTAACAAGGGCTTTATCTCAGGAACTAGTTTAGGCTTGGGGGAAACCTTGTGCTTGAGAGAAACAAAGCTCACGTACATACAGGCTTGTTTCCAATTCATAGGTGTATGCAGCCTTCAGCCTCCCAAAGGCTAGGACCCCAGGCATGCGCCAGCATGACAAGGAGCAACTTCCTACTATTCTAAGACATAAGGGCTCACTAAAGGACAATTTAAATATGTCACCTTAGATTATTAATTTAAAAAAAAATGCGTGTGTGGGGGGCGGGCATTTAAGGCCAGGCATGGTGGTGCATGCCTTTAATCCCAGCACTTGAGAGGCAGAGGCAGGCAGATCCCTGCGAGTTCGAGGCCAGCCTGGTCTACAAAGCCAGTCCAGGACAGTCAGTGCTACACAAGAAACCCTATCTAGAAATCAAAAACAAAAACAAAAAACAAGGCATTTAACTGGGCTATGGTTCCACAGGGTAACAGTCTGTTATGGTGGAGCTAAGGCATGACAAGAGGAACAGCTGGAAGCTGACACCGAGATCCACAAACAGGGGGCACAGAGAGTAGCTTCCAGCCTTGTGAAACCTGTGACAACCCTCCTTCAATAAGGCAACACGCCAAACAGCTCTACCAACCAAGGACCAAGTATTTAAATGGCCAAGACTTACAGGGGACATCTTATTCAAACCACTGGAGATACATAACAGCTACTACTTCCTTTTTGTTTGTTTTTGTTTTTCAAGACAGGGCTTCTCTGGGTAGCCTTGGATGTCCTGGACTCGCTTTGTAGACCAGGCTGGTCTCGAACTCACAAAGATCTGCCTGTCTCTGCCTAACCCAGTGCTGGGATCACAGGTGTGCTCCATTGCACCAACAGCTACTACTTTAAACAAGTCACTAGCAAATATTAACCACAATGAGCTATCCATGATTACATGGCTCATAATGTGATATGCCAACACAGCATAATCTTTGAAGTATTCTTGCCAAGGTTAAGACAAATCTAAGAAATAAAACGTGGAGCCTGCAAGATGGCTCAGCATTTAAAGGTGCTAGCTGTGTAAACCTGACCTGTGTGATCCCCAGAATCCACAGAAAGGTAGAGAAAATTGACTCCACTAAGTTTTCTTCTGATCTCTAAAGCTGTGAATAGTTATATATATGTGTAACATCTACATAGATGTAGTTTATAGATAGATAGATAGATAGATAGATAGATAGATAGATAGATAGATAAATAATGGATAGAAAGATGGATAGACAGATAGACCTTTGAGTTCACTGTGTTGCTTTCATGTACACAATTTCAAGGTGTTTGTATTTGGATAACCAAATAGAGGCTCATCTCTGGGAAAGAACAACTCTCCCTCTCTCAGTCATTATTATTTGCCTAGAGATAGTTTCAAAAAATAGGCCCCTCTGATAATGTCCTCTTCCTGTTTGCATATCTATCAGTACTGTCATTGGTTAAGTCTTGCTTAGGCAGTCATACTGCTGTCATCGTGGGTGCAGCTTCCTTCTCAATTCCAGGAGACACAACCTTTTTGTTGTAGTGCTGGGGTTGGACACAGGGCCTTACACATGCCGTATAACTGCCCTATCTACAGCCCCAGTTGCAGCTAATAATTTTCATAACTAACACTAATCTAACTTAGAAGAGAACTCCTTATCCTTAGAAAAACCATGTCTGGGCTGGAGAGATGGCTCAGCAGTTAAGAGCACTGTCTGTTCTTCCAGAGGTCCTGAGTTCAATTCCCAGCACCCACATAGCAGTCTCAACTGTCTATAATTCCAGTCCAGAGGATCTGAAACCCTCTCAAAGACATACATGCAAGCAAAAAAAACAATGCAAATAAAATAAATAATTTTTAAAATTCATTTTTGTTTGTTTGTTTGTTTTCAGGCAGACTGGATGTGAGATTTACTACTACCAGGATTTGATGGGAGTATAGGACATCACAGTAAAAGCCTGCAGAGTACTGGGTATGTCACTTGCCAAGGGCACCATTAGTGGATTTATATTTGACCCCACAGCCAGGGATAACTTGAACTTGGTTCTAGCCAGGGCCTCAATCACATGTTCCTTACTCTGGAGTCCGGTGCATGGATAGATATGATGACCTGGCCATTGTGCCCTGGGGCTCCCCAAAGGAACCATACATACCCATCTGGAGCTTAGCTTACTGACAGCACTGAGATCAGATGCATATGAACAGCTGCCTGGAAAATGTCTCCAAGATGCCATACAGGCAACAGGCAGCATGCACTATCAAGAACGCTGCTGTTTGCAGCCACTCCATACTGGGCCCCATCAAGCAAGGGAGCTGCTCAGTTTAACTGACTGAAGATTCATTCATTCATTTCTCTTCCTCCCGCCGCCCCCCCAAGACAGGGTTTCTCTGTATAGCCCTGGCTGTCCTGGGCTCACTTTGTAGACCAGGCTGGCCTCAAACTCAGAGATCTGCCTGCCTCTGGGATTGAAGGCATATGCCACCATGCCCAGCTTCTTTCCTTTTTCTTAATTCAAGGCAGGGTCCCATTATGTAACCCTGTTTGGCCTGTAACTCACTATGCAGATCAGGCCACAATAAAGGGCCCTCCTATCTAAGGGGAGCACAGAGGAAGCTGATGCTGCCCCCATTAGAGGTGTAAGGGAGGGGAATAGGGCAGAAGATAGAGGAAGAGTGGGAACTGGAAGATAAGAGCGAGGCAATAGCAACTGGGATGTAATGTAAATAAATTATAATAAATACAATTTTTTTAACTTTTTAAAGTAAAAAATGAGAAAACAGTTTATTACAACCTTTTTATTTTGTATGCACACACATACAGGTCAGAGAACAGCTGTCAGGAACTGGCCCCTTCCTTCTACTGTGTGAGTTCCACAGATCAAACTCAAGTCGAGCTGGGTAACAAAGTGCCTTTACCTGCTAAGCCATCTTGCCAATCATGGACCAGTTTTTGTTTTATTTTGGTTAGACAGAGTATCACTATGTGGCTCTGGCTGGCCTCAAACTCACAGAAATCCACCTGCCTCTGCCTCCCTAGTGTTGGGATTAAAAGAATTTGCCACTACACCTATTTTTTATACTTATTTTTCAAGGTATTTTGGAACTACACATGTTATTTTACAGTAGGTTTTATACACAGAAGAGCCACGCAGCAACCTGTCAAGAGCAGGCATATGGACTGATGCCAGATTAGAACTTCACAAAAGAGGAACCATTCTGTGTTGACTGGCACACACTGTTAGGCTCAATGCCCAACTCTAAGCCATGTGGGCCTAGGATTTTAGGCTGCTTTTCCTATATCCCTAACCTTTCTTTAATTTCTTTTTTTAGAAAGAATTGTTGTTCAGTGTTGTAAGAATTAATATTTAATCTATAAAGAACGCTTAGGACAGTGCCTAGTGTAGTTAGCTTTCAGCACCTCTTCACTATTATTTGCTACAATACTATATACAAAAGAACTGCTAAAAAAAAAAAAAAAAGAGGAGGAGGAGGAAAGGGGCGGGGCAGCAGCACACACCTTTAGTCCCAGCACTTGGGAGGCAGAGGCAGGCAGATCTACAGAATGAGTTCCAGGATAGCCAAGGCTACATAAAGAAAACTTGTCTTGAAAAAAAAGAAAGAAAAGATCTGACCTAAAGAATTTACAATGTTTTTTTTTTTATTTTATTTTCTGTGCATGAGTATTTGCCTGCATGTATGTATATGCATCATATGCACATCTGGTGCCCGTGGAGGTGAGAAGAGGGTGTCAGATTCCTGAGAACTGGAGTTACAGCCCAATGGAAGCCACTGCATGGGTGCTGGGAACCAAACCCAGATCCTTTGCAAGAGCAGCAAGTGCTCCTAATCACTGAGCAATCTCTAGCCCTTGCAACATCTTTAGTAAGATTCAGTGAGTAAGACTTAAAAATAGAGGAAGCAGTGTGAACAGAAGGTGACCAAGAATCCAATTGTACTGCCACTGTGGTTAAAAAAGACATTTGAGGAAGAAATAAGGACATTTGAAGCAAGGAAGCACTGAGGCATGGAGGCAGGCTGGGGAACTTAGGGAGTTTTTCACCCACTGCATTAAAAGCACCCTGTACAGATAATTTAAAATTCTGGTATCTTTGTACCCTACATAAACCCCAGACAAGGACAATGCACCTAAGATGGGGCTGTATTCTGGTAGTGGAGTGTTGGCCTGGTGTGTACAAAGCATGGGCTTGATCCCAGCACTATAAATAAATAAATCCTCATTTTTACTACTAAACATAATTACGATAATATACATACCACCCCAAGACAGGATTTCTCGGTGTAGCCTTGGCTGTCTTAGACTCTCTTTTGTAAACCAGGCTGGCTTCGAACTCACAGAGATCCACCTGCCTCTGCCTCCCCGAGTGCTGGGATTAAAGGCCTGCGCCACCAACCCAGCTCTGATGATAATATATAGATATAAATTGTTGATAAGACCAGGCTGAAGAGTCGCTTCAGTAGTTTAGAGTACTTGCTGCTCCTGTAGAAAATCCCACTTTGATTTCCAGGATCCACACTGTGACTCACACCCAACCATCTGTAATTGTAGTCCTAGGGGACCTGACGCCTTCTTCCGACCTCTATGGGCATGAGGCACATGTAGTCTGATATATACATGTAAGCAAAACATTCAGACACATAAAGTAAATATTTTTAAATTTAAAAAAATAGTATCACCAATAGATAACGTTTAGCAGTTTACTATATATCAATCCTCCCCAGGCTGACATCCAACATGCTTTACAGTCAAGGAAAACCTTAAACTTCCAATCCTCCTGCCTCCACTTCTAAAGTGATAATATTATACACATGTGCCACCATAGCGTGACTTTATTCTGATCTGGGTCTCAAACTTTATGCTTTGTGTATGCTAAGCAAGTACTACTAAGGATTTATATCCCTAGCCCTGTGATCTGTACTTTTAAGTAAATAAAATTGCTACACAAACAACTTATGGCAAATTATTCCTTTTATTAATACTTCAAAGTTAAAAAGAGACAGAGACAGAGAGACAGAGGCCGGTAAGACGGTAAAGGTCTTTCTGCCAAGCCTGATGACACCAGATTTAATCCTTGGGACACATGGTGGATGAAGAAAACTGACAGCTGGGGGTGGAGAGATGGCTCAGCAACTAAGAGCGCTGGCTGCTCCTCCAGAGGTCCTGAGTTCGATTCCCAGCAACCACATGGTGGCTCACAGCCATCTATACTGGGATCTAATGGCCCTCTTCTGGGCTGCAGGTGTACATGCAGATAAAGCACTTATATACATAAAATAAATAAAATCTTCAAAAAAAATTAAGAAAGAAAACTGATAGCTACAAGTTGTCCTTTGGCCCTTGGCTCTACATGTATACCACACACATACACATACTAAATATACATGTGTTCATGCACATACACGTGCTAAATAGATAAATATAATTTTTTTGAAAGAAGGCAAGGTGCTAGAAAGATTGCTCAGTCAGTAAAGACTTGCTTTACTGGGCTTGCTAGGCAAACATGAGGGCCTGAGTTTGAGCCCAAAGACCCATGTAAAAAGCAAAGCGTACTAGGGAGGAGACAGGTACTAATCTAGCCAGACTTATAAGCTTCAAGTTCTATGAAATACCCTGTTTTGGTTTTTTGTGGTTTTTTTTGAGAGAGGACAATTGAGAATAATGCTGATATTGACCTTTGGCCTCCATATACACATACAATGAACAAACATGCACATACACACAAACACACATGCAGTCACACTAAAAATAAACTTAATGAATGTTTTTTAAAATTCTACTGCGGCCAGGGGTGGCGCACGCCTTTAATCCCAGCACTCGGGAGGCAAAGTCAAGCGCTGTGAGTTTGAGGCCAGCCTGGTCTACAAAGTGAGTCCAGGACAGCCAAGGCTAACACAGAGAGACCCTGTCTCGGAAAAACAAAAACAAAACAACAACAACAACAACAAATCTATTGCATGCCAGGCACTGGTGGTGCACGCCTTTAATCCCAGCATTCGGGAGGCAGAGGCAGGTGGATCCTTGTGAGTTCGAGGCCAGCCTGGTCTACAATGCAAGTCTAGGACAGCCAAGGCTACACAGAAGAACCTTGTCTCGAAAAAATAAACAAAACAAAACAAAATCTATTGCAGCTGTCCACATAGTTTCAAAGCAGAAAGGAAAAAGAGAAAAAAAGAAAGGGAAGGGGGAGGGGAGTCGAAAATTATCAACTAAAGTTGTAGACTCATTTTTCTCCCAACTTATTCAGGGAAAGGGTAATAATTTTAAAAAGTGTTATCAAGTTAAGCATGAGATCTTTAATCTCAGCACTCAGGGTACAGAGGCAAGTGAACCTCTCCAAGTTCACAGATAGCCTAGTCTACATAGAAAATCCCAGGCCAACCAGGGCTACATAGTAGAACCCTATCTCAAAAAAACAAAACAAACAAACAAAAAACAAAACAAAAAGCCAGGCAGCAGTGGTGCATGCCTTTACTCCCAGCACTTGGGAGTTTGAAGCCAGCCTCATCTACAAAGCGAGTACAGGATATCCAGGGCTACACAGAGAAACCCTGTTTCAAGGAGAGAAAGAGAGAGAGAGAGAGAGAGAGAGAGAGAGAGAGAGAGAGAGAGAGAGAGAGAGAGAGAGAGCGCACGAAGGAAAGAGGGGATCAGATTCTTTTGTTTTTTGTTTTTAGATTTATTTATTTATTATGTATACAGTCTTCTGCCTGCTTGTACACCTGTAGTCCAGAAGAGGGCACCAGATCTCATTATAGATGGCTGTGAGCCACCATGTGGTTGTAGGAATTGAACTCAGGACCTTTGGAAGAGCAGCCAGTGCTCTTAACCTCTGAGCTATCTCTCCAGCCTATGAATCAGATTTTTTTGTTTTTTTGTTTTTGTTTTTGTTTTTTTGGTTTTTCGAGACAGGGTTTCTCTGTGTAGCCTTGGCTTGGCTGTCTTGGACTTACTTTGTAGAACAGGCTGGCCTTGAACTCACAGCAATCCGCCTGCCTCTGCTTCCTGAGTGCTGGGATTAAAGGCGTGCACCACCACACCCAGCTTAAAAAACATGTTATTAGTACAACAGATTTGAAACTCAAAACACAGTTTCCATGGTCAGTCAATGGAATCACATGAACATCCAGAGCTACTGCAGAAAATACAACCAATCATGCTAAAAAGCCAAGTGCACTGGAAATAACCACATTATAGCAACCAGAGGAAAGTAGTGGCTATAACATACTCTCTACAAGGTCCAGAATAGGCCCTTTATCTTATTGGAAACAAACAACACAAGGAATCAAGATTTCTTCATGTGAACTGTTAAATGGTGCATTTCCCCAAGTTTATGATAAATCCAATTACAGCTTGTTTCCATAGCAACAAAAACGAAATGCACTCAGTCTATGGAAATGAAGCTATATGCTGATCCTCAAAAATCAGGCAATCTTATTGTTTGGCTACTACTGTGACAAAAATAAAAGCCAACTAAGACATTTAACCTTGAGAGAGTGAAGAGTCGCCTTTAAAACACAACAGTGTGGAGTTTGTGTTCTATTTACATTTAATCTCTGTATAGATATGGTCAATGTGAATCTTGGACTCTAAGTTACAAAATTTGAAGTTAGGTGTAGTGACACACACCTTTAATACCACTGCTCTAGAGGCAAATGCAGGCAGATTTCTTTGAGTTCCAGAACAGCTTGTTTCACATAGTGAGTTCTAGGCCAGCCAGAGTTATAAGGTGAGATCCTGCCTTTAAAAAAAATTATCATCATCATTGCTGGATGCTGGTGGCACATGCCCAGTGCTTAGGAGACAGATCTCTGAGTTCAAGGCCAGCCTGGTCCATAGAATGAGTTCCAGGGCAGCCAGGGCTACACAGAGAGAAACTCTGTCCCCCCAAAAACTAATATAACAACAACAACAACAATAACAATAATAATAAATGATGATAATAAACACTTTTAGTACTGCCCACTTTGATTTCATAATTTAAAATGCCCTTGTAGTAATATAACAAGTGTACATTTATAATAACAGAAGTGTGCTATTTTGCTTTATACCTAACTTTAAAACTGGAGGCCACTCAGCGGCTATTAAAAAAGAACAGAAGAAAAGTCAAGTTCTGCATTCTGTATATGGTCCAAATCACACTAAAAACTAATATTCCTCCTCTATAACTCACACAGGGTTGTGTGTGTGTGTGTGTGTGTGTGTGTGTGTGTGTGTGTGTGTGTGTGTGTGTGTACGTTTAGGTTTGTTTCATCTTGAGTGTAGCACTGGCTGTCTTGGAACAGAGATCCACCTGTTTTAGCCTCCCCAGTGCAAAGCTCTCATGGGTCATTTCTACTCATAAGTTAATGTCACCATTCAGTTATAGTGGTGGAGCTTTCAGAAAAAAAAAATAAATAAATAACAAAACCCCACAGGTTCTAAGAATGTGACCACACCTCAGCATCACCAAAAAGGAAGTGAACGACAATGTTTACCTTCACAAAAACAGCTAGGATTGATAAGCATCTCATCTCCTTCCCAGAGATGAAAGGCCAATACCGGAATTTGGCACAGTAGCTTCAATAGAAGACCAACCTCTGAAACAAAATGGATCCTGCTCAAAATATTTTGTGGAGAACTACAAATAAACGTTCAAATGGAAGCGGTTGTTCCATTTATCTTTAGATTATCCTACTCCCTGAGAGAGCAAACACCAGATTAGAAAGCTTACTACATTGCCAACAAACAAAATGAACTGCTTTCAGTGACATTTTATGTATACAGATACAAAAATCTGGGTAGAAATATCTAATTTCTAACTAAAATTTGAGCATTTTTCTCTCAGTTTGTGAAGCCCATGGTAATGCAAACACAGACTTTCAGACATTACATAATGGCATTGTCTCTATAGGTACTTTACTTTGTTTGTTTGTTTGTTTGTTTGTTCCCTATGGCCTTTTAAAAGGCAATTTGAGGATATCAAAAGTTTACAGTTCAATTCCCAGCAACCACATGGTGCTCACAGTCATCTATAATGAGATCTGGTGCCCTCTTCTGGTGTGCAGGCACACATGCAGGCAGAACACTGTATACATAATAAATAAATCTTTTTTTTTTTTTAAAAGGTTACAGTTTGAAAAGAACTTCTACCAAACTGCTGGATTCAGTGGTGCACACCTTTAATCCCAGCACTTGGGAGGAAGCAGGTGGATTTCAGTGAATTCCAGACCAATCTGGTCTACACAGTGAGTTCCAGGACAGTCAGAGCTACATAGTGAGACTCTGCCTTGAAAAAAAAAAAAAAGGAAGAAAGGAAGAAGGAAGGGAGGGAGGGAGGGAGGGAGGGAGGAAGGAAGGCTGGCCAAAGGAACTACTATCATTTTGGTTGAGGCTAACTCTGAAAGCTAAAGGCTTTCCCTGAATGACTTTCCAGCAATCATAATAAAACATTATTATCCCACAAAGGCACTACAGCCTTTTTCTATGAGAACTTAGGTTCTGTATTAGCAACCTGATGTGTGGATCTTCACTAAAGGTACTTTCCAAGGGAGCTTTCAGAAAGAAATCTAAGCTGATGACTGATTTCTGGGTTTAGTCTCAAGTTTTGTTTTTTATCTAGGGTAGTTATAAAGGAGGGGGGCATTAGTGATGCACAGTCACACTGTAGTTTGTACTGAGGACCTTCTGCTTGTAAAGCAGAGGTGATAACCACTACACTATGGAGCTCCTGACTTCTGAGTTTAAGTGGAAAACTTACTTGCTTAAAAAAAATAAACAATTAAACAAACAACAACTGTGGGAGGCAGAGGCAGGTGGATCACTGTAAGTTCGAGGCCAGCCTGGTCTATAAAGCAAGTCTAGGGCAGCCAAGATAACACAGAGAAACTCTGTCTTGGGGGAGGGGGGGACCAACCAGAAGCTCGACTGATAAAGCTACCCTCTACCAAGCCTGACCACCTGAGTTCAGTCAGGTTGGGGAGAGAACCAATTCCTATGAGTTATCCCCTGACCACATGCACACAGGCAAACACACAAAAGTGGAATTAAGTTTTTAAATAGAAATAAATACCTAAGGAGAGATTATATGTACTTTATATTGTGATGAGACTTTCCTCACTTTCCACTAAAGTAAGAAGCAAATCACATCTATTTACTCAAGTTTCTAGGGTTTCCTGATTCTAGACACAAGCTCTTCTCCCAGCTCAGCCTCAGGTAGCTGGACTACACACAGAACCAAGCCTAATATTTTTAAAGAGATTTTTTTTTTAAGTTTTTATTTTATGTGTAATGGGAACTGTGTCTTGTTGGGTGATGCTCTGGATATAGAAATGATGGTTACACCGCTTGTACATACACAAAAAGTCACCCCACCGTACACTTTGAAAGAGTGAGTTTTAGCCAGGCATGATGGTCCATGCTTTAGAGAAAGATGTCTATGAGAGACTGAGAAGGCAGAGACAGGAAGATGTCTGTGATTTCAAAGCCAGCCTGGTCTACATAGCACCTTCTAGACTAACTACACCTATATGGTGAGATTGTCTAAAATAAAAGTAATTAAAAATTTTAAAAAGTGAGTTTTAATAAGCATGAATTGTGTCTCAAAAAAACAACTCCCACAAATACACAAGGTTTTCTTTTTAAAAAATCAAGTACGAACATTTCATAATAAAATTTATATTATCCATTCAAAGAATTGCTGATTTCAGTGTATATGGTAAATGTGCTTAAAATGAAATGTTTTACACTTATGTTGAGGTTCAGTAATTAAAAGGTGACGTAGCAGCCGGGCGTGGTGGACACACCTTTAATCCCAGCACTCGGGAGGCAGAGGTAGGCTGATGAGTTCGAGGCCAGTTTGGTCTACAAAGCAAGTCCAGGACATCTATTGGTCTACAAAGCAAGTCCAGGATATCCAGGACTACAAAAGAAACCCTGTCTCAAAAAACCAAACCCCCCCCCCCAAAAAAAAAGTGAGTTAGCAGAAAAGGACAGATAGAAAATGGAATCAGAGCAGTCACAGGCTCAAGCCTGCATACAAGTGGCATGACAGGGGCAGCACGATAGCTCAAGAGTCAACCAGTTGAGAAACGGCACTGAAACAGCTGTTAACCACATAGGTAAAAGCAGGCAGTACTGAGCCGGGTGTGCTGGCACACAGTCCTAGTACTTACAGGCAGAAGCAAGAGGATGTCTGTGACTTAAAGGCTAGCCTAGTCTACCCAAGGAGCTCTAGGACAGCCAGGGCTACACAGAAGACCCTGTCTGTCTGTCTGTCAGACAACACCTCACCATATATAGCACTACACCATGTAGATTACAGAACTATTATAAAAGGTAAAACAAAGGGCTGAAGACTTGGCTCTGTGGTACCCAGGTTCAACTCCCAGCACCCACATGGAGGCTCACAACCTCCTTGGGCACCAAGCACCATGTGATGCCTAGATGCACATACAGGCAAAACACTCATACACATAAAATAATAAAAATTTAAAAACTTTTAAAGGTGAAACAAGAATATTTAGAAAAGCACACAGGAGATCTTTATTAGTGAGGATTGGAAAGGACTTCCCTCTTTCTGATTTTTTATTATATTTCTTTCTTTGTTTTGTTGGACAGAGTCTCGATATGTGGCCTGACTGGCTTGAACTCCCCATGTAGACCAAGCGGGCCTTGAACTCAGAGATACTCACCTGCTTCTGCCTCCTGAGCTTCAGTGCTAAGCCAGATGGCTTTTCTTTCCTCAGGCATTACTAGGAACCCCTGTTGGGAATGGTGGTACATACATGCAACTGCAGCACTTTCTGCAGGCTGAGACATTAGGATCTAGAGTTCAAAAGCACCTTGAATCCCAGTGCTCAGGAGATGAGGCAGCCTTAAAGTCAGACGGGTCTACATAGCTAGCTCAGCTCAGCCAGGGTTACATAGTAAGATACGCTCTCAAAAACCAACCCAAACAAGTGAAAAGACCCGCTCCGGGTCAAAGCTGGGTTCTAACCTCCTGCTTTCTCCCAAGTCTAGCACTTCTTCCCACTCACTGCTTATGCTTTATAAGTCCTTGTCTTAATTAGAGCAAGTCTCCTAATTCATTCCAGTGTCCTCCACCTCCCATCCATGCCTTACAGCATACACAGCACTTAAAAACAAAAAGGCACGTGTGGTTTGAGTGAGAAACATTCTCCAAAGACTCATGCATGTGAACACTTGACCCCCAGTTGGTAGCATCAGGAGAGGTTATAACACTTTAGGGTGTAGAACAGTGCTAGAAAAAGGACACCACTGAGGAGGGCTCTGAGGATCAAAGTCTTGCTCCATTCCCTGCTTGCTCTCCCTATTTCCTGTTTGGGGATAGAATGTGATTAACCAGGTTCCCACTTTTACCTCCATGCTTTCCCAGCCATTACGGACATCTAGCCCCTAGAACTAAGCCAAAAATAAACTCCACCATAAGTTACCTTTGGTCATGGTACTTTATCATGGGGGAAGTGGGGAAGAGGGAAGTAAGTTGGGGCTGGAAAGATGTGGCTCACAGGTTATGAGCATTTGCTGCTCTGGCAAAGGACCTAGAGCTAGGATCCCGGCATCCACGTGGTGTTTCACACTGGATATCCTATTCCTGAGATCCTATACCCTCTTCTGGCCTCCATGAATCCAAGGTATACACACTGCACATACACAAACATGTAGGCAAAACACACAGACATTTTTATCTCAATAAAACAAACAAAGCAGCATTTAACCTTAATATGACTCTCTATGCCTCAGAACAAACCTAAAAAGTTGAAGCCACTTCATACTGTGGCACCTGGCTACATAGCCAGCCACCTTTTCTGGTGCGCCTAGCCTCCCATTTTATCCTCCACCATGCTACCATTTTCTCTCATCTACCACTCAGTCTTAGGATTCTACTCAGGTGTTAATATACCCTCCAAAGCCAGGTCAAGGGTCTCCTCCACTCACATAGCATTCTGCTTACATTCCACCACAACACTAAACACCTAGTCTAGTGCTTTCTTGTCATAAAGGAACGGGGGTGTGTGCATGTGCTTGTGAGGTGAGCATGATTTCAAAACATTTCCACAAGGAAGAACAGCAAAACACTTCACTACATCCATTCTGGGCTCCAGCTGCCATCAGTTACCCTCTGTGGTCGGAGAGAAGTCCCAGTGAAGGCCCATGTCAGCTCCCCCCTCCTTCCCATGCTGCTGCTGCTGTTATAATGGGAAAGAAACCAAATGTTACAGCCCAGGTATGCCCCTCCCCAGCCCAGCCTAGGCAGATTTGTCTAATAAAACAAGCATTTAATGGTTAGACACTGAGCTAAGGGCTAACATTAGAGGGCTGAAGACTCAGACAAGGCCCTACAATCCTACGGCTTACAATAGTAGGGAGAAAGGCAACAAAGACAAGCACTGGGGGTGGCGCTCAGAGACCAGTCCTGATAAGAGGGCATCACTTCCTACACAGCGCCTGCATTATGTCAAGTCCTGAGCACTAGAGATAAAAGATAAACAAGACAGAGTCCGTCCCTCCTGGCAGAATATACCTAGGGCTAAGAAGAGGAAATGTGGAGTAGCAGACATGTCCAGGCTGAGGAGAGCTCAACTGTTCTCTGAAGGCTGGCTGACAGTAGATAGCACCTCAAGGAGTTGCAGTGAAGAACTTTCTGAGCTTCTCGGTGTTATAAGTAACAAGTGAGTTGGATTCTTTTCTTTTTTTTTTTTTTTTTAAAGATTTACTTATTTGTTTTTTTGTATATACCAGAAGAGAGAATCAGATTCCATTATAGATGGTTGTGAGCCACCATGTGGTTTCTGGGAATTGAACTCAGGGCCCCTGGAAGAGCAGCCAGTGCTCTTAACCGCTGAGCCATCTCTCCAGCCCCTGTGAGTTGGATTCTTGAAATGCTATGAAATCAAATTATATGCATTTAATGAAAATACACCACATAACTGGGAGTGGAAGGGAAGGTACCAGAAAGTAAGGGCAGAATGAAGTGTGTACTAAGAACACTGGAATAGATTCTCTTTGAAGACCCACAGCTAACTGCAGTACCTATCACATGTTCAATAAATCAATCCTAATAGAAAGCATATGAGTGACACAGGACTGGGGTAACCATCAGACTATTTTATTACCATGAAGTGTACATGTTACTGACATGTCACCAAATGTTTGTTAACATGAATTACAGACTGGCTATGTGCACCTGTGGGATGGTACATGTGTCTGTGCACATGCCTGCAGAGACTAGAGATTTTCCTATATCACTCTCCCTTTTATCTTTTGAGACAGGGTCTCCCACTGAACCTGGCTGGTCGATAAGCTCCCAGGAATCCTACCTGCTCACTCCCCAGTTTCAGGGTCACAGGTGAAACTGCTATACCTGTATTTTTATGTGGGTACTGGGATCCAAACTCAAGGTTCCGTACTTGTATGGCAAGCACTTTACCAACTGAGCCTGCACCATATTTGCTTTTTGTTGTTGTTTATTTGAGACAGGGTCTTTCTATGTAGCTCTGGCTGTCCTAGAATTCACTATGTAGACCAGGTTCGCTTTGAACTCACAGAGATCCACCTGCCCGTGCCTTGCAAGTGTGGAATTAAAGGCATGCACCACCATGCCCAGGGAGATTTGCTTTCTTCCTAAAAGAACTTGTAAAGAAAGCTTATAAAGTATCAGCAGCATTGTGCCCAGCACAAGCCTATCAGCAAGAAACAGATCGCTGTGAAAAAAGCAACAAAGTAAACTTTACCCCAATTACTTTTAAATCTTTTCAATGGTTTCATTTGCGGTTTTATTTTAGCTGGTAATATTTTCATAAAAAAAGAATTAGCCTGGTGTGGTGGTGCACACTTTTAATCCCAGCAATCGGGAGGCAGAGGCAGGCAGATTGCTGTGAGTTTGAAGCCAGCCTGGTCTACAAAGTGAGTCTACAAAAGCCAAGGCTACACAGAGAAACCTTGTCTCGAAAAACAAACAAAAATTAAATTAAATAAAAAATAAAATTAAAAGGCATTTTATTAAATGCTGAAAATATGGACAGTGATGACCTGAGCTCAATCCCCATAAGCCACATGGAAGAGACAATCAACCACCAAAAGTTGTATTCTAATCTCTACTCATGCATGATGGATGCAGCACACACAAATGAATAAACGTAAAAAAATTAATGCTGAAAATACACAATATAAATGTGTCATCTAAGAGTCACTGACTAAAATAGTCTTTTAACTATTTATATAATCTTACATAACATGATGTTCTGTAAAATGACATCTAATAACTCTACAAACATATAAGAACTACTGACAGTGTGCTACAATTCATATGGGGTACATTATGAAGCTGTCTCTTGCATCGGTGTATTAAAATTTGGTCACTATTAATGGGATTATAAGAAACTGTCATAATGTTTAATGAAAATATTAGAATCAAGATTCTAACAAAAGCCTCTAACAAAAATGACTCTCCCTAAAAAAGGAAAATGACTTTTTTATATTAATTTCAAATTAATACAAGTTCTGTCCTAAATACCAAAAATCATAAATGTTTGAAGTGCCTTTTGCACAGTTTTACTGTTGGCAGACTGGCCAGTTAATATATCTAAAGTTCACGTTCGTTTGGCTGTGGGTTTATTTCTGCCCCCCCCCCCACCCCCAAGACAGAGACACAGAGATCTGCCTGTCGCTGCTTTTCCCTCCCAAGAACTGGGATTTAAAGTGTTTGACACCATAACCAGCAAATTTTGATGTCTTCAACATCCAAAACAAAGTGTGGCAGTACTTTCTTCTGATATGGAAGAGAAGCATCTCTGACGGAAATTGTTGATAACAGCTACCCAAGTGGCATATGCTTTAAATCCCAGCGCTCAGGAGGGGGAGGCAGAGGCAAGCAGATCTCTGAGTTCAAGACAAGCCAGGGCTACGTAGTGAAGCCCTATCTCAAAAAAGAAAGCAAAATCAACCAACAGAAACCTACCTAGTACTTACGTTGCATTCATTTCTGCACTCCCATTCCTAGTACCATAACCATAGATGAACACAGAAGCTGCTGAATGAATTCACAGATAGCAGAAAACACAAGCATGCCAACATACTAAGCTTGCATTGCTCCACTGTGCCTGAAATAATCACAAGGATCCTATGAATAAAGTAGTGCATGGAGGAGAGCTAGAGAGAACACTGAAGATAACTATGCTGCTGATTTTGAAAAAGTGGAAGGAGCCAGATGTGATGATGCACACCACCTTTAATCCCAGCAGAGGGAGACAGAGGCAGGAGGATCTCTAGGAGATGCAGGCCAGTCAAGGCTACATAATGAGACCTTGTCTCAGAAAAATCAAGTTGGGGAGGGAGATCTAGAGAGGTCTAAGCAGTTAAGAGCCCTTGCTGCTCTTATACAGGACCCTGGATTAGTTCCCAGCCTCTATGTAGGGACTCACAACCATCTGCAACTCCAGTTCTAAAGAGTCAGACCCGCTCCTCTTGCCTCCTCTGACACTGCACACACATACAGACATACATGCAGGCAAAACATTCACATACATAAATTAGATCTTTAAACAAATCTAAGGTTGAGAAATTATGGAAAGCACTGTAGCACTAGCCTTTGGCCTCTACATGCACCCACACAGGTGAGCACATACCCGTAGACACTCTATTCTGAACAATTTCTGAAATAAAAAGGCCTTCATTCACATTCTAGATAATAGTTTCATCATTCAAGAATGTACAGGGGCTGGAGAGTTGGCTTAGTGGCTAAAAAGCCTATTACTTTTGTAGAAGATCTAGGGTTCAATCCCTAGCACCCACATGGAGCCTCACAACCACCTGTAACTCCAACCCCGTGGGACTAACACCGTCTTCTGACTTCCACGAGCAAGCACCTGGTAGCTTGATTAATCCCAGCACTGGGAGGCAGAGGCAGGTAGATCTCTGAGTTCCAGCCCAGCCTGGACCACAGAGTGAGTTCCAAGACAGGCAAGACTATGGCGAACGGGAGGTGTACCGCAGTTGGTAGTTCTTGCCTAGCATACGGGAAATCCTAGTTTTGAACCTTAGCAGCCTATAAAACCGGATGTGGCGGGATACAACAACTACCCTAACAATGGGGAGGTAGAGATAGAAGAGGACCAGAAGTTCCATGTCATCCATCCTTGTCTACAAAGTGAGTTCCAGCCCAGCCTGGGATACATGAGACCCTATTGAAACAAAGAATTGGGGGGTTGGAGGGGGGGGCGCAGAGGGAGGGAGAGAAAAGGGAAGTATACATAAATAGATGAATAGGAACAAAATCCTTTCCACATAGATTGTGCTGGCTTTTTGTTTGTTTGGTTTTTAATGTTAAGAAAAGGTCTCATGTAACCCGAGCTGTCTTCCAACACACCGCATAACTGAAGATGAACTCACACTTTAGATCCTCCTGCCTCCACCTCCCAAGTACAGGGATTATAAGCATGCACTAGTCCAAAATATACAGACATAAGTTTACATTTAACATATTTAGTTTGAGGCCGGCTTGATCTACAGAGCAAGTTCTAAGATAGCCAGGCTACACAGTTAAACCCTGTCTCAAAAAAAAAAAAAAAAAAAACCAAAACAAAACAAAAAAAAAAACAACCCAAAAGACACTGGGCTTGAGAGGTAGCTTGGTAGCTAAGAGTTCACTGCTCTTAGAAGAGCAGAGTTCAGATTCAAGTGCCCACGTCAGGGCTTACAGTGAGCTCCATATGCCGTCGGCCAGCCTAGTCAGGTATCTTCATGCATATATCCACACAGAGACATACAACACGGAAGTTTTACAGTTTTTTAAAGAGCTAGGGGAAACAAAGAAGCCAATCTCTACCTGCTGCTGGTAGTGAAAAAAATCACACATAGAAAGTCTGGGCAGCCTGGGCTAGAGACTCTATCTCAAAAGGAAATGCAGTTCTTTCCACCACCTCAAAACTCTACCATAGAGCCGGGCGTGGTGGCGCACGCCTTTAATCCCAGCACTCGGGAGGCAAAAGCAGGCGGATCGCTGTGAGTTCGAGGCCAGCCTGGTCTACAAAGCGAGTCCAGGACAACCAAGGCTACACAGAGAAACCCTGTCTCGAAAAATCAAAAAAAAAAAAAAAAAAAAAAAACTTTACCATGAACCTTGAATTTCAAAAAACCTCATAAAAACACCCTCACATGCTTACAGAGATGAGGTTAGTTGTGAACTCTCTGAAGAAATACTGTGATGCAAGAAAGAAATCCAGGCGTGTGCCACATACCTTTAATCCCAGCACTAAGAAGCAGAGGTAGAGGCAAATGAATCTCTGTGAGTTCAAAGCCAGCCTAGTCTACATAGAGACACTCTGTTTCAAAAAACAAAACAAACAAACAAAAAAAACAAAAACAAAAACAAAAAAAGAGAAACTACATATATAAACACTTAAGCAATCCCACTACATGCTAGAATAAAATGTAAGGTAAACCCAGAAACAAACAGAATGTCCACAGAGTAAAAGTGTATGCTGGTCTTCTAGTCATGTATTGGTCAGGAGGCTTTTGAAATTTTTATTTTACTTGGATGCATGGATGTCTGTGCATCATGTGCATGCCTGATGCCCTTATAGAAAAGAAGGTGTTGGGTTCCCTGCAACTGGAGTTACAGACAGCTATAGGTCACCATGTGGGTGCTGAAGATTGAACCCAGGTCCTTAACCATGGAGCTCATTTAATGTTTGCTATGTAGGGATTAAACCAAGTGATGCAGGATCTAAAATGACTGCAAAATGGAAGATGTCATTCCTCCTAGTTGTCCATATACAAATGTATAGCCTGGACTTTTATTTTGACACAGACATATGACTTTAAAATTAACTTTAAATCTCAATTGTCTTGACATTATTTAATGACTTTCATTTGCAGTATCAAACATTAAATGCAATTTATATCCAGTGCTTAGCTATATAAGTTTTTAGAAGTATAAACTCAGCTTAACTACCATATTGTCTTCATAAAGTTTTCTTTTCTTTTCTTTCTCTCATTTGTTTTGTTTGTTTGTTTTGTTGGTTTTTTCCCCCCAAGATAGGGTTTCTCTGTGTAGCCTTGGCTGTCCTGGACTCTGTAGACCAGGCTGGCCTTGAAATCACAAAGATCCACCTGCCTCTGCCTCTGGAGTGCTAGGATTAAAGGCGTGCGCCACCACACCCAGCCCCTTCATAAAGTTTCTAAGTAATCAAAACACATGTCCAAAGCTGTATATTTTTTTCTTACACTTTCACATTTTTAAACAGCAAAAAAAAATTTTTTTTTCAAGTTATAACTGTGCTACCTCACAATCTGGTTAGCTCTGTTGCTCACCTTAAATTTTTGCTTGGCATCTCCCACCTACAGTGTGCTATATACAGTCCTATAATGTACACTCAGAATCTGCAGGCTAGCCTGGACTATATGGTGAGAGTGCTCCCCACCTCGATCTCAAACAAACCAAAGTGTTAGGGGGGAAAAACGATTTTCAAAGAGATTAAAATATCCTCTATCAGAAAGTGACCATAATTAGTTAATAAGAAAAAAATTTAAACCTACATCTATTTTACTTAACCATAAACCTTGCTATTAAATTCAATCTGCTTGCGCTTCATTATGATTCCATCAAATTACTCAACATTTTAGATTATAGTTCCAACTTCTTTCTGACTGAACCACATTACAGCCCCACTACCTTGCAAGCATCCGCTTACTGAACAGACACTGTTTCCCTTATCTAGTCAGTTTCCCTTCACATTGCTGTGCTTACTTTGTCCTTGACTACAACAAACAACAAACATGGCTACCACTTGAAGATATGCATTAAGTTTTTGTCCAGTTTCTTACCACAAGGGTGCTGACTCATACTGAAATCACTACAAACTAAGCAACGTCTTTTTAAAAATATCTATTTTATATGTGTGCCTGAATGTATTATGTACACTTCATGTGTAACAGATGGGTACAGCATCCCCTGGAACTGGCTTACACACAGTTGTGAGCCCTGTGGGTATTAGAAAACAAACTTGGGTCTCTACAAGAACAGCAAACAAGTAACCATATCTCTGGCCCCAAACTAGGCAACTTCATCAGTCATCTTATTCTATTCTTTTTGAAATTGACTAAACATATCCATTTGCATATTTTCTTATGCTTTCATTAGAAAACTCTTAAAATTATAGTTTCTGAAACCAGTTCTTATAGATTTATTTTTATTTTTATTTTTTTGAGACAGGGTCTCACTATGTAGCCTTGGCTGTCCTCAAACTATGTAAACCAGGTTGGCCTTGAATTTACAGAGATCCCCCTAGCCTCTGCCTCCTGAGTGCTAGGATTAAAAGTGTGAGTCACCACATCCAATTGGTTCTTAAATTTTATAAATGTTCACATTTTACTTTCTTATACCTTGGATTCTGTTAGCCTCAAGTAAAAAAAAAAAAAAAGACAAAAATAACAGGTGTTTTAAAGTACTAAGCAACGTCATAGGTAAGTTTTTAACTTCCTATGAAGATGTTTGGGTGTTTTCTGTAGTTTTGTTTTGCTTTTTGTTTTGTTTCGCCAGTTTTACCACTTCCCAGTTTTTTGGCTCAATTACATTCAAATTTTTTATCACTTATTTGTTTCATCAGAACAATAAGCATTGGTGCAGTTATAGATGCATGTTACAATAAAACAGTGGACGTGAATTTGGACTGGAAAGTTAACTTCTTGTTCATACTTGTACCAACATGAGTTCTCTTGCTAAGAACGCCCATGCACTTATGCAAAGACACTGCTCCACCATTCTTTAACTTCTGGTAAGGCAGCCAAGTGAGTTCATTTCTTTATCCACTAATTTTGTGATTAAAGACAACCTCATTTGTAGATGACATTTTCTTTCTTTTTTATTGCTGAAAATCAAATCCAGGACTTCTCTGTGCACCAAAAAGCTCTGCAGTACTGAGCCACACCCTCAGCCTCCAGTACTTATTTCTGTTTTTAAGAAGTATGTATTAACAAGTACATGCCTACTATAGTCTGGTACTTTAGTACCCCAATTTGAAGCTCTACAACCCTAAATCATTTCTATTTAACAATAAAAGCATTAATCCTCAATGGCAAGGTAAAATGGGGGTAGGAACTCAGACCTCAACTTAGGCCCTTCACCTCCACTGCCCACCCAATTTAAAAGCAAAGGGAGCTGGAGAGACAGCACTGTGGTTGACAGTACTTGCTGCACAAACATGGGCATCTGAGTTTAGATCACAGTGAGGCATGACCTCACAAACACATGTTTGTAAACCCTAGTATTGTGGGGGCGAAAGCAGGAAAATGTTGAAGGCTTGCTGGCTAACAGCCTAGGGGAAAAGAAAGAAAGAAAGAAAGAGAGAGAGAGAAAGAAAGAGAGAGAGGAAAAAAAAAGGGGCTGGAGAGATGGCTCAGAGGTTAAGAGCACTGGCTGTTCTTCCAAAGGTCCTAAGTTCAATTCTCGGCAACCACATGGTGGGTCACAACCTTCTATATATGAGATCTGGTGTCCTCTTCTGGCATTCAGGCAGAATATTGAATAAATAATAAATACTAAAAAAAGAAAAGAAAAGAAAAGAAACCCACACAGGATCCAGGAACAGGGAGAGATCCTGCTTCCAAGCAAACATGCAGGGAGTGGTCGAGAAGGATACCCAACAACTCTGTGCTTATGCACGGAAGTACATATACACAAGTACATGTACCAACCCCCCTGCCCCCCATACACACACAGTTTGTTAAACTGGCTTAAAGCAAACACAACTGCAGAACAACTACCGGGATAAAGGTCAGTTAGATCACAGCAAATCTCTTACAGTGTGTAATAGATGAGTAGAACACACTGTCCATGTACATTTTTCTTTTTAATAAGGTGTTTATAAATCAAATCTGAATCAAAACATTTTTTATGCATTTAATTGTATTTACTTATGTGTGTGCATTGGAGGCAGAAATGTACGCGTGTGTAGAAGTCACAGGACAACTCAGGAAAATCAGTTCTTTCTTTTCCACCATGTGGACTACAGGGATTAAACTCAAGTTAGCATGCTGGGTGGAAAATACCTTTACCCAATGAGCCATGAGGCTTTACCCCCCTGAGACAAAGTCTCGGTGTACAGTCCTTATTGGCCTGAGCTCACTGTGTAGCCCACACTGCTGGCCTCCACATCACAGCCTCCTGCGTGTGCCACCATTGCCCAGCACGTGCACTTTTAATTCCAGCACTTGGGAGGCAGAGGCAGGCAGATTTATGTGAATTCAAGGCCAGCCTGGTTTACAAAGGGAGAGTTCCTGGACAACTAAGGCTACACAGAAGGAAAAAAAAAAGTGTGCCTCCACTGTGCCCTGCCAGCATCCCTCCTCTTTGTTTAAGATGTGCTTGTCCAAAGATGTTCAAGCTGGTCTCAGACTCCTGTAGTCAAGGGACCTCCTGTCTTTGACTTCAAAGTATCTAGAACTATAGCAGACACCACTCCCCCCTGCACTTGAGAGCAGAAAGAGTTCAGGACAGCCAGGATTACACAAAGAAGCTCTGTCTCAAAAAATAAATAGGACTAAAGAGGTGGCTCAGCTGTTAAGAGCACTGGCTGCTCTTCCTGAGGTCCTGAGTTCAATTTGCAGCAACCACATGGTGGCTCACTACCATCTGTAATGGGATCTGATTATCTTTTCTGGTGTGCAATGAAGACAGCACTCATGTATATAAAATAAATAAATTTAATATATAAATAGGTGGCAGTAGCAGCGGAGACTCATGCCTTTAATCCCAGCACTCAAGAGACAGAGGCAGGAGAATCTCTGAGTATGAAGGACAGTCTGGTCTCCTGAGCCAGTTCCAGGACAGCCAGTGCTACAGAAAGAAACCCTGTCTCAAAAAAGCCAAGACAGATTGGTAGGTAGGTAGGTAGGTAGGTGGTAGGTAGGTAGGTAGGTGGGTAGGTGGTAGGTAGGTAGGTAGGTAGGTGGTAGGTAGGTGGTAGATAGGTAGGTAGGTAGGTAGGTGGTAGGTAGGTAGGTAGGTAGGTAGGTAGGTAGGTAGGTGGTAGGTAGGTAGGTAGGTAGGTGGTAGGTAGGTAGGTAGGTAGGTAGGTAGGTAGGTGGTAGGTAGGTAGGTAGGTAGGTAGTAGGTAGGTAGGTAGGTAGGTAAATTAATTAGCTGAAGTAAGAGCCAGCCAATTGGTCTACTTGTCTGAATGCACTTCTGAGGACATTTAGAAAAAGCTGGTAGTGCTAGCACCATGTTTCTAGCCTTAAGGGCAAGTAAAGTATTTAAAGTCCTCAAAATTGGCTATAATATTGCAATGTTGAAAAGCTATTAAGACTTCAAATTAAGAATTCACTAGTTCTAAGAACTTCATCTTGAAAAGGTAAATTGAATGTCCTTTTCTTAGAAGGGCTATACCAAACACAGTATCAGGCCAAATATGTTACCAAAGAGCATTCTAAATGCAAGAAACAAACAAATAAAAATTTGTCTCATTAAAAAAATAATTTGGGCTGGAGAGATGGCTTAGCTGCTCTTCCAGAGGACAGAGGTTCCATTCCCAGCACCCACATAGTAGCTCACAACGGTCTATTACTTCAGTTCTAGGGGCCTAATACCCTCACATACAGACATATGTATGTAGGCAAAACATCAAAAAAATATTTTTGAAAAGAATAATAATTTAGAAGTAGAGTGAAAGCTGGGCATGGTGGCACACACATTTAATCCCAGCACTTGGGAAGCAGAGACAGGTAGATCGCTGTGAGTTTGAGACCAGCCTGGTCTACAAAGTGAGTCTAAGACAGCCCAGGCTACACAGACAAACCCTGTCTCAAAAAACCAGAAAAACAAAAGCAAACAAACAAACAAAAAGAAGAAGCATGACTCTGGAAGCGTGTTCTATATCAGATGACAGTTTCTGTGGTGAGCCATCTAGGAAGTTTCAAAATCTCCCATTAGTGAGTTAAATCATTATTGTTCTTTCAAATTCATTCCAAAAAATGGAGTTATTGTGTGGATATTTATAAAATAACCCAAGAAGGTAACATACAAAATGTTATTACATAGGTTAATGCAAACTATAATGTATATCTTTTTTTTCATTTTCCCATGTATTTTCTCCACAATGGAAGTCGTAAAGACTGAGATCCATGGGGAGTGAAGCGTGGTGATGTCCGTCTGTAAAGTCAAGCACCTGGGAGGGGAAGGCGATCCCATCAGGAGTTCAAGACTAGTCTCCGACACATAACAGGCTGAGGCCAGCCTGTCTCAAAGAGGAAAAAGAAAGATGCATATCTAGTTCAGTGTAGTGTTGCAAGCCCATATCTCAGCACTTGGGAAAAGGATGAGCTGTTCAAGGCCACTCCCAGTTACATAGGGAGTTCCCTGGAGGCGAGCCTGGGCTACTGGAGACCCCATCTTACAAAACAAGCAAAAGAAAACAACAAAAATAAAAACAGAAAAACAAAGCCACATCTATAATTTTTAAATAAGCTAAGAATTTCAGGGAACTTTCTCAAATATCTCATTAATGGCAGATGTACTACAAGAGTAACAACACATATCCAGTAAAAACAGCATTTTCTAATTAACAAAATTTAAAATATGGTTTTTACTTTTTCATGTCACACTATATAGATATTATACATGCTATAGTAGTGCTTAAAGAACTTACTATGTATTTCCTGAGGTGAGTGGTGAAAATGAAAATGAAACTATAAGCTTTTAAAAAATACTAGATAGGACGAGGCAGATTGTTCAGTGGGTCTAACACTTGCCTAGGCAGCCCGGCTGCCTGAGTCTGATGCCTGGCACTCGGGGCGGGAGAGAAACAACCCCTCCAGCGTCCCTCCAACCTCCACACACACACATGCACATATATACACACATACACAATAAAATAAGTCAGACTTTTTTTAAAGTTAGTTCACATTAGTATATCTAGCTGGTAAATATACTTTTTTTAATTTTTAAATTTTAAATGTATTTGTGTGAGTTTCTATGTAGGTCAGATTACAACCTGTAGGAGCCGGTTCTCTTTTTTCACCATTTAGGTTCCAGGGATCTAACTCAGGCTTCGCAGCCAGTGCCTTCAGCTGCTGGGCTAGCTCACCAACAAGCCCCATCTTATTAGCATTTATGAAAAGATTAGTCTAAAGAAATAAATCTCATTAGTTATTTAAAGACCCAAATGCCAGATGTGTTGTTTATTAACAAAAAATAAAATAAAATAAATCATTTGGGTTGCTTCTTCAAAAATACCTTTTTTCCCCTAAAGAAAACTAAAAACAGCATTGCATTGAAAAACAGATTATTATGAAAACGAACTTCTAAATATTTTTAAAGCTTTAACAATTTAGTCAAGGCTACACAGAGACCCTGTCTGGAAAAAAAAAACACAACAACAACAAAAAGCTTTAACAATTTTAATATCTTAGGACTGATGTGGTTGTCACTGTGGAGTAGTGTGCATATGACTTTTGTTTGGAATCATAGAATATATTTTCTTTTTTGGTCTAGAGTCACTTAGTAGAATTATTTCAAGATTCATCCATGTTCTATTTATCATTTATTCCTTTTTATAACTGATCAGTGTGTGTAGCACTGTATAAACATGACACAAATTAACTCTGTGTGTGTGTGTTGTTGTTGTTGTTGTTTTTTGAGATAAAGTCTGACTGTTTAGATCAGGCTGGCCTCAAATGTAAGATCCTGAGTGCTGGGATTCCGAGTGTTTACCACTCTTGGCTTCATATTTGACAACTCTTCTTGAAAAAACATAATCACTGTGGCTTTATAAACTGTAAGAAAAGGTAGCGTACATCTAGACCGAAGAGATGGCTCAGCAGTTAGCGCTAACTTTTGATCCAGAGGACCTGGTTCAGTTCCCAGAACCCTCATGGCAACTAACAGGAGTCTATAACTCCAGTCCCTAGAATCCAACACCTTCTACCTTCCACGGGCACTGCACACACAGGGTGCATAAACATACATTCAGGCAAATACTCATACATATAAAAGTAAATAAAAATCTCCAAAAAATTCTTTAAAATAATTTTAATATCTTTAGTATCTACAACAGGTGAGAGACTCTTTTTGTTTTGAGAGACTCAGTAAGTTGGGCATAGTGGCACAGAACTGTAATTCTAGCTGTAAATCTATAAGTCTAGTTGAGAGGCTAAGGTAGAGAAAGCATGAGTTAGACAGGCTGGCCTGAGCTACACAGTGAGTTCATTTGATATGAATTCATGATCACCTACTTTTTTTTGATAGGAATAAATAACTTAAAAAAGAAATCAACAGTGTCTCTTGAGATTTTTTTTTTTCTTTTTGAGACAGGCTCTCACTAACTCTCCCTGGTTGTCCTAGAACTCACAGAGGCCTCCTGAGGGCTGGGGTTAAAAGTGTGGACCACAGCCGGGCTGTGGTGGTACGTGCCTTTAATTCCAGCCCTCAGGAGGCAGAGGCAGGTGAGTATCTGTGAGTTCAAGGCCAGCCTGGTCTATAGATCGAGTTCCAGGACCCCTACACTACACAGAGAAACCCTGTCTCAAAAAAACAAAAAAACAAAAAACAAAAACAAACAAAAAAGCATGGGCTACCATGACTGGCCTGAGATGTTTTTTTAAACTACTGTTTTAAATTGGGTGTTTTCAGCTCATTAAAAAACAAAAACAAAAAACACCAGTGTTTCTCAATGTCACTTTAGGACCAGGCCTGGACTTCTAATGTTTGTTGCCTTATTGCTGACTATTTCATTGACAATTTTATTACAAGAGGGAAAATTCTGCCAAAACCTACTTCATTACACAAAGCACAAACTTCAAGATAGCTTGGATATAATTCATTACACATAAAAACATTGTCTGTATGCTACTTGTCCAAGTATGAAGAAAGCACAGGCGTGATCCCTCACTTCACTGGAACTCCCTGGAACTTACTATACTAACACTGCCTGACCTCAGCATAATCCCTCGCACCTCAAGCTTTAAAGAACAGTCAATACTTTCGTAGTAAGGAAGTAAAGTTCCAAGTCACCAGTCTGTCACCAAAGCCTTGGCCTTAACTCCTATAGGCCTCAGTTTTTCCTCCGTAAAATAAGGTATGTTAGAGCATTTATCGTCCATCCAAACAAACAGTTACAAATACAGTAAAAATCAACTATATTCTTATAATAGCAAAAAGGGGGGTGGTGGTTAAGTAAGCTGGACCTGGACCTGGACCTGGACCTGATGTCAAATGCCTTTAATCCCAGCACTTAGGAGGAAGCAGCAGGTATGAATTCAAGGCCAGCATGGTCCACATAGGGAGTTCCAGCCAGCCAGAACAACTTAATAAAGACCCTGACTCAAGAAACAAAAAACAAAAGGGTTAGCTTAAGTGGTAGTATTCCAAATAATAGACCACTGCCTGACCCTGAAACAAACATTGTAGGTCCACATACCTGTTAACTGAGTAAAACAGAACAGCAGCCAGAGCTGTGTATACATACTCTCAGATACATGGAAGACTGAAGCAGGAAAATACCAAGTTTGAGGACAGCCTAAGCAAAACAAAATAAACTGAAAATGGGCCAAGGTGTAGCTTAGGCGAGACCTGGGTTCTAGAACTAGAGTGTGAGGCCAGCTTATGCATGTTAAGTGAAACCACAGAAACTGTCTAGGACACTTCTAAGTAGTTACAGTGGAAACAAGGGCACATTCTTTTGAATTTTTGTTTTGTTTGTGTTTTCCGAGACAGGGTTTCTCTGTGTAGCCTTGGCTGTCCTGAACTTGATCAGTAGACCAGGTTGGCCTCAAACTCATAGAGATCCGCCTGCCTCTGCCTCCTGAGTACTGGGATTAACAGTGTGTGCTGCTCCCCTCCTTTGAAATATTTTAAAATAACAAGCATGTGTTATTTTTATGATTTTAAAGAATAAACTAACAGAACTAGTTTGCCTCTCTGAGTTCTATAATTTAAAAGACCTATACTCAAATACCAGCTTTGTTATTTAAATATTTAGTAGCATTTGTAATGTTGTTATCTAACCTGTTTCTCCACTTGCAAAAAGCAGTTAAAAGTAAAGTCTCGCATGGTGGGAGGCCGAGGCCAGGGGATCACTGTGAGTTTGAGGCCAGTGTGGTATACAAATTGAGTCCAGGACAGCCAGCAATACACAGAGAAACCCTGTCTCCAAAAACAAAAACAAAAACAAAAACAAAAACAAAAACAAAATCCAAAACTATTGTCATTAGAGGCACTTTGGACAGTTCTGCCAAAAATAACCAGTTTTGTGGGAAATTAGCTTCCTTCATTCAAAATTCCCGTAATCTAATCATTATGAGACCATTTGTTAATTTATCACTCAAAAGAAAAGAAAAAGGTATGTGGTTTAGTTGTTCCCTAGGTAGGACTCCCAGTATTCCATATACCAGACATGCTAGCATACACGGTCAGCATGCTCAAGAGACAATGTAAGGTCAGAAGTTCAAGGTCAGCCTCAGCTATATTGGAAGTTTGAGGCCAGCCTGGGGCATAATGAGACTCTGTCTCAATAAATAAATAAAAAGGTGTAAGGGTCAGAGAGATGGCTCAGTGGTTAAAAGCACTGGCTGCTCTTCCAGAGAAGCCTGGTTCAGTTCCCAGTACCCACATGGCAGCTCACAACCATCCATAATTCCAAGTCCAGAGGCTTAGGTGCCCTCTTCTGGTCTCTGGGCACCAGACATGCATGTGTACACAACAGACAGACATACAGGTAAAATGCTCAAACACACAAAACAAAATAACTTAAGAAACGTTAAGTACCAAGCAGGCTGACGATGAGCACAGCAGTAATCAAGGCAGACTTGGATTTCAGGTGTCTGATAAATACAGTAGCCTTCTTCACTGACCGGATACCTGTCCAAGGAACCCAGAACACAACACTCTAAGAGGGTTCATTAAAGCTTCCAAATACATGTTTTCTAGTGTAATATATAATTGCTCATTTTCCTAAAAGTGGTGGCACTAATAGTTCAAGCAAATAAGTTTTTAATTACAAATAATATCAACAAAGAAACATATATAAAACATTTCCATCGAAATAAATAAATTCCAAGTGAATACTAAATGGTTTTTTGAATGAAACTTATCTGAAAAAAATTCAGGCTATATACTGTCAATCAAAATACCACAAGTTATAAATCTGACATTTACACCAAGTCTAACCTCAGAAAGTACCACTCCAACAATATTAAATTTAAGTTTCCCACCAAACTCTATAAAAACTGAGAAAACATTACTATTAAGATTTGTTGAGTCAGTATATAGGACAAATGGATTAAGCCCACCATGTAATTAACATGACTTGCTGGCATTAGAAAACAGTTTCAATACTAACATATGAGCTAAAGTTTGGATTATCACAATTAAAATTATTTTAAGTAAGGCACATAATGGATCCTTTTCAATATTAATAGAAAACAGATTTTGCCCAAAATCAATTTATCTGCTTTGTCAGGATTTAGACCCTGAGTAACTATTCTGATCGTACAAGTAGTCGTGTCTGAATACATTAAGGAATTACTGGAGCTTTCCTGAGAGGGACACAACTTCTCACCCACCCACCCCCTCAAAGCTGGCATCTCAATGAGGACCTAAGGAATCCATGCCTACTTCACAGGCCATAGTGCTGGGCTGAACTGACATTTTGGAGACTGTATTGAGCCAGCTACATGAAAGCAAAGGGAAGAGGTGGGGAAAAAAGCTAGTAAAAAAACATTACTCATAACAACATGCATATCACCTGTCACCAGGAACATTTCTAATTTTCCAAAATTCTAAATTCAGCAAGCAGATAATGTACATACAACAGGCTGATCTTCCCCACCCCTTTCTAAGAGTGCCCTGAGTAAAATGACCAACGCAATTTCCTTGTTTAAAGAACTGCCAAAAAAATAAAACAAAACAAAAAAACCATGTTGACTTGCTTCTGAGGTGTCTGAAACCAATCAATATTTAAGACTTTTCACAACCATGCTTGAAATATGATAGCAATGATTTCTTCAGTTAGTTAAAAAATGTATATATAATTTTTAATTTATGGAAAGGGTTAAATTTTACACTGCAATTTATCAGTATGCCTTTTTTTTTTCAACCAGAAAGAAAAGGAGAAAGAAAGGAAGAAGCAGCAAAACACACAAGATGGAAAACATCGCTGCGTCCTTTGGTGGTTATGAGTAATTGTAAATGACCCAAGAGGTAAGAGAAGTTCATGGATAGAAGGGAAGGTGTAACAATGTGAACTGGTCGGTTCCACATTCACACAGATGTCGGAGAGGAAAAGGAATTTATTTACACTGCAGTGCCTGGTAGCAAACATGGCTGCCCCTGCCCCCTTTAAATCTGAATAGTCTTCACTCCCTCACCAAAACCATCAAATTATGGCCATGTCTTTCCCTGCCTCCCTACCATAACACAAACACGTCTCCTCTTCTCTCAGAACAGTAACACCCACACCTCCCTCATTTCACAACAATCACAAACCCATAACCACTAGCTTCTCTATTTCTCTAGCCTTGAAATACAAGACAGAATACACACAAATATAGGAACAAAAGGCTTTCCTTTCTAACACTTCAATACTCCCCATCCTTCTTTTCCTCACACTCTGTGACGCCTGGTCGATAATTCTCATCCCTTCCAACACTCAGCTAATGTCCTTCCCTAGCCCAGCCGTATGTCTTTCAGTTTCCTCCGTCTATTTCCTATGCTCCTATTGCCTCCTGACACAATCATTTTTCATCCCTATTTCCTGATTTTATCTTTTCCTCCACTTTGATTCACTAGTTTCTCCCTTGATTCCCAGAAGATGCCTCGCTTCTCCATCAACCTTATCCCTCCCCCCCCCCAACTCCTCTAGTTTCCACACTCCACTCCAGACCTACCCTAATTTGCATTAGGTCTCTACCGTCCAAATCTAACTCTTCTCTTTCCCTCCCCCTCCCCCGTTTCCATCCTTATCCCCGCCCCCATCCCACCTCTACTCCCAATTCCCAGCTCAGCACCACTACATCATATCCCAAGCCTACCTGCCCCACCTCCCAATTCCTTCCACACCCACCTTACCATCTGCTCTTCCTTCCTCGAACCCTTTCGGGTCACCCCGCGGCCCCTCCCCTTCCAGGGTCTCACTCGTTATGGGTGCTTGGGTCTTAGGTCGCCCCCACCCCAAGGATCCTCAACCCTGACGCACCGCACACACATACACACACACACATACGCACACGAGCGCGCGCGCACACACACACATACACGCACAAGCACTTTACCTTCAGTTTGTTCCATTCTAACCCCCCGGCCGTGTCAGTAGGATCACAGGAGAGACACGGAGGCCCGAAGAGGGGCTAGGTTGCCGGCAGCTGCTGGGACCGCGGGCACAGGAGAGGGAACCGAGCTAGGCCGCATGAAATCCTCGGACTAGATTTCCCCCTCGCCGAGCACCCCTGCCATGGCGGCCGGCACTGAGGAGGGCCACGGCCCGCCCGGCCGGGCTCGTTTGCGGGCAGACGGAAGGCTGCGGGCGACGCGGAGCGAAGGGGAGGCGGCCGGACGGGGGTCGCCGCGTAGCTGCTGGTGCCGGAGTGGAGCCGGAGGCTGGTGGCCCCGAAGGGCAGCGGGGTCCCAGGGCTCCAAACGGAAGCTGCACACCTTTCCCAGGCGCCCGGCACACAGCCCCGGCCTCGGCCTCCGTCCGGATCTCCTCGCCGCAAGCTCCCGCCGCCGCCGCCGCCGCCGCCGCCGCCGCCTCCGCGCACAAAGCCCCCCCGCCCCGTTCGGCGCCGCCGCCGCCAAATCCTAGGCTTCCCATTGGCCACAGGCCGTAGCGCCTGCCGGGAAATGCAGTCCGGGGCCGGACGCTGAGAGCGAAGGAGGAAGCAGCTCGTCAACCCGGGAGAGGAGGGGCGCGCGAGAGTCTGGAGCCGACGCGAGACCGCAGGCGATGAGGCAGAGGGACAGGAAGGGCTGGTGGTGCGGAGGGGCGGCCAGGTCGGGCCTGCGAGGCTAATACTTACTAAGCTGCAGCACGTACTGGACGCCATATGGTACTCGAGTGGCCCTGCTCTACAATTCCTAGATGTTAGGAAGAACCTAATGACCGGTACGCGATTACGCAGACCGGGGAGGGCCGAGGCTCGGGAGTCGCCACCGGCAGCCTGACAGCTGTCAGCAAGAGCGCCTTGACCCCCCGCGTCCTGACTCCCGGCGGCAGCACTTTAGGACGAGAGCCTTGAGCCGGGGCAGTCTCTCCTTTCTGCCCCGGTGAGAGCCGGAAGGCTGTCGGTTTGCAAGCACTGGGGGTGCCAGGTTAGCACCCGCGTCCGACTCAGAAGGCACCCCGACCTCCCGGGCAGGCACCAGACCCGGCTGCCCTCTTCCTGCCCGCACCAGGGCACAGAGGCTTGTGGGTAACCAGGAGGACGTCAGCGAGACTGCATCCCCGGCCGCGGGCCACGGCGAGGACTGCGGGCGGGTCACGTGCCCGGGCCCTGCGCTGCTCCCGGGCCAGACCTCCGCACTGAGTGACGTGGGGGCATCTGTCCCCGGAGCGAGCACCCGAGAGTGATAGGGAGGAGACAGTGCTCTGCAAACCCCAGGCCCTCCCCATTCTAGGAAACACGAGTAAAACAGTGACAGGGCCGGGTAAACAGTCTTGAAGGGGCGTGCAGATGTAGTTTCCTGGGACCTGGTAGTTACTCAGAACGTTCAACCCAGACGCATGAACTTACAAAGGAAACCTACGTTACGATCAGACGAGGAAACCGATATGCACTCTTGCTTTCGGTTCTGAGAATTACAGAACCCTGTCACTACAAAGTCCTCTCCGTAGTGATTACACAGTGCTTGAGCTACTTACCATTACGAGAAATTCTTGATGTGTTTTCTCTTCAAATACCACCTCAGAATTCTTTAAAGGTGTGTGTGTGTGTGTGTGTGTGTGTGTGTGTGTGTGTGTGTGTGTACACATTTTTTTCTTTTTCTTTTCTTTTTTTTTTTTTTTTTTCCGAGATAGGGTTTTTCTGTGTAACAGCTCTGGCTTTCTTGAAACTCACTCTATAGACCAGGCTGGCCTCCAACTCACAGAGATCCAGCTGGCTCTCCCTCCCAAGTGCTGGGATTAAAGGCCTTTGCCGCCACCACCGCCACCACGCCAAGATTTTATAATTTTATGAATGTTACCCTCATATGTGTATCTATGCACCTAGTGCCCGCCAGGTCCCCAGGAAGGTAAGAAGAGGTGTCAGGTCTGCTGGAACTGAAGTGATGGACGGTTGTGAGCAACCAACCACGTGGGTGCTAGGAATCGAACCTTCGCCTCTACAAGAGCAAGTGCTCTTAATCTCTGAGCCATCTCTCCAGCGCAAGACCTAAGAGTTGTTTTTTTTTTTTTAACT
The DNA here is from genome assembly GCF_964271855.1 of Acomys minous. NCBI lineage: Eukaryota > Metazoa > Chordata > Mammalia > Rodentia > Muridae > Acomys > Acomys minous. The sequence continues at coordinate 16,509,246 of NC_140497.1, read as the reverse complement.
TCTACAGTTCAATGATTTTAATGGGCATTAAATGTTTGTTAAAATAATTCCACTGATATGATGATGATGATGATGATGATGATTTTTAAGACAGTGTCCCTGGCTGGCCTGGAGCTCTCTATGAAGACCATATTGGCCTCAAACTCACATAGTTCCTGCCTGTGCTTCCCAAGACCTGTAGTACCATGCCGGGGGCCAGGTACTTTTAAATTTTAAAACAAAAACAAAAACAAAGCAAAAAAATTGTGACATTAGAAACATGCTTACTTTTGTTTGTTTGTTTGTGTTTGTTCATTTGTTTTTTGAAACAGGGTTTCTCTGTGTTGTCCTGACTGTCCTGGACTCCTTTTATAGACCAGGTTGGCCTCAAACTCAGAAATCCCCAGGTGCTAGGATTAAAGGTCTGCACCACCGCTCCCAGCTCATGCTTACTTTTAATTTATTTATTTGTTATTTATATAGTATTCTGCCTGCACGTGTGCCTGCATGGCAGAAGAGGGCACCCGATTTCATTGTAAATGGTTATGAGCCACCATATGGTTGCTGGGAATTGAACGCATGACTTTTGGAAGAGCAACCAGTGCTCTTAACCTCTGAGCCATCTGTCCAGCCCTCATGCTTACTCTTTTTCAGCAGCAAATAAGCAAAAACACGCTTATCAAGACAGGAACAGAATAGGTTTCTCTAACTTACAGTGGCAAAATTTAGAGGCACATTATATATTACATTTATCCTGAACACCAAATTGTCAACCCGATAAAGTATACAAAACTGGAGAAAGTATTCTTTTTTTTTTTTTTAATAAATGGGTTTCAGAAAAAGAAAGTTTTTTGTTTTTTGTTTTTTGTTTGTTTGTTTGTTTGAGACAGAGTTTCTCTGTGTAGCCTTCTTGGCTGTATGGCTGTCCTCAATTCACCTTGTAGACCAGGCTGGCCTCAAACTCACAGAGATCCCCTGCCTCTGCCTCCCAAGTGCTATGATTACAGGCGTGTGCCCACCGTGCCCAGCTCAAGAAGGGCTCTTAACCTCCTCTTTTTTTTTTTTTTTTAAAGAATTGGGTTGCTAACTTATGACCATACTAGAACATCTACTTCATGTTTCAAATATTGGGCATGGAATACTTCATATGGTTTATTCATATTTAATAAATTTTACTGTGCCTGTTTCTATGTGAATATAATGCATGGATAAGAAGTTTTCCAGGCCAGGTGTGGTGGTGCACGCCTTTAATCCCAGCACTTGAGTGGCAGAGGCAGGTGAATCACTGAGTTCGAGGCCAGCCTGATTTACAAAGTGAGTCCAGGACAGCCAAGGCAACACAGAGAGACCGTCTTGAAAAACAGACAAACAAAAACAAAACAAAACAAAACAAAAAAACAAGAAATAAAGAAATTTTCTAATATAAAATATCTCATTGGGAAGTAAGAATGTTTTCGCAAGCAATCAATATTAAAATAATTACTGTAGGACTCATAACCTTACCATCACGGGGGGGGGGGGATCTTATCTTACTCTCACAATTTTCAGGGAGAAAAAAATAAAGCTTAAGCCTAGCATCGTGGTGCACTTCTGTAATTGGTAGACAGAAGTTCAGCAAGCTCGAGGCTAGCCTGGTTTACATAGTGAGTTCCTGGCAAAGACTACATAGTAAGACCCTGTCTCACGGTGGAGGAGGAGGAGGAGGAGGGGGTAAAGGGTAAGTTTTGTAAATTTTAATTAAAAAACTACTGTGAAATGAAACCCCTATGTGGAAAATTGTCGGGCATGCACAAAGGGACCCCTAGCGGCCAAACTGAGAAGTTTTGCTTATTTTAAGTAGTTCATTTGGTTTAGTTGAAATATACTTTTGTGGATTAAAAGTGTCCTGCATTTCTCTTTTCTTTTTTGGTTCCTTTGAAACAGGATCCCACTGTGTAGCCCTGGAAGTATTGGAACTCACTTTGAGGATCAGGCTGACCTTTAACTCAGAAATCCGCCTGTCTGCCTCTCAAATACTAGGATAAAAGACATATGCTACCACACCCGGCCCTCAAAAATTATTCTATTTTGTACAGCTCATAATTTTATCATCAGAGGTCTGAGAGAGAGCGAGAGAGCGAGAGAGAGCGAGAGAGAGCGAGAGAGAGCGAGAGAGAGCGAGAGAGAGAGAGAGAGAGAGAGAGAGAGAGAGAGAGAGAGAGAGAGAGAAAGGTTGAAGAAAGCTTGAGCCAGGCATAGTGGCTTAAATCCAAGCGGTCTAGAGGCCCAGGCAAATGCATCTCTGTGAATTCAAGGCGAGCCTGGTCTACTACATGAGTTCTAGGCCAGGCAGGCCTACATACTGAAACCCTGTCTCAAAAAACAAAAAAACAAAAACAAAAATAAACAAACAGCCAAAGCTGGTCGTAGTGGTACACACTTGTAATCATAGCACTGGGAAGGCAGGCAGAATCTTAAAAAATCAATCAAGCAATAGAAATTGAATTAAAAGCCGGATAAATAAATGGGGCCAAGAATGCTTTCAGAACTTACTTTCCAAAGATGGCTTTGTTGCCCACCCGAGGAGCTGAAGTCTCCTCAATCCTGCAATGCCTATCTTATTCAACAGCTACTGTAGACTATATTTTAAATGATGAGATTTCTACACAAACTAATGATAAGTGATATTTAAAACCAATTTCTTTAGTGAAATTTAAATCCCGTATGAAGATTTCAGCAGCATTCCAGCCTTCGGTCCTGCATAAGAGAGATGTCCGCCTTCTCATTGCTGCTTTTCTTCCACAAGGACCACGCAACCTCCTCCGCCAACCTCTAGACAGTTTCAGAGATAGAAGGGAGAGGAGCAGAAACATCAAAGCGATGTCCTTAGTGACTCCAAGATGGGTTGCCAGGGAGACTATCAAGACATTACTCTGGTAGAGCCTTCATTCAAAGGGTTCGAGCTGGCCACAGACTTCAGAATGTGGGCCGACTGGGGAAAAACACAGCTTCGGTTATATAGTACAGCCGCTTCCTAAACTAACTCCAATCCAGAAGTCACTTCACCGGCCCCTGCAGGGACCTTGCTGCTGTCTGCGAGGCTACCGTGAAGGACACGAGCCCTTCCCAGAATTTGAAAGCTCATTGGATGGTAGCATCGTCACTCAGAGTGATGTCACAGGGCGAGGCGCAGGAGGTGGAACCAGGGAGTCTGAGCTTCCGGCCCCTCTAACTTGGGGGCGGGGAGGAATTGGGAAGGTAGGGTTTGGGGTTCCAGATACCCCGTAGCCGGCGCGCGCTGCCTCTGACATCCCCCTCTCACCCCCCCTCACCTGACCCCTAAACTTTGGCGTCCTGCCGACATTCGTCCCTACGGTGTACCTAACCCTACTCCAGCAATCCCCGACCCACAACAGTCCTCCCCACATCCCTCCGAGGCGGCCGGCGGAGAGCCCAGGGCGCCTTTTGCACCGGTGCAGCGAGCGTGGGGTGCAAAGGTAACCCCGCAGCGCAGGGCGTAGGGCTCCCCGAAACGGCGGGGCGACTGCCTGGGAGTGGCCCGGAGCCCAAGGCTGGGAAGCCTCCGCAGCAGGCCCGGCCCCCTCCGGCGAGCGCCGTCAGCTGTGGGGCTGGTTTCCAAGGTGCTGAGCCCGGTTCGCGGTGTTAGCTTTACGGTTGAAGTTTCCATGGGATGGGGGAAGAGTTGTGGGGGGAACCTCCCTTCGGCGATTGCGAGATAGCAGGCTTGTTGCCAGTAGCTAAAAAGCGGCTCTGGGTGGAGAACGGTTTTAGATGAAGGGTTCTGGAGATAACACTAGGATGGGATCCGTTTCCATCTGCGTTTGAGCCATTTGTAGGTACCATTGTGTCTTTGTTGTTCACACATGAAATTAGTGAATACTTTTGAACATTTAAGTTGGTGGGAACTAAATACAGGATGTTTACTTTCTACTTGTATTTTCTGGTTACAATTAAAGATGTCTTTCTCCTTTTAACGGTCGCAGTAGATACTAGACACTATTGACCAGAAATAAAAAAGCCTTTGGAGGCCATATCGTCTTCACGACCATCTTCTTAGAACCCATTTTTGTGTGTTGGGATCGCAAAAGTACCATTTTCATATCCAGAGCCAAGAAAATACTGTTAGCTGTTGGAAAGGAACTTGAAGGCAATTTTACACCTTGAATATGCACTATTTTTGCCTTTGCATTAGTTAACACCTAAATCTGGTATTTAATTGATGCCTTTTAAAAATACTGAGTTGTTTACTTCTTTTGCCTAGGTCTCTGTGTTGGTTAGTTGAAACAAAAAATAAATATGGCCTTCTACAGTTACAATTCATTCTTAGCTACTTTCTGGACAAGGTAAGGCTTGGAATTTCCCACAAATATGTATATGAACTCATGCATCTTTATGGAAAATATGTGTTGTAAAAGGATTGGCTCCCTGCCAGATGTAGTGACACATGCTTTTAGTCCTGGCACTCAGGAGGCAGAGGCAGGCTGATCTTTGTGAGTTCAAGGCCAGCTAGGGCTATATACCGAGCCCTGTCTCAAAAAGAGAAACAGAAAAAAGGAAACAACAAAACAAAAGGATTGGCTTAGTACACAAAACCTTGGTGAGTTTTAAATACATTCTTAGGAAGAACCTATTTAAATTTACACTGCTTTAGAATGCAAGCTGAGTAATTTTGTAGATGGGTGATGGAAAATAGATGTTTGAGAGTGGCATTTCTGTTATTGATGATGGTACATGAGGACCTCAGGTGTAAAAAGGAGAAAAATGGCTCATGAACAAGCTCAGCCCAGGACATGTTCCTGTCTGAGGTCTCTTGTATGTATTCAGAAGAATATTCCTCAAATCTCACCACTTGCTGCATTCATTGTGTATTTTCCCTTTTGGCCATTTAAAGAATATATATACTGATATGTTTCCAAAATTGGATTACACAGAGAAACCCTGTCTTGAAAAACAAAACAAAAATTGGATTAAAGAATGGGAAAAAGCCAAGAACAAAAACCAACCAACTCCTTGTCAGTAGCTTTCTTTTTCTTTCTTTCTTTTGGGGGAGGAGGGGAAAGAGGGCTGTTGTTTTGAGACAGGGTCTCTCTCACTTTGTAACTGTGTCTTAGAACTAACTATATAGACCAGGGTGGTCTCAAATTCACAGAGATCCACCTGCTTCTGCCTCCTGAGTTCTGGGTTAAAGGTGTGCACCACTATGACTCGCTGCCTGCCTGCTGCTGTCTTTACTTGAATGTGTTCTATTTTTAAGGTCTTATGTTCTGGTTTTAACTACAGTATTAGAATATAAAAACCAGTGGTTGGTACACAGAAAACCGTGTCTCGAAAAACCAAAAAGCAAACAAAAAGCAAACAAAAAGACAAAACAAAAAACTCCACTGGTTGGGGTGCTTAATTCCAATTTTTATTCGTAAATGCTTTTGAGGAATTTTAGGGGGATTGTGCTTCATCACTTTGAGAGAGTCCATAGACACATGGACAGAGCAATATTATGTAATTATGGACTATGAAGTTGTTTCATTAAAACATTCTTTGTTGCCAAGCATGGTGGCGCTCGCCTTTAGTCCCAGCACATGGGAGGCAGAGGCAGGTGGCTCTCTATGAGTTCCTGGACTACAGAGTGAGTTCCCAAGACAGCCAGAGCTATACAGAGAAACCCTGCCTTGAAAAGCCAAAAAACAAAACAAAACAAAAAAACCCACAAAAAACAGGGCTGGAGAGATGGCTCAGACGTTAAGAGCACTGTTAGCTCTTCCAAAGGTCCTGAGTTCAATTCCCAGCAACTACATGGTGGCTCACAACCATCTATAATGTGATCTGATGCCCTCTTCTGTCGTGCAGGTGTACATACAGGGAGAGCGCTGTATACATAATAAATAAATCTTAAAAAACGAAAAACGTTTGTTATCAATAGACTAGCCCAACAGCACAAGTCAGATCTTTCACCTGTTTTATGAACCTAGCTAGAGACAATACTATTAAACATCATCTCTGGCAGAAAAAAAGTTTTCAAATAGATATTTTTTGTCTAATGTGGTGTTTAAATTTTTTTGTCACTTAATTATGGAAAAGGGCATGCCCCTGGCCCCCTTTTGGAGATCACAAGATACCTTGTAGGAGTCAGCACTCTCCATCCTTCCTCCATCTGGGTCCTAAGGATTTAGCCAGGGTTTGAAGGCAGGTGCCTTTACACACCTGAACTAGCTCGCTGGTCCCTAGATGTTGAAATTACGTTTCAGAACTTGTAATTTACTATAGCAAATTACTCTTCAGAATTGGCTTACTAGTATTTTTCATAAGAATGTGTTCAATGATTGAGCACAATTCAGCTGCTTAAGAAGTTAAAATTTAGGGGCTGGAGAGACAGCCCAGTGGTTAAAAGCACTGGCTGCTCTTCCAGAGGACCCAGGTTCAATTCCCAGCACCAAAATGGCAGCTCACAACTGTAACTCCTCTTCCAGGGGATCTGACTCCCTCACAAATACAGGCAAAACACCAATGTACATAACATAAAAAATGAATTTTTTAAGTTAAATTTTTAGCTGGGCACAGAGGCTCATGCCTTTAATCCCAGCACTAGGGAGGCAGAGGCAGAAGCAGGCAGATCTCTGAATTCCAGGCCAACATGGTCTACAGAAGGAGTTCCAGAACAGCCAGTGCCACACAGAGAAACCCTGTCTCGATGTCTGATTGGTTGGTTGATTGGTTGGTTGGTTGGTTGGTTGGTTTTTCAAGACAGGGATTCTCTGTGTACCCTTGGCTGTCCTGGAACTCACTCTGTAGATCTGGCTGGCTTCGAACTCACAGAGATTTGCTTACCTCTGCCTCCTGAGTCCTGGGATTAAAAGTATGCTCAACGTCAGTTAAAAAAAAAAAAAAGAATAAAGTTGTATTTCTGGCTGGGGAGGGAGTAGGGGCAGGGTGGAGCGGGGGGGGGGGGGGGGGCTTGTAGCATAATGATAGAGAACATTCTTAGGCTGTGTAAGGTCCTTGGTTGATGCCCAGCCACACACACACACACACACACACACACACACACACACACACTTGCATTTCATCCATTAATAAACATTAGTTGCTTACAGGCATATTGTTTTAACTAGATAAAATATCTTTTTGTTGTTGTAGTTTGTAATAATACATCCCACTGAAAGAATGTTATCCTTTCTTTCCAGATTGCCTAACCATTTTGTCTATCCTTCCTGCTCTCATTCCCCATCACTTGCATTTCTCCACTTGCCAGATTCTCACTTACGTACAACCTATATGAAAAACTATGGAAGCAGGAAGTACTCCTATCCCAGTCTGCCAAGCAACAAGGTCCATCCCTTACGGACTAGACTAACACAAAAACTGCACACATCGACTTGCTGGCTATACAATGTCCCTGGTAAACCTCAGCTGGAGCAAATCCCAGGAAAGCCGAAGGTGACAAGCCCTCAGCCTACCAAAGAAGCTAAGACAGAGGTTACAGAAGAAAAGCAGTCTTTGAGACAAAAAATCATGGATGAACTTAAATACTATTACAATGGATTCTATTTACTTTGGATTGACACGAAAGTTGCTGCCAGAATAGTTTGGAGGCTGCTGCATGGACAGGTGCTAACCAGACGAGAGAGGCGAAGGGTAGGCAAGAATCATACTGGAAATGGGAAATGATAACGAACTAAAACTTCATCTTAAAAATTCTTAGCTGGGGGCTGGAGAGATGGCCCCGAGGTTAAGAGCACTGGGTGTTCTGCCGAAGGTCCTGAGTTTAATTCCCAGCAACCACATGATGGCTCCCAACCATCTATAATGAGATCTGGTGCCCTCTTCTGGCCTGCAGGTGTACTCGCAGGCAGAGCACTGTATAAGTAATAAATCAAATCAAAACAAAACAAAAATTCTTAGCTGGGGCTGGAGAACTGGCTCAGTGGTTAAGAGCACATCCTGTTTTTGCAGAGGACCTGAGTTCAATTCCCAGCACCCACATCTGGCAGCTCACAACTGCCTGAGAGCCCAGCTTCAGGAAGCTTCTATCTTTCTCACCTTCTTGGGCATATTCACAGACACACATCACAGAAATAAATAATAAAAAAATATTTTTAACCCTTAAGTAACTTTCTTAGCATTTCTGGGTTGATGCAGGGCCCTCCCCACCCTCCTAAAGTAGAAATTATAAATACTGATCAAAAACCAAAGCTTCATACAAAGTTGAGGATGGGACCCAGGGCCCTGAGCATCTAAGCAAGGACTCTACCTGGGCCGTGGTGGCACACACTAATGCCAGCACACAAGAGGATCTCTGAATTCAAGGCCAGAGTGAGGTCCAGGATAGTCAGGGCTACATGGAGAAACACTGTCTCAAGCCCCCATTTGTATATTTAATATGTTAAATATATGTGTACATTTTAAAAACTGTACAATAGAACATACTGTTAACCATAGGTACCTGGGAACACTGAGGCAGGAGGATCAGTTAGCCCAGGATTTTAAGAGAAGTCTGGACAACATAGTAAGTAGCCCTCATCTCAAAAAGGAAAATTTAACTAATATTACATTATTAAAATGTGGGCCCTTAAGAGATGCATTAATATGTATCAATTGTCATAGGTTCCTTTGAGGATAGCCAGCCCATAGATACTACTTCAGAGCTACGTTGAAGAGAAAACTCTGCCTTTTCAGCCATGGAAAACCTTCGTTTTTACACACTTTGTTTCGGTGGTGCTTGTCTGGATCAGTCCGGGCATGTCCTGCATATAATATTGCTTGTGTGTTTGTCTCTTCAGCTGTTGAGGACTTGTGCTGATGTCTTCCGCTTGGTTCCATTTATGGTGTTCATAATTGTACCTTTTATGGAATTCTTGATACCAGTGTTCCTGAAGCTCTTCCCAGACATGTTGCCATCAACTTTTGAAAGTGAATCCAAAAAGGTATACAGGATTTTAAAACTCTTCTTTAAAAAATTAACAGACTTTGGCTTTAGAGCAGTTTTGTAGGTTTCCCCTGCTAGCAACAACTTGCGCCAGTGTGGTACATGTTACAACTGAGTAACTATGTCAATACATTATACACTATTAATGGAAGCACACACTTAACTGTGGGGTTCCCTCTGGGGTGTGCAGTTCTGTCACCTCTGTAGGACCGTCCTGTCTACCGTCACAGAGTCACATGGAGTAGGCCTCACTGTTCTGAAACTGACAGGCCCTCTACCTGTTTGTATCCACTGTGTTTCTCTTCAGTCTGGCAACTGTAGATGTTTTACTTTGTAGTTTTGCCTTTTCCAGAATACCATGTAATCGGAATCACACACTTTTCAGGCTGGATTCTTCCTTGAGGGACTGGAGAGATGGCCCAGTGGTTAAGAGAATTTACTGCTCTTGGCAGAGGAACCTCTTTCAGTTCCTTTACGTGGCCGCTCACTACCACTTATAACTCCACTCTCAGGGGATCCCCAGCACATAAAACAATAAATGCTGAAGTTCTTCTGTGAAAAGGCAGAGCTTTAATAATTATTTATGTATATGTAAGTGTTTGGTTTTTTTGTTTTGTTTTGTTTTGAGACAGGGTTTCTCTGTTTAGCCCTGGCTGTCCTGGACTCACTTTGTAGACCAGGCTGGCCTTGAACTCACAGCAATCTGCCTGCCTCTGCCTCCCGAGTGCTGGGATTAAAGGCATGCGCCACCACCGCCCAGCCTCTACAGTTATTTTAACTGCTAAAAAGAAAGAAAAAGAAGGAGTGAAGGAAAGAAGAAAAAAAGGAGCTCTGAGTTCAAGGTCAACCTGGTCTACATACTGAATTCCAAAAAAAATAATAAAGAGCTGAAGAGATGGCTCAGAGTTTAAGAGCTTGCACAGAACCCAGTTTCAATTTCCAGCACTCACGTGGCAGCTCAACCATGTGTAACTACAGCTCCAAGATACCCATTGCTTTCTGGTCCCTGTGAACAGACACACATGCAGGCAAACGTCTCGTACATGTAAAGTAAAAATCTTTTTAAAAGGTTTATTTGAAATAAAAATAAACACGTAGCCGGGTGTGGTGGTGTATGTCTTTAATCCTAGCACTCCAGAGGCAGAGGCAGACAGATCGCTGTGAGTTTGAGGCCAGCCTGGTCTACAAAGCAAATCCAGGATAGCCAAGGCTAACACAGAGAAACCCTGTCTTGGAAAACAAATAAACAAACAAACCAACATCTACCGTTACTTTGGTTAGTGAGCACTAGGTGTGATTTATTCAGCCAAACAGACTTTCAGTTCCATGAGGATTATTAGGGAAGGCGCCTTGGTGACCACAAAGGGCTTGGGCTACAGAAGCAGCTCACCTGCCCTCCATCCTCTGTGTCCCTACTAGACAATGCCATAAAAGTGGAACCAAAGCCCTCCAAGGGACAATGAAGTCTCTCAGGGAGACTGGACCATGTTGTCTAAAACACAAGAAAGAGAAGGTTTCATGAAGGAAATTTGGAACGGAGGCTCAGTGAGTGGAGAAACGTTACCACAGTCTGTAAGTCTAGCAGAAGGCTGCTCAAAGGTTCAACAGACAAAGAGAGATGAAGGGGTGTCAGGTTGGAAAGCCCCTTCCACTTAAAGGAATTTGAACTTTACCTTCAGTGACAGTGAATAATAGAAACTAAAACTTAAAGCAGTACTGGGTGGCATGATTAGATCTATATTTTAGGAAAAGAATTTTGCTGGCAGAGGACTGAAGGGGAGAGAGCCAAGAGAAGGAAGTAAGCAGAGCCTAAATCATGAAGTTGGCAGCGAGAATAAGGGATTGAAGAAGTTCCTTTTGTCTTTTGTCTTTTATCTTTTGTTTGAGTCAGGGTCTCTCTATATAGCCCTGGCTTGGCTTGGAACTCAGAGATCTGCCCTGCCTCTGCCTCCTGAGTGCTGGGGTTAAAAGTGTATACCACCACATCTAGCTTTTTTTTTTCTTTTAGTCATATTAGGAATAGAATTGAAGGCCTCCTGCATGCTTGGTAAGCACTCTGCCAGTGAGCTATCACCCTAGGCCTACATTTGAGATGAAAGTGGAAAATCAAATTATAATCTTTAACTGCCTGGAGATGGTTTAATTCATTTAAACTCTCGCCAGATGCTCTCTGTAAGCTGCTAGAATTACAGGCCTTAATTTGCCTACATTTAAAATAGTCAGGATCAGGCCAGGCGTGGTGGCACACGCCTTTAATCCCAGCACTCAGGAGGCAGAGGCAGGCGGATCGCTGTGAGTTCGAGGCCAGCCTGGTCTACAAAGGGAGTCCAGGACAGCCAAGGCTACACAGAGAGACCCTGTCTCAAAAACACCAAAAATAAATAAATAAATAAAAATAAAATAAAATAGTCAGGATCCAGAAAGAACTGACAGCATTCCAATGAAAATGTTCTTGAATCCAGGAAGAAGAGGGACTGGGGGCTTAATTATTCCTGCTTAATTGAACTTAACTGTCCAGTTAAGATGGAGACTTAACTGTATCTGCTTCTCTCTACCTTGTACCCAGCCTTTTGACCATGATTATTCCAAAATTCTACCACTGTATTTCTGACAGTGAATGAGAATTAGCAACTACTGGTCAACAGTGTCTTAAGAATGTATATTAAGAGCCGGGCGTGGTGGCGCACGCCTTTAATCCCAGCACTCGGGAGGCAGAGGCAGGCGGATCGCTGTGAGTTTGAGGCCAGCCTGGTCTACAAAGCAAGTCCAGGATAGCCAAGGCTACACAGAGAAACCCTGTCTCGAAAAACCAAAAAAAAAAAAAAAAAAAAAAAAAAAAAGAATGTATATTAAGGCCGGGTGTGGTAGTGCACGCCTTTAATCCCAGCACTCGGGAGGCAGAGGCAAGTGGATCTCTGTGAGTTTGAGACCAACCTGGTCTACAAAGTGAGTCCAGGACAGCCAAGGCTACACAAAGAAACCCTGTCTTTTTTTGGGGGGGAGGATGTACATTAAATCAGAGTGGTGGTACACATCTTTAATTTCAACACTCAGGAGGCAGGGGCAGGTGGATCTTTAGTTTGAGGCCATCCTGGAGTATATAAGTTCTAGAACAACCAGGGATCTATAGAGAAAACCCTGTCTCAAAACAAAGAATGTGTATTTAATTATTTCCTATATAGTGATTTTTCAAATCTATTATTGTGCATAAAACACACTTTTATAATTATATATTCTCTTTTTATAAAAAGATTATTTATTATGTATATAATATTCTGTCTGTGTATAGACACACTAGTAGAGGGCATCAGATCACATTATAGATGGTTGTGAGCCACCATGTGGTTGCTGGGAATTGAACTCAGGGCCTCTGGAAGAATAATCACTGCTCTTAACCTCTGAGCCATCTCTCCAGCTCCATAATTATATCTTTTCTATTTGAGCTGTAAGCCTGACCAACATAGAGTTAGTTCCTGAGTATTGTCTGTAGAGCAAAATCTAGGACTGTGTACCAGAGATTGGCTTAATAGCAGCCTAGGTGAGGTTGGGAGGTTTGTCATCATGGTATTGATGAGGAGTAGATGCAAGACTAAGGAGATAAGTTCAAGAGGCGCTCCTTTCCAATGCTCTGCTTCTTATGAACACTTAATCAGACCTGTCTGCTAATGGTGTTACTGCAATATGTGTTAGGGGAATGTACAACAGCAAGGTGGAGGTATTTTCCTTATTAGTGGCCTGCTGCTATGATTAATATTTTTTCTTCTTTTATTAAGGAAGAAAAGCAGAAAAAGACGATGGCTGCCAAATTGGAACTAGCAAAATTCCTACAAGAAACAATAAAAGAAATGGTGAAGAGAAACCGAGCCAAGTTGGGAGACGCATCAACAGAGCTTTCTTCCTATGTAAAACAGGTGTCAAGGCTCATCCTAGGCTAGCGAGTTCTGGGCTGGAGTTTTATCATGAACCATCCAGATTGTTCAGAATATTTGAAATGCCACATATCTAAATTATAAATATACAACATTTAAACATTTAGAATAGTTTTTTTTTTAAGCTACCCTTAAGTAATCACCTTGAAAAGAAAGATGAGGGGGTTGAAGATATGCTCAGAGGTTAAGAGCACTGTCTGCTCTTCCAGAGGTCCTGAGTTCAATTCCCAGCACCCACATGGTGGCTCACAACCATCTACATTGGGATCTGATGCCCTCTTCTGGCAGGCAGGTGTACATGCAAGTAGAGCACTCATACATACATAATACATACATTAAAAAAAGAAAAGAAAGATAAGTACCAACTGAAATACTCCTGATTTTTCTAGTGACTAGGTCTGATTCTAGAAAGTTGTTTTGTGGGGAGGGGAATGGTTATTGGACTTGGCATTGATCCCAGTATGAATACAAGGCACACATAAAGTCTCTGACTTGACGTCTCTTTCAAATAGTCTGTTAGGTTTATGTGAAGGAAGAAACACATTTTAATCAGCTTCTGTCCCACTGCATAGGTCCAAACAGGCCACAGGCCCAGCACTAAGGAGATAGTTGGCTTTTCCAAACTCTTTGAGGACCAGTTAGCCCTAGAACACTTAGATCGACCCCAGCTGGTGGCCCTGTGCAAGCTGTTGGAACTGCAGACCTTCGGAACAAACAACTTACTCCGCTTTCAGCTCCTGATGACACTGAAGTCTATAAAAGCAGATGACGAGGTAAGAACCTAACCACAGCAACGGGATCCAGGAGGCATCCGAGGGCTCCTCGGTGAAGCGCATGATTTTCTGTCTGTCATAGAGTCATTCTTGCAAAATGAATGGCTTAAAAAACCATTGGGACAACTTCAGCTTTCACTACTCATTTCAGAATTTGCTTGTCATATCAGGATCTATTTTCTTGAGAAGGCCATTGTAAACAGCCAGTAATCTGGATGTATTAGCTGGGACTAATCAAAGTAGTTAGGACCTGCTGGGAAGGAAATATTGGCTCAGTGGATTCTTGGCAGCACACCCCTCCCCCATCTCTTGAATACACACACACACACACCTGTGTTTTCCTACAGAGGAACTGGTGCCAAAGTAAATATTCTGCTGGGTGATTGCTCTGGTAAAAAGAAGGTGGCGAAGCACAGTGCTAGGAGGAAACCCAAGGTCTAGCCATCTTGGGTGCAGAAGGCATCATTTGGGCTACTACTACTAATTATGTTCCTTTAAAACATGGAGAGACTGGTTCCTGAGTCTAAACCAGCTGCTGTAGTATTCTGTTGTGGGAAGCATGTTTCCTCAAACAGGGAAGACATGAGCACATCAGTCCTACTTAGATTTTGGGTGTTGCTTTCAGAACTTTGGTATGAACAGTACTGATCTCAGGAGAGCTATAGTTTTGTGTCACACCATGCAGAAATTGTTACTTATTGGGAGTCCTATGGACCAGAGAACTCAGGCCATTCGGGGTGAGGGAAACAGCATTGAGACATGTGATAAATTATATTGAGAAGCTTTTCATTACATAGTTTTTTTCTAACAAAATCCTAAAAATTAAAAAGGAAAAGTAGATGTTACAACCAGACAAAAATCCAAACCAGGACAGGAAATGTCTCACTGATAAAATGCTGGGGGGCAGTTATATATCTGTCTTTTATTGTTGTCCTGTAGCAGTGACCTTGCATCTCAGTTGCCGGTTTGCAGCCATCAGTGCAGGGGACAGGGGGCCAAAGCATCAGCTAGATCAGGGGTTCTATCGATTTTTCTGGAATGTGGGGATTAAGTAAAATTGAAATCCAAAAGATTTAACACAGTTCCTTACACTTGTTGCAGATAATTGCCAAAGAAGGGGTGAAGGCTTTGAGTGTGTCAGAACTCCAGTCTGCGTGCCGGGCCCGAGGGATGAGGTCACTAGGCCTCACCGAGGAACAACTGTGTCAGCAGCTCACAGAGGCAAGCAGCACTCCAGCCCTCCTCGCTGAGACTCTCTCCCTGCAGCTCACAAAGCTCATGTGGTGCTTTCTCCTCTGCAAGACGTGTTAGTCAGCTTCCTGCTGCTGTGACAAAATGTACCTGAAGAAGGGGAGCTGGCGTACATGCTCTCAGCTGATGGCTGCTTGGCCCCAGTGCTGTGGTCCTGTGCCAGCACTGTCTACCGTGCACAGCAGAGAAGTCTTGTTCATTTTATGGTGGCCAGGAAGCAAAGGACAAGCACACCTTTAATCCCAGCACTCGGCAGGCAGAGGAGGCAGAGCTGTGAGTTTGAGGCCAGCCTGGTCTGCACAGTGAGTGCCAGGCCAGCTTGGACTACAAATTGAGACCCTGGTTTGGTTTTTTGTTTTGTTTTGTTTGTTTTTTGTTTGTTTGTTTGTTTGTTTTTTGTTTTTTCTTAGAAAGGCAAAGAAAAAGGAGACAAAGTCCTAAAATTCCCTTCAGTGGTCTGACTTCTTCCTACTAGGCCTCACCTCCTAAAAGTTCCACAGTTCCCATTAGCACAACGGGCTCTGAATATGCCTTCAACACATGGATCTTGGGGGAACTTTAAGGTCCAAATATCCAAGCCACCATAAATAATTTGCCTTTATTTCGGGAAGCAGTTAAACATAGCTTGAAGAGGTTCATCTGTTTTCCCCTTGGGCAGGGACAGGGAACCACAGTTTTCTATAGTGCTATTACAAATGACCATGATTATAAATGATCACAGTGGCAGCCATAGTGGCTCACAGTCCCAGAGGTCACAAGTGCAGGCTGTATTCCTTTCTGGAGTCTCTGACGGGAATAATCCACTCCCAAGTGCCTTCAGTTTGTTGGCTGAGCAGAGTTCCCTGCAGCTGTAGGAAGGAAGAAGTTCCTGTTTCCCCACTGGCTGCCGGCCCACCTGCTCTCTCTCCAAGAGCCACCTACATTAGTCACTGCTTGCCTGCTTCTGCCATGTGCAAAGTCGGCCATGTGCCAGACCCGACTCACGCTTCCAATCTTGAACTTCCGGTTTGGGACCTCCAGGTCGTATGATTAGGTGAAGCCCAGCTTGGTCTTATGTCGGGGTTGACTGACTTGGGATCTCAATGCCATCTGTAAAATCCCTTCCTAAAAGCATCTGTGTCAGTGCTCTCAACCTTCCTCATGCTCTTCATGTTGTGCAGACCCCCAATCATAGAATTAGCCTCACTGCTACTTCAGAACTGTAATTTTGCTACTGTTATAAGTTGTACTACAAATATCTGTTTTCTGATGGTCTTAGGTGACCCTTGTGAAAGGGTCATTCAACCCCTAAAGGGGTCATTACCCACAGTTGATAACCACTGACCTAGACTGTAGCCGAGAGGCGTGCCTATATGGTAGATCTTAGGACCCACTTGGGATTTCTTACACCAAAGTAAGGTTTTTAGCAGCAATTCTCACACAAAGGGCTAGCACTGTTGTCTCTGTGTAGAGACCATACCTAGTCTAGGAGCCCACCCTGGCCACTTTTCCTCTTGTGTTCTAAATCAGCACACAGAGCTGGCTTTGGTAGTAGGTGCCGGCAGCCCCAATCAGAGAGCACGCTTGTACCCTAACAGTAGCAGCACATTTAAAAACCATGGAAGAGCTCCTGTTAGCGTCTCGTTGTATCAACGTAAAAACTACAATATCATGTAAAGCTTATCTGGGGACAGGAGCCAGGGTTGTCACTTGGAAACCATGTCAGAAAGCCATTCTCCTCTTACACATTTCACTAGTTATAAGGAAAATGTACATTTATAGAGGGTAATTCCAGTGGTTAGGAGGCTGAGGCAGAAGGATTGCCATGAGTGGAGACCAGTTTGGTCTGTATAGTAAGTTTTAGGACAGCATGGACTTCAGAGTGAGAACTTGCCTCAAAAAAAAAAAAAGATATTTTTTACTTTACTCATAAGATAAGTGAAAACAAAGACATGCCACATTTGTATATTAGCAAAGTTCAGACTTTGCATAGACATTGCTAGTTAAAAAATAAAAGCTCTGCCAGGTATGGTGGCACATGCCTGTAATTCCGGCACTCAAGAGGCAGAGGTAGGCAGATCTCTGTGAGTTCGAGGCCCACCTGGTCTACAAAGTGAGTCCTGGACAGCCAACACTACACAGAGAAACCTTGACTTGTAAAGAGAGAGAGAGAGAGAGAGAGAGAGAAAAGAAAGCTCCATGGAGACAAACCACATCATCTTTCAAAATATAAAGACACATACACTGCCTAGCTTGGTAGCTGATATCTGTCATCCTAGCAGTCAGGAAGCTGAGCTAGGAGCTTCACCAAGAATTCAAGGCCCAGCTGGGTCATAGAGGAGGTCAGACCCTGTCCTGAATAACAACAGAAAACATGGAGCCCAGAAGCATATGACGGTCACCTGGAGTTAGAGACAGCTGTGAGCTGCCTGGGATGGGTGCTGGAATTGAGCCCAGGTGCTCTGCAAGAAGAGTACACACTCCTAACCTGTGAGCCACCTCTGCTGCACCCATCTTCTAGCTTGTTGTATTCTGGTCTGTTTGTTTAGGGACAGATCTCACTATGTGGGTCCAGCTGTCCTTGAGCTCAGATATCTAACCAGCCTCACCTTCCTGAGTGTTGGGTTTAAAGGTGTTTACTACTGTGCTTACCCTAGCAGCACCGTTTTTAATGATTCGAATTATTCCAAAGATCATTAACAGGATTATTAGGTAAAATATGGTGTTTTTATACAATGGAAACATACCCAGCTATTTAAAGGGGTAGTACTACCTCAATTTCAGGGTATTTCAATGAGGATAAAAGCACTTGTCTCAAAAGCCTGACACTCAGACTTATGCATCACACATGTGCACACACACACACACACACACACACACACACACACACACACACTACAAAACAGTATGTGTCACTCATTGTGTATTGGTTTTACAAAACAATTGTGACATAGTGGCACATGCCTGCAGTCCCAGCACTTAGGAGTCTTGGGACAAGAAGACTGCAAGTGAGAGGCCTTGACTGCATAGCAAAAATAAAATAAACAACAAACAAACAAAACATGTGGCTAGTTTGATGCTTTACAACTTATACAATTTCAGTCTAATGTTGACTTCTTTGGTTAATAAGGCTGTTTATTATTTTGAGACTTGATCTCACCATGGAGCCCAGGCTGGCCTTGAGTTCAACATCCTGACCCAGCCTCGCACGTCTAGCTTACAGACATGCACTTGGCTTCTGCTTTATCCTTTCACACCGTCTACTTTTTGCTAAGAGAAGACACTTAGCTATCCATAATTGGATGGAGAGTTTAAGTGACCAGTGGGAGTGGTTGCTAGGTACTTGCCCTGGGCTAGAAGCCAAGAGACTGGTAGGCTTTTTTTTCTGTCTGTTTTGTTTTTTTGTTTGTTTGATTTTTTTTTTCTTGAGACAGGGTTTCTCTGTGTAGCCTTGTCTGTCCTGGACTCACAGAGATCTTCCTGCCTCTGCCTCCTGAGTGCTGGGATTAAAGGCGTGAGCCGCAAAGCCCTGCTTGGTGTTTTCATCAGTGCCCCACAGGTGGTCAGTGGGCTTTGAGACCAGCTGCAAGGGAAGGCAGCAATAGATGACCACAAGTGCCCTCTGGCTACAGCAGCCTGTGACTCCATGTTTTGTCACTTTCCATCCTCTAGTGGCTGGACCTCCACTTGAAGGAAAATGTCCCTCCTTCTCTTTTGCTCCTGTCACGGACCTTCTACCTGATAGATGTGAAGCCCAAGCCTATTGAACTGCCACCTAGTATAGAGGTAAGTGAATCGATGCAGAGCCTGGATCCCCATCACTACAGGCCTCGCCACCAAGGTCTCCCAGTCAGAGCAGAGGACTTCGGGAACTTAAGGCTAAGTGGCTTTAACATCTAGTATTCCTCAGTAGTGACCCTTGTAGTCCTCCTTTTAAGCTAATGATTCCTTTTCTTCCCTATTTCATTTGTTCAGATTTCTATAAATTCTAAAGCAAATAAGGGCTAACTTAGAATGTTAACTTTTCTTTCCCTTCATTCAACTCATTGTTTGTTTTGGTTTACCTGTAGGTTTTTCGTTTGTTTGGTTTTTCAAGATAGAGTTTCTCTGTGTCTAGAACTCTCTCTGTAGACCAATCAGGCTGGACTTGGACTCAGAGATCTGCCTGCCTCTGCCTCCTGAGTGATTAAGTGTGCATGCCACCACTGCCCGGCTTGTGTTTATTTATTAAAGATTTATTATATATTTATTATGTATACAGTGCTCTGTCTGCATGTACACCTGAAGGCGATAAGAAGGCATCTGATCACATTGTAGATGGTTGTTAGCCACCATGTGGTTGCTGGGAATTGAACTCAGAACCTCTGGGCCATCTCTCCAGCCCCAGGACTTTGGGTTTTGTTTGTTTTGGTTTGTATGTCACTTTGAAGCCCTGATTAGCCCTGAGCTCACTATGTAGACCAGGTTGGTCTTGACACAGAGATCCTCTGACTAAATGCTCTTAAGTGCTGGGATTGAAGGCATGGGCCACTGTGCCTGGGTTTTTTTGTTTGCTTACTTGTTTTTGTTTTTGTTTTAAGGCAGGGTCTCACTATATAGCCCTAACTGGCCTAGAACTAAATATTTTAAATCCTAGAATCTAAATAGTATGCAACTTTTGTATGTAGGGTACTCAGAATTCAAATACCAACTTGCTATTGCAGGAGCATATTCCATGTAACCCAAGGAAGTCTACAAGACATGGTGGCACATGTCTTTAATCTCAGCACCACAGAGGCAGGGGGATCTCAAGGAGTTCAAAACCAGCCTGGTTTATATAGCAAGTTCCAGGCCAACCTTCACAGCATCTCAAAACAAGAACACAGAGAAAGATGTAATCAGGCACACACCTTTAATCCCAGCAGGGGTGAGTTCTAGGCCAGGCAGATCTACACACACAGACACACACAGAGATGGGGGGGCGGGGAACGACAGAGAGAGAGAGAGAGAGGAGAGAGACAGAGAGAGAGAGAGACAGACAGACAGTCAGTCAGAGGAAGACAGGTTGCTTAAAGGCACACATTTTCTTACAAGAACTTCTGAGCAGGACAGTTTATACTTTCATAATGTTTCCCCAGGCTCCAAAGACCAAACTTGTCATGGTGTCATCTACTCCCCCTGAGTCACCGGAGAATGTCTCAGACCCTGCACCTCAACTAAAGGGAACTAAGGTTAGTTACTTTCTTCCTACTTGATTAAGCTGAAAAAAAAAAGTTTTTCTTTTAAAAAAATTTTTTTTAAGGATTTATTTTATTATGTATACAATTTTCTGCCAGCATGTGTGCCTACCCACCAGAAGAGGGCATCAGATCACATTAGAGATGGTTGTGAGCCACCATGTGATTGCTGGGAATTGAACTTAGGACCTTTAGAAGAGCAGTTAGTGCTCTTAACCTCTAAGCCATCTCTCCAGCCCAAAATAAATGTTTTTCAATATTGACTTTTTTTTCCTCAAAACAAGAGCTGATTGTGTAGGTCAGGCTAGACGCGGGTTCTGAATCCCCTGCCTCAGCCTCCCAAGTGCTAAGGTGACAGGCACACACACCCAGCCAATTCTCTACGTTCCTTTTTTTCTTTTTCTTTGTTTTGTTTTGTTTGTTTATTTATTTATTTTTGGTTCTTTGAGACAACATGTCTCTGTGTATCCCTGGCTGTAGACCAGGCTGGCCTCAAACTCACAGAGATCTGCCTGCCTCTGCCTCCCTGAGTGCTGGGATTAAGAGTGTGCGCCACTACCACCTGGCTAGTTCTTGTATTTCTTTTTCTTTTCTCTTTTTGTTTTTGTTTTTGGAGACAGGGTTTCTCTGTGTAGTCTTGGCTGTCCTGGACTCACTTTGTAGACCAGGCTGGCCTCGAACTCACAGCGATCCACCTCCCTCTGCCTCCTGAGTGCTGGGATTAAAGGCGTGCTCCACCACACCCAGCTTAGTTCTTGTATTTCTAATCCTCCCAATGAAACAGAATTTGCTGTATTCAATGCAGTACTACTTGGTAATAAAGAACATCTATTACTATTCTAAAAATGTTCAATCTACAGGGATGGACATGTAGCTCATTGGTTAAGGGCTTGTTGAAAATGTGAAACCACAGCCTCCATCCCCAGCACTGCCAAAAATAATGTTTTAAATCAACATTTTAATTACATGTAATTCTTAGGTTTTATTTTTTAAACCCTACATAGTATAAAGTAGTTGTTGCAAGTTCCTGGTGTTCATGGTAGATCCTAGTATGTGTTGGTTTAAGTCACTAATCTCTCTCAGTTCTAATATTTTAAGGATGAAGAATTTATACAACTGTCCTCGGGACCATCATCACACATAACACCGCCATCAGATCTCTCCAAAGAAGCAGTAAGTAATCTACAGAAACACCGCTCTCTCTCCCCAGTTATCTGTAAGGGCCCTGAGACACCAGAATCACAGGCACCACAAAACACTGCGCAGTTCTTCCTGTCATCCAAAACAGGAAGTTGCAGGCTGGACTCTAGTCATCTCGTAACTGCTATCTCTTTACCTCATTTATCCAAAAGTAGAGGAAAACACAGACACACACCCCTAGTCATAATGGTGCAACAGACCCACGCATATGAAGTCTATAAGCTAATTACAGTATAGGCAGATCCTTTTTTTTTTAAAGTGCTAAATGCAAATAGTTTCCACATGTTAGGTAGTTTACACAGGCTTCTGATGTCAGGAAATACTAGCAGGAAAGCAATTAAAGTTTTAGAAAAATACATGTAAATAAGGAATGTCTGTGCCCACTTCTCCCATTTGGGTGAAGTAGTTTGCTTGCATGGCACAAGCAAGCAGTAGGAAGGTCAGCCAGTGGAGGAGGCTGGCTGGGGGAGAGAACTGTGTGTGACAGGCGGCTGCGAGCCTGTGGCTGGGGAGGCATTCAGAAACCAAGCCCAAGCCTCGTGCTTGTGTGTCTTCACCTTTCTTACCAAAGCAATTGACACACATCTGATTTCTTGGCCACACTAATTGCTTTTCTTTGTGGAGGGTTGAGGGGTGGAAGGTATTCATTCTGTGTAGTTCAGGCTTTCCTGGATCTCAGGCCAGCCTGGGGGCAGGGATTACAGTCCTGCGGGGATCACAGGCATGGGCCATTAGCCCCGCTGAGAAGGTAAAAGGGGATGCCTGAAGACTTTCAGCTGCTTGTGACCAAAGCCTAAAGTCCTGCCTTCTCTTAGGTCCTCCAGGCCAAGTCCCAGAAGACCTCACAGAACAGCAAGGCTAATTCAAAAGGAGCCTAAGGAGCCCGTGAGGCTGGAGCTCACTCTCTCCAGTCACTGCCCCACAGCAGTGGCGTCCATGACGGAATTCTAGCTGAGCATGTCTGGCTTGAGATAAAGGATCAGCCATTAAGTCGTTGGAGGCCTCATGACCATTCCAGAGATGCGAGCAGTGACACCAAGTTCAGGCCATTTAGAGAAGCTTAATTGCAGTGTATCTGTACTGTCTAATTGCGTCATCTTACTAAATGTTTCGTAAAGCCACCCCCACCACGTTGTCTTTGAATGGCTTCCTGTGTGCTTTTTGGGAGGTGGGCAGCACTGGGGACCGAGCTCAGGGCCCCGTGGTTCCTAGACAGGAACTGTATCCCTCATCCTTTAACTTTTTCTGATTTTCAAGGTCCAAATTGCCCAGGCTAGCTTTGAATTTTTTGCACCCTCCCTCCTACCACAATCTCCTAAATTCTACAGAATCCAGCACCCTCTTCTGAACCTCGTGGGTACAGTCATGCATGTGGTACACATACATACATGCACGTGAAACACTCATACACATAAAAATGCATCTTAAAAAAAAAAAAAGGCTAGGCAGAGATGGTGGTGGCACACACTTTTAATTCCAGCACTCCGCAAGCAGAGGCTGGTGGATCTCTGTGCGTTCAAGTCCAGTCTGGTCTACAGAGTGAGTTCCAGGACAGCCAGGGTTGCATAGAGAGACCCTGTCTTGAAAAAAACCAACCTCCCCCGCCCCCTAAAAAAGAAAAATCCTGTGCCCACAGAGGCTACGGGAATCTGGGGTGAGATCGCTATGCTAGCACGTAATTAAGGCCTACCCATTCGTGCCGGGTGTGTTTTCTGGTCAGTCTGTCACAGTCATAGAGGCTGGGAGCAGGGCCTGACACCATCCTTTTGCTACGTGTAAGTCCTGGCTGTTCCAGAACTTGCTCTGTAGGCCAGGCTGGTCTTAAACTCACAGAGTGCTGGGGTTAAAGGTATGTGCCACCACCGCCCAGCCAGCACAGTCCTTAGTCCTCACGCTTAGTCTCATACGCTAGCAACTGAACCACACACCCCCAGCCCAGAACATGAACCTCAAAAGGCTCCCGTCGTAAAGGTCAGGTCCCACCTGGTACAGCCATTGAGCTGACTCCTGCAGGCTGAGGAATCCCTGTGTTCACACATCATCCCATGATGCTGCCAGGGTTTAGCCAGGCGTCTCACAATAAAGCTTCCTCCTTTCACCGGTGGGTTTTGTTTAAACTTAGCGCATTACAGGTGTGGAATGTGGGAAAGGGATTAGCTGGTTAACTAGCTTAGTCCTGGTTCGGCCGCGCTGCCTTACCTTACAGATTCTTTCTGGCCTTCTCAATGAGCAAAACCGAAGTAGTTACATCAAGGAGCCTGGCCACTGGGGGCTCTGGCTGTGCTCTTCTTTCTTCCTTCTCTGCTTTACTCTTTGGTTTTGGAGACAGGGTCTCATCGTGCAATCTTGGTTGACCTAGAGCTCACTATGTAGACCAGGCTGGCCTTTAATTTACAGAGATCCACCAACTTCTGCCTCCTGAGATTTGGGATTAAAGGCATGTGTCACCAAGTGCCGACCTCTTGGTTTTTTTGAGACAAGGTTTCTCTGTGTGGCTCTGGCTATCCTGAAGCTCACTCTGTAGACCAAGCTGGCCAAAATCTCATATAAGATTCACCTGCCTCTTCCTCTGCCTCCCAAGGGCTGGGGTTAGAGGCGTGTACCACAACACCTGGCATTTGTGTGTGTGTGTGTGTGTGTGTGTGTGTGTTGTGTGTTCTAAGACAAAGTTTCATTTAGCCCAGACTATCCTTGAATTTATGAAGTAGCCTTACCTGGTTTTGGTAACTTCTAGGCTGGTAACACACTTGATACATCCTTCTATCCATTTTACAGATAGTGTCAATATTTCTGTTTTTAACATTTGGGGCACCTGGTCCTACCACCAGGCTGAAGCCTCACTGGTAGGGCTCTGGCTAATGATTAGTCGCCACAGTTCCAGATTCCAAGGATGGAAATGCTCCCCCATAGATGAGTTCAATGCAAAGAAGCACCAGCTCCAGCCCAGAACTATGGCATCGTGGTCATTACTGCACCAACCACTCTTGTACACTAGAACATGCATGTATGTATTTGTGAAGCAATGAAGATGATTCTGAATGCTCAGGGTGCGTCAAGAGGGAATGCAGAGTCCTTCATAACTTCGGTGTTCTTGTTCGTTTGATTTTCTTTTAGACAGAGTCGCACTGCTCATCTTTGTCAGGCCCTGACCTCACAATGTAGACCAGGCTGGCCTTGAACTCAGCTCCGCCTGCCTCTGCCTCCCAAGTACTGGGATTAAAAGTGTGTGCCAGCAGGGCCCAGCCAACTTCAGGGTTCTTGTTGGTCCTCTTCCTTCTTAAGTTTCTACTGGCTAAGGGGATGGGCAGCCATGTCCTGTTGCTTGAAAGCCCTCTCTTTCTCCCTCACTGCTCTCTACTCCCCTGCAGAGGTAGGTGCTTTGGCTCCACCAGCTGCCAGTGATCTCACTGGGCACAATTTTAGGCTCTCCCTGACACGCACCTGTCGTGACATTAGACACAACTCACATCGTCAACAGAGTTCTGCTATAAGAGTTGTTGGCATTTGTAACAGTACGTCTCTACACTTGTGCCATGTCTAATTTAGTACACGCTATATTGGTCATGTCCAGAGTTTCAGATTGCTACACCCAGGTAGCCTGTTACTGCAGGTGGGCCTGCTACTCCAGAGCAAACTGGCATATTACCTAATACTGGGGGTGGGGGAGGATTTTAGCTTGCTGGCTCCACCCAGTGGCAGCTGATAAACAGAGTTCATTACCATTAAGGTAGATTTCTTACTTCATCTATGTTCAATCTTACTTACCTGAAATCAATATATTACATTACAGAGTCAAGGGACTGATGCCCTCTAGCCTCTGGCAATTAGGAAAGATGGAAAGGCAGTATCGACTGATGCCTCAGCCAGAGTTTAACCCTCGGGACACCAGACGGATGCAGTAGCTCCAGCAGCGCATCTTTATTATACAAGCTGGTGCCTCTTCCCACGAGACTCAATCTCGTCATCTAAGTAAAACAGCCATTTCATTTTCCTTCAGGTCAACTTCACTATCTTTTATTTGATAGCCATCCCTGTCTCTGGGGATGTCTGTGGGCAATGTGAATAGCAACAGCAAGGATTTCAATGCCTTACAGTTCCTAGCACTTTTCCTTGAGTCGTACAGAGAGCCCTTTATAGATTTTCCCATCCCTTCACACAACACTGAGGCAGGCAGAGCTGTGGCAGGAATTACAGTCACTGTTTTAACTAGGAAAGACATTATGATATGGCAGTCTCCAAGCAAATGAGTTTGAGCTAAAATTCATTTCCTGGCCCTCTTTGCCAAATTGCACACTTTCTTTTCTTTCTTTCTTTCTTTCTTTGTTTCTTTCTTTCTTTTTAAAGACAGTGTTTCTCTGTGTGGCCTTGGCTGTCCCGGACTCACTTTGTAGACCGGGCTAGCCTCGAACTCACAGCGATCCATCTGCCTCTGCCTCCCAAGTGCTGGGATTAAAGGCGTGCGGCCACCAAGCCTGGCAAATTACACTTTCTTTCAGCATACGAACCACTTGTAACATCTTGACAGTTACATGTGCACTGAGAGAAACAATGGTGAGAACTCTTTGATGGTGACCCCAAAAACCCACAGCCACCACAGCTGCCCAGCTCGGAATGCATGTAAAGAAGCCACCCCAACCCCTACAGGACCAAAGCTCATTGACCTGTTGTTCTGTATTCTGCAGTGACCCAGCCAAAAGCGCTAAGGACAGGGCGGCCAGGGTACCACTAACAACCAGCAGGTGGCAGAAGTAAGTTTCCAAGCAGACCCAAACCAAAGAGATTGTTTTTCCTTTCCTGAGGGATGGGTGGGGTTTGTAAAGGGAAAAACTGCAGGGGAAGCCAAGATCAGGGACAGATCCTACCTGGCTAACTGGGACACAGGAAGGGGAGGATACCATATGGGAGAGGAAAATGAACAGTAGGTTGGGAAAGACAAGACACCTGGCTATAGAACTAGCTCTGGGTGACAGATTTTCTCTCTCAGATGCACAGGCTCACCTACACGGGGTCTGGGGTTGCAGTTTCGAGGCTTCTGTATGCTCTATCCTGTCTCTGGTTGCTCTCATTCCCTCACCCTCTCCTCTGAGGAGACAATCAAACCTGTGGTCTTGGCCCTGCGCCTTTTCCAAAGCATCAGAGATAGAAGGGTTGTCTGGGGTTCTTGACGCCCAGACCAGGGGGAAGAGGCCACTGGGAAATAAAGCATGAAGTGCCAACATCTCCCTCCTCCGCAGTGGATACCTGCTCCCTTTTCACACGCCCAGGATAAAAATGAAGCAGCAGCAATTTTTTTTTATTGAGGGACCTAAACTGAAAATAGGTTTAAAACATAATTTAAAAAAATAAAACAGCAAAAGTAGCAAAAAATATATGACCTTTTAAAAAACATTTTTCTTTTTTTTTGTTTTTTGTTTTTTAATATATAGCAACTGATGCCTCCTAGCCACCAGGGGCATCTCACCCAATGGGTAAATCTCTAGTAACGACCCTTTTAAAAAGACATGTAAATATATACTCAGATTTATACACTTTGTGTTCTCTTCATTGCTATGTACAGAGCCCCAGGTCCAGGGCTCAGCCCAAGGGGACATCACTGCTCCCAATCTCTGCCTCCCTGTCTTCTGGTACCAGGTATTTGGTCAGCAAAGCAAATTAATATTGGAATTAAGAAGCCACTGGTACCATTCATCTGGTGCAGAAGGTTGCCGTCAGTGAAGGCCTTGACAGAAATCTCCTTGCTTCAGTAGCCCCCAAGACCCCTGCCAGCAGAACACAGGGGCTAATGGGTCAACAAGAACACTCAGTAAGCTCTTGCTTGCACACCTGTTCCACTTGTTTCCACACGTCCCCTCCCCCCAGGCCTTGAAGCTGTGCCAGGTAGCAGGGTGGGTCTTGGTCCAACACCCAGGAAGGAGGAAGTGGCTACCATCAAGTACCTGCCTCTTGGCTCCTCTCTCACACAGCAGGCTAAGGAGAGGAAGAGGGTCTCGGGGTGACGGTGTAGGGTAGGCCACACAGGAAGGGCCTCAGATATGCACTGGCTCTTGCCAGCAGCAAAGGAGAAAAAGAAAGGCAGTGTGTCCAGCAGGGAATTGAGGATGAGGGACACAGGAGATGATGGAATTGGGGGAAGGCTGGGGAGGGGTGGCAGTCAGCGTCTTTTGAGTCCACCATTGGCAAGCTGGGTCGGGTGTCGGGGCAGACAGGGTTCCTCAGGTAACGGCTCGTGAGAGAAGACAGAGTCCTCCCCTGAAGAGCAGGTAGAGCTCCGAGTGTCAGGGAAGCTGGGGGAGTACTGGTCCAGCGGCATCGACAGGTCCAGGTACTCCTGTGACAGGAGAGGAGAGGTAAGTGGCACACAAACCTTCCTATCACAGTGTCCCCTTAGGTGCCTACATGATGTTGGCCCAAGTTCCAACCCAGGGCAGCCATACCTGGTTGGAGGTCAAGGCCACAATCCGATCCAGGTCTTCTACCAGCTGCTTGAAAGTAGGCCGCTGAGAGGGCACTGCATGCCAACAGTCCCGCATCATCATGTACCTAGAGCAGGATGGGGAGGGCAAACGGGGAGGGCAATGGCAGAGTGAGCCCGAGGGCTTGGGGAATGGACAGCCGGAGAGGCTACTTCCTCCAAGCACAGAGCTTTTACCCTCTGCCCACTATGCCCCTGCTTCCTTCTAAGCCGGGCTCAGGACCTCAGGAACCTCCCATGAGCCACTACATAGGGAACCCTGTTTGCCCAAACATCCAACCCAGCTTGCAAATGGCGGACTCAAACAGCGTTGACTACCAACCCTCTCCCTCCCCTTCTCCCCGCTTCGTGCTTACAGCTCATTGGTGCAGTTACTGGGCTTGTCCATTCGGTGGCCCTCCTTCAGCAGCTTGAAGAGTTCCTCCACAGGCACACCAGGGTACGGAGAGCCGCCCAAAGTGAAGATTTCCCACAAGAGCACCCCAAAAGACCACCTATGGGAGAGCACACTGCCACGGTGACTTGCAGCACAGGGCTAGGCTGCCCTAGGGATTCTTTCCCAAGTCCTCTTGAGAAGTCAGTGTAGGAAGTGCCCATCTTTAACTTCTGCCCCAACACAGTCCTTAAGTTCAGAGGGCAGGGCACAGGCGACAAGGGGGTAGCAAGAGGCGATGCAGAGAAGGCGGGAACACGCTGCTCATGGGACAATGCATTTCCCTCCCATCCACTCTTAATGACCACATGGGATTTTCATCAGTCTCCAGGTACAGGACTGTTAGAATTCTTAACCCCAGTGTATCCCATGTAATTGCGTGTTTCAAACTCACACATCACTCTGGTGGGTGTAGATCCGGTCGAACAATGCCTCGGGCGCCATCCATTTCACAGGCAGCCGGCCCTGCAAGCAGCATTGTATGTATGTTGGGGGAATTGACACGGAGGACTCACGGGGTGAGTTAAAGATGATGGTTCCGGGCAGTGAGGGTGGGACCCAGGGCATGGAACATGCCATGCGAGTGTAGCCAAGACATCAGAGTGGACAAACGTCTAGTGGCACGGGGCCCAGGCCATGCCAAGCGAGAAACTTACATTGGTGGTTTTTTTATAATAGTCGATATGGTGAATGTCTCGAGCTAGGCCAAAGTCTGCGATCTTCATTACATTGTCTTCTGTCACCAGGACATTCCTGGCAGCCAGGTCCCGGTGTATGCACTGCAGAGAGGGAAGAAGAGGCAGAGATGACAACCCTGAACTGCCACTCAGCCATCTAGTCTCCTCTACTCCAGCACTTACTGTGTAGTGGGCAGCAGGGCCATTTTGCCTCACAGGTCTTTGGCCCATGTACCTCCATACCCTGTAGACACCCCCATACCCTGTAGACACCCCCATACCCTGTAGACACCCCCATACCCTCTAGACACCCCCATACCCTCTAGACACCCCCATACCCTCTAGACACCCCCACACCCTCTAGACACCCCCATACCCTCTAGACACCCCCTCCCAAGTATTTAGTTCCAGACACGTTCAGCTGGAGCCTTCTCAGTAAATCACTTTAGGGAGCCCCTCTTTTATGCCTTCTTTCTTGAGCCTAACCTTTAGCTTTTAGATTTGTACGCCCAAAATAGTTTGGGCTTATGCTAGGTCTGTGGAGG
The DNA here is from genome assembly GCF_964271855.1 of Acomys minous. Classification (NCBI taxonomy): domain Eukaryota; kingdom Metazoa; phylum Chordata; class Mammalia; order Rodentia; family Muridae; genus Acomys; species Acomys minous. The sequence continues at coordinate 16,479,872 of NC_140497.1, read as the reverse complement.
TGTGTATGTGGAGCCCTGTCCTCCCTGGCAGAACACGGCCACACTGTGTAGGAAGTTAATGCAAAGATAGAGCGAGCACTGAAACCTGTGACAGCACTTTCACAAACATAATCCATATTAGCCTCTCAATAACTGTACTACATAGAAATAAGTATTCTTACTTTGTGTCTGAAGAAATACAGGTGCTTGAGCGATAAAGAGCACTGGCTGCTCTTCCAGAGGCCCTGAGTTCAAGTCCCAGAAACCACATGGTGGTTCACAGCCATCTACAATGGATCTCATGTTCTCTTTAGTCATGCAGTCATACAAGCAAGTAGAGTACTCTCATGTACATAAAATACATAAATAAATTAAAAAAAATTTTTTTTCCCCAAAGCAGGGTTTCTCTGTGTAGCTTTGACTGTCTTGGAATTTGCTCTACATAGACTAGAGGCTAGCCTCAAACTCACAGAGATCCACCTTCCTCTGCCTCCCAAGTGCTGGGATTAAAGGCGTGTGCCACCACCACCTGGCAAATAAATAAATCTTTAAAAAATAATAAAATATAAGGCTGGGTTCAGTAGCACATGCCATGTAATCCCAACACTTGAGAGACTGAGGTATAATAATTACAAATTTAAGGCCGGCCTGTGCTACACAATGAATATGAGGTTGACCTCTGTTACAAATTGGGACCTTAATTTCAAAAAGAAAAACATTTAAGTTAAAAAGTAGCTGCCTGAGGGCCTATGGTGGCCCAGGGCTCTAATCCCAGCACTCGGGAGGCAGAGGCAGGTGGACTGCTGTGAGTTCAAGGCCAGCCTGGTCTACAAAGTGAGTTCAGGACAGGCAAGGCTACACAGAGAAACCCTGTTGGGGAGAAGGAAGGGGAAGCTGCCTGAATCTATGCAGAAAGTGGTTATACAAACTCAAACCTAAATCAATCTGACCTCAAGGCTACAAGCGCTCTCGCAACTCTTTGAGAGCCTAATACAACACAAGGGGCCGTCAGCTGGGGCCAGGTATGGTAGTGCATGCTAGCATACTAGCACGGGGAGACGGAGGCAGAAAAACCAGGCGCTCAAGGGCAGCGTTGACTATGTGGTCATAAACTAAGCACTAGGTGGGTTCAGGTCCATCCTGCCTTTGGTGGGAAGGGATGCATTCCGGCGCCATACCTTCTTAGAGGCAAGATACTCCATGCCCCGAGCCACCTGATAGGCACAGGAGACCAGATCTTTGGAAGATAGCTGTTCCTCGGGATTGTGGCTGGGGTTGTAGCAATATTCCAGCCCGGGAGGCCTCCTGGCCTGCAGATACTCCCGGAGGTTGCCTTTGGAGGCATACTCCACAATGACATAGAGAGGACCTGCGAGCACAGAGAGAGACCACAGGTCAGAAGCCCTTCCCTCCTAATGTCACAGGCTATTTATGTCCCGTGCTTAATGTGACCTCTCTTTCCAGCCTCCTCCTCCTCTGGAGGGGAACGGGATAGTTATTCTGCCCAAAGAAAGCTAGTGTAATCCAGAAAGCTTCCTAGCAAAGTTGAGGGTAGGAGCCCTAATGAATGTAGAGGCTCCAATTCACACACTAAGTCTCGGTATTGATGAGTGAATGCCAATGGGGCCCGCCAGTCTTTTGGCAGATGCCCAGAGCCCAAGCCCTGACCCCGGAGCTGCCACCTACCATCCTGTGTGCACGCCCCCAGCAGGTTGATGCCCAGAGCCCAAGCCCTGACCCTGGAGCCGCCACCTACCATCCTGCGTGCACGCCCCCAGCAGGTTGATGATGTTCTTGTGTTTCCCGATCATCTTCATCATCTCCATCTCGGAGATGAGATCCGACAAGTCCTTCTCTGTTGCATCGGCTTCACAGACAAACCAGAGAGTAAGGTGAGGGAGGTAGGAAGGACATGTAATAGCTGGGGGGGGGGGGGGGGGGAGGAGGAGGTCCAGGAGGAGCCCCTCCGTTTCTCCCGGACTTGCTTTCTTCCCTCCCACTTTCCCATCCAGGAACCTCCACCTCCCTGCGGTACTGAATGTGGCTGGAGACGACCGTGAGGAAAAAAAAAAAAAATCAGCCAGTTTATGGGACTAAGATGAGCACCTAAGCCAGGTCACCATTAAGAAACAAGGTGAGATTTTTAAAAACACTGAGGGTTGTGCCATCCCCCTCTACCCCTAGATCTGCCCCCTCAGGGAGTGTAATAGGCGAGAGCAATGACAGAATCATAGAACGTGTGCTATTTGGTCCAGACCTAACTTTGCTCAGGCAGGAACAAGAAGCATTACTCACACTTCAACATCTTCACGGCCACTTTGGTCACACGGTTGGGTTTGTCTTTATCCAGCCCGATGGCCTCTGCCAATACTACCTGCCCAAAGCAGCCCTCTCCAAGGGGTTTGCCTAAGACCAGTCTTGAGTGGAAAACAAATAGGGAGTGACAGTCAGGGCTGGTAAAGGTCAAACTACACCCTCCTCCTGGTTTTTTGAGACAGGGTTTTCTATGGGTAGCCTTGGGTGTCCTGAACTCACTCTGTAGACCAGGCTGGCCTCGAACTCACAGAGATCCACCTGCCTCTGCCTCCCCAAGTGCTGGGATTAAAGGCGTGTGCTGCCACCATCACCCAGGAAGGGCAAACGTTTCTAGGACAGCTCAACCCCATTTCTCTGGTATTTCACTCAATCGAGAGCAGGGAGCAGTAGGGCTGCTGTTTTTAGAGGCATCACGTGCCTTTTCACTACCTAGAAGGCCTCAGCCTACACAATTTCTGCGGCTAGAATACCAAGCGTGGGGCTCCTCAGTGGAAAAGCACAGCAGTCACACCTGTCTCGTGGCAGCTCCCAGCGGGGATCTTCAGGAAGTTCATATTCAGAGACTCCAGCTAGCATGGGGGTCCCGCTGGAGGAGAGTCGTGACGGCCGAACCAGGAGAACCCCAGAGTTCATGGACGCGCTAGAGTCAGCTGACACCTGTAGAAAAGAGTGGGGTCACCCTTCTAGCAGGGAGAGGGGGAAGCGGCAGCTAACTCATCCCAAACCCCCAGCTTCTTGCTGTGACGTAGACTCGCTTCCATCACTTAACAGTGTGGTGTGAAAAACACCTGTATGGGCAGATACCCTATGACTGAGCAATTTCCACCATCAAAAAGTCTTTCTGGAGCCAGGCGGTGGTGGTGCACGGCTTTAATCCCAGCACTCGGGAGGCAGAGGCAGGCAGAACTCTGTGAGTTCGAGGCCAGCCTCATCTACGGAACTAGTTCCAAGGACAGCCAGGGCTACACCCAGAAATCTTGTCCTAAAAAAAAAAAACCCAAAGGTCTTTCCATTTTACTCACCTATTCAATGCGCATGCCAATTATAACTCTTCCAGCCTAATAGGTTCTTTTCTTGTCCCCAATTCTTTGCAAAAATTCTGCCTCCCATTTATGGATTGCTAATCCCCAAGGCACTTTTCTGGGTCAGCAGTGTTCTGAAGAACAGTTCATCTTCCTCATACCCGCACCTTCTAACCCATTTCTGCCTACTGTGTCTCAGGTGACAGAATGAGGCCTTTGTGGCTGGGGTACAGGGTGGCTAGGCATAGAGCCAGAGTTAGTTTATAATGTTCCAATGTGCCTGGTCCAGAGGTTGGGACAAAGTCCAAAGTGGAAGACGAGGAACAGCCAGGAGGGATGGGGAGGGAATAGGCCCCGGAGGCAAGGCGGCGGTGAGCCTGCGGATCCCCCATCTACTTTCTGTTACCTGTCTGCGCAGAGGGATGCTCTTGGCCAGCTTGTGCACAGCCATCTGGCTATGGAAGTCGCTCTTCTTGGTGCCACTCCGCATCTTGTAGATGATGACAGAGCCCACCATGCAGGAGATCAGGAAGGCCCCGGTGCAGTAGATGATGATTTCCAGGTAGAGCGGTGACGTCATCACAGCTGGCCTCTCTTCCAGGGCTGAGTCAGTGTGGATAGGGTGTCAGCAGGTCATGAGTGCTTTGCTCATGAGGGGTATGCCCCGGGAGAAACCCAACACCTGTTCCTTTCCCCTGGGAACTTGTAGGGAAGGAGAGAATCCAGCTAGATCCCAACGTAGACGGGGAGTCTGGCATCTAAAGGACCAGACACCTTGGGACCTTAGAGGCATCCTTCAACATCCTTAAACTCAAGAGGCCATAGAGGGCGAAGCCTAGACTATCCTGCTACACGAACACTCATTAACTGCAGGGCCTCCTTGCTTAGCTCACTACTGGGCTAGATGTGTACCAGAACCTTCTCAGTGCTGTGCATATATATCATATGGAGACAGGCTCTTATGCCCAAGGGACAGCACGGTCCTCAAAGCACAATTCATAGAGCGGCATTCAGAGTGAAGACTCATGAATGCTCCCAGTAGCCACCCTGTGTCTCACTAAACATCTGTCGCCTCTGTTGGATCAGACGAGTAAATGGCTAAAACACAGGCAAAATAAATTTAATGCCTAAATACGCCTCTAGATGAAAAAACAAACAAACAAACAAACAAAAAACCCCAGGCATTTATCTGGCAGTTCTTAGGAAATCTATTCATGGCCCTACAGGATTCCTAAAATGTAAGGAAATGGGAGGTGTGGGCGGGGCATCGCATCATCTTACAGTGTTCTTTCACTTATTCGTAGAGTTCATATACTGTGCTTATGTCAACTAGATACAGTCATCTGAAAGGAGGGCACCTCAATTGAGAAAATGCCTCCATAAGAGTGGGCTGTAGGCAAGCCTGTAAGGCATTCTCTTCATCAGTGATTGATGGGGGAAGGCCCAGCCCATTGTGGGTGATGTCATCCAGGTGGTCCTGGGTACTGTATGCAAGCAGGCTGAGCTCGCCAGTAAGCAGCAACCCTTCCTGGCCTCTGTATCCGCTCCCGCCTGCAGGTTTGTGCCCTGTTTAAGTTTCTGCCCGACTGCCTTTGATGACGAAAGAACTGTTATTCGGAAGAGTAAGCAGAATAAACCCTTTCCTTCCCAAGTTGCTTCTGGTCACGGGGTTTTACCACCACGGCAATAGTAAGTCCAACTAAGATGCTTGCTCATCTCCACTTGCCAGTTAATCTAGCTTCCCTTCAGCACAAGAAACAGTGTCCACCTACTGGGCACCTCCTTGCCGCCCTCCTCCTCCAACAGTCCTCCCTTCAAAACCTCAGCCAGCCAAAGAAAAAGTAATCCCCCCTGGGAGTCCTCCCAGCCCAACAAGGAGACAACAGACCCAATGACAGGCAAAGTGTCCTGTTTGTCCTTTCCCCCCAGGGTCAGGAAATGAAGACTTATAGGGAGCAGACTACACAGAGAGAGAGACCGGAACAATGATAAAGACAGGATGCTAGCGGCAGTGGGCGAGGCCGCTGGGCAAGCGAGGTGGAAGGGAAGAAGACAGAAGAGACGCTCTTAGCAGCTGCAGAGAAGCAGCGCTAAGGCCACATGCAGGCAAAACCATACTGGTCCTGTGGTCACCAGCCCACCACCCGGCAAGGCTGCAGGGCTCCTTCCTTCCTGGCTGCCACACAGACAACAGATCTCCCAGCTTGGGAGGGGAGGCCAGGAGGGATGGCCAGAGAGGTCAAATGGGTACCATCAGGGCTCCTGAGTGCCTAAGACAGGCCTTTCTTTCTTTCTTTTTCAATATTTATTTATTTATTTATTTAATTTATTTATTTATCTATCTATCTATTAATTATTGTGTATGCAGTGCTCTGCCTCCATGTACACCTGCAGGCCAGAAGAGGGCCTCAGATCACATTATAGATGGTTGTGAGCCACCATGTAGTTGCTGGGAATTGAACTCAGGACCTCTGGAAGAGCAGTCCATGCTCTTAACCTCTGAGCCATCTCTCCAGTCCCCAACAGGCCTTTCTTAAGGTAGTTGAAGCTTGCTATCCAGGCATGTCAATCAAAGTGCAGAAGAATGAAGAGTGGGCCAGCAACACTCCACAGAAGCCTTAGGCTCCTATATAGGCCAAGAACCTGTATTCAAGGAGAAGAGGTCCAGGGTTTTTCTTGCTGATACTCCTGGGACTGGCCAAAGAAGACCCTATAATTCAGACCCTCAGTACCAAAGGGATGAGGGCTTCCCCAAGGATGGAAGGAGCCTGCCCTGGAAAGCCCTGCTGCAAGGTAAACCCAGAGCTCATGCATGCATTACACTGACCGGAGAGAGCCAGATACACATGTGCAGGGGAGGCTGCCACATCGCTTCCTGAAAACCCAGGAACCCCACCTGCATGTGCCTCAAAGCCGGAGCAAAAAGGTCACAGAGCAGACGGGAGCCGTCCCTTCCTGGCTCTCCCCAGGCCTGTAATGGATGCGCCACTCCCATGGCAAAGGCAGGACATGGAAAGGATCGGTGCAGTGTATACCTTCCAGAACGGTCAACCATGCAGAGTGATGGGAGAGTCCGATAGAGTTACCCGCCAAGCACGTATACTCCCCCGCATCCTCAAAGGAGACATTCCGTAGGTGAAGCACCTCCATTTCCTTGTCGGTGGTATTGACTCCAGCAGTCTAGAAGAGACGACGGGAGCAAAATGGACAAGCACAGGATATGAGACCTCGGGGAGGCAGAGAAACAGAGGGGACAGAGAAGGGGACCGAAACCAGAAGAAGAGATGCTCCCTAGCATCTCCATTGCAACAAGGCAGAAAACCACCAGGCAGCGAAACCTGTTAGAGGAAAAGAGTGAGGCCCTGAGGGAGGTGCTCCGGCAGACCTGAGGAGACGACGGCTTGGTTACGACCCTTCACCAGACGTTGGCAGCCACTGGCCCAGCCAAGCATGCGGGCGGTGGGCAGCATGGAGAAATAGGACCTGGCAGGTGGGGGGCTGTTTGGTTTTAGGTAAAGAGAGTCAGTGGGTACAGATGGCAAGGAAAGAAAATTCACACACACACACACACACACACACACACACACACACACACACACACACACACAGAGTACTGGCTTGGAAAACAATACCTGGTTCCTTCTCTTAGCCACCACTGAAAATCAGTCTGAGGCATCATTCCTAACATCTCACAAGTCCATGATAGGCACATGTACCTACACACACACACACACACACACACACACACACGCACGCACGCACGCACACACACACGCACACACACACACACACACACACACACACACGTATATAAGGCACAAAGGGAGCCACAGATAACCTACATAGTACCAAACCAAACCAGGCCCCCCAAGCCAGGGATTTTTCCATGGCTCTGGGCATTAGGAACACAGTAGGAGAAAGATAGAGTCGGTGCTGGCTTCCCAACCTGCCCCAACAGTGTGGAGCCTAAATCAAGTACTCAGTACAGGGTCCCGTCCATCTCCCCATTACCTTTTGCCACAGGTCTGGTGACAGTGAGCCACGCAGACTGGTTAGCTTCACCAATATAATTGGAAACCTTACACACATACTCCCCGCTCTGGGCCTCTGTCACATTGAACAGTGTCAGCACCTCCGCATCCGAGCTATTAATCCCCGAATGCTGGAACAAACCAACGACACACCAGTCAGTTGGGCAAACACTGAGATGTGGCCACACTGTGCTCCTGGGAGCCAAGGCAAGGGAGACACTGAGGCCTACAGTCTTCCGAGTGGGACAAAATGAAACCGCGGGTAGAGAGGGGAGGCTAAAATAGTAAAACAGAAGGGAAAGGGGACAGGGAAAGCAAAGAAGAAAAAGGGAAATGGAAAGGGGAGGATGGTGGGGGGAGAAGGGAAAAGAGAGGAGGTGGGGGGAGAGGGGTGCCTGTCCCAAAGCAAGTACTTGCTGTGTGTTAAACTCCCTCCTCCAAGCCTGGGGTGGGAACTTGTAATTGGAGAAAGAACTCCAAGACCCAAAGCTAAATAAAGCTGGCCCCCTTTGTTCCCAGTGGCAAAGAGAAGGGGCAGGCAGTAAATCTGTAGGACAGACAGCCAAGGCAGGGGAGGGTGGGGTCTAACTTCTGGTTTTTCCTGCAGCAAGATCCACTGGAGACTTAGCCAATTACGTCCCTGGATTAATGGAGCATTCAGGGTCAATGAAAGGCTGGGAGTGAGAGGAAAAAGGAAGAAAATGCCATTACTCCTCAAACGGCATAGAATTTATAGGTGGCATTTACTTTCCCAGCCACTTCAGCAAACCCCCTATGTCATTTACCATGTTTGTCAAAAGATGGTAACTTAAGGAAACAATCAAGATGGACAGTGGGAAACATTTGTTGTTAGAAGGCTGTGGTCCCAGGCCACAAGCAAGCAAGAGTTTCAATGCCTTCCTTGAATTACTGACCCAACATACCGAGTCACTCAATAGGAACCAGCAACCAGCGTGGCCCACCCTACCCTCTGTTCCTAGGTCACCTCCATCTTCCGCTGTCACCAGCCTGTGGCTAGATCCCTACTAAGAAGGAGTATGTGCCTTATGGGTAAGGCTGAGCCCTAATCCCAGGCACTGAGTCCTGGGGGGGACACGTGACCTTCCCGGAAAACTAGCCAACAATGAGGCGAGGATTACCTTCAGAATCTGGACGTACGGCAAGTTGTCTGGCCCAATCTTGCTCCCGTTCACCTCGATGTGCTTTAGCCACTGGATGTGGGGCTGAGGGTCACTGTACACCTTACACATGAACTCCACGTTGCTGCCCAAGGCCACGGTCTTGTTGGCAGGCAACCCTGCCTGAAGGATAGGCCGGTGAGGTGATCGCTCTGTGGAGGAAGGATGAGGATGGATGTGTTGAGGGTTCGAGGGCCTGGTCCTGGTTGGGATGCTGACCAAGGTAAGGCCTACACTGACTCCCCAGTATCCTTCCCAGCCCCTCCAACCTGATTTAAAAGAAGGGACACCATTTCTTCCAGTCCCGTACCCACTAACAAGTCTCTTGTCTGAACAGAGACACAACCCCAGATTCCAGCATGTGAGACCCTGGACCCTATCAGGAGACCCAGGATCTCTACAATCATAGCCCTGAGATGAACAATACTCCATTCCTCCTGTCTTCCAGGATACCACCAAGTGGACACACCTCGGAGTCTGCATTTCAAGGCACTTGGCCTCTGTACCTCAGTGTGTGCACTTGATCTATAGCTACTCTAATTGTGCCTATACTGCAAGGACACGAAAGACAAAGTTCAGGGCATGGATTTAAAGACCTGGCATATTTGCGGTGTTCATTAAGCAACAGCAACTATTATATCTTTTTATCGCTGTATCTTTCAACACATGTAGGGTAACAGTAGCTGTTGCCTAGTGAATGAATTAAACAAACAAAAAGGTAAGCCAGCAACAGTAGTGCATGTCTTTAATTCCAACAGTCAGGAAGGCAGAACAGGCAGATCTCGGGTGAGTTCAAGGTCAGCCTGGTGTACAGAGCAAGTTCCAGGACAACCAGGGATACATAGAGAGCCACTATCTTAAAAAGTGAAAAAGGAAGGAAGGGAAGGAGGGGAGATGGGGGAGGAGGAGAGGGAGATGGGGAGGGAGGGGGAGAGAAGACTGGGGGGGGGGAGTGAGGGAAGAAGGGGGGAGGGAGGGAGGGAGGGAGGGAGGGAGAGAGAGAGAGAGAGAGAGAGAGAGAGAGAGAGAGAGAGGGGGGGGGGGTGAGGCTTAAGGCAGGCCCATGTCTATAATCTTAGCACTTGAGGAAGCGAGAACAGGAGGATCACCATGAGTTCAAAGCCAGGCTGCACTATACGGTGAGTTCCAAAGTAGCCTAAGCTAAAGCCTGAGATCATATCTCAAATTGGAAGGAACAACAAGAGGGAGGGAGAAAGAGGGGGAGAGAGGGAGGGAGGGAGGGAGGGAACATTGAGGCTCAAAGTAAGAAGTATAGGCCAAATGTCCAGATTCCATCCTAGGGCCTCAGGCTCCTCAGCTGCCTTTTCCTACCCTTCCCTGTCCTCTGACTGCCTCTTGGCCTCCTTGACCTTGATCTTCTTACCCACAACATCAAGCTGGTAGGTGTGGTTAATGCTGCCATACTCGTTTTCCACGATGCAGGTGTAGTTGCCCTTGTCAGACGGCACCACGGAGTCCATTATGATGCTCCAGGTGGCATAACGGACCTGTAGGACAAGGACGAGGGACTTTGCTGAGGGTCTGGGGGAGAATGGAGATGAAAGCAGCACATATGGCCAGTGCTGCACCGTTAGCCAACACAAAGTCTAGATGGACTAGTTCCTGGTCTATTTACACTCAGAACACATCTCGCAAACTAAACTAGCATGGTGTGGAAATGCCGGACATCTTCACGGTAGCACTCAGAAGCAAACATGCCTTTGGCAAATCCTCCAAAGCTCCCTGGGAATCTTCTCCATGTCTGTCAGCTTCATTCCCGACACAGCAAGTTTCAAAAGCTAGTTCCTCAAGGTTGGCAAGATGGTTCGGTGGATAAAGGCACTTGCCACCAAGCCTGACTCTTAGGACCCACGTGGTGGAAGGAGACAACCAGCTCCTGCAGTCTTCCTGTGGTCTCCATATGCACGCTGTTGCTTGCACATGGGCACACAAATGTAAATGTAATAAAAAATAAAACAGGGGGCTGGAGAGATGGCTCAGAGGTTAAGAGCACTGTCTGCTCTTCCAGAGATCCTGAGTTCAATTCCCAGCAACCACATGGTGGTTCACAACCATCTATGTGATGCCTTCCTCTGACCTGCAGGTGTACACAAAGGCAGAACACTGTATACATAATAATAAATAAATCTTTAAAAACCCCAAAAAACTTGCGTCCTCTCCCAGTTAACTCTGGTCAGATCTGTGCTCAATCCTCCCTCCGCTCTTCGAATGAAGAACTGTGGCAAGCTGTTCACCACAGTTGTCCTTTGACAGCTGCCTTCTCATGAGGTTACAAAACCTTTACAGGCTAGAAAGCTGCCTTGTCCAGGCTGACGCACAGAAACTTGCAAACAGAAGTAGTTGGTAAGTTAAGGTAAAGCTTTCCCATATTCCTTCTTTTAAAAAAGAAAGAACCGTGCGTGGTGACGCACGCATTTAATCCCAGCACTTGGGAGGCAGAGGCAGGTGGATCTTTGTGAGTTAGAGGCCAGCCTGGTCTACAAAGAGAATCCAGGACAGCCAAGGCTACACAGAGAAATTCTGTCTCTAAAAACCAAAATAAACAAATAAAAATAAAAAAGAAAGAAAGAAAAAGAACTGGGAGTGGTGGCACAGGCCTGTAAGCTCAGCACTTGGGAGGCAGAGACAGGCAGAGCTCTATGAGTTTGAGGTCAGCCTGGTCTACAGAGTGAGTTCTAAGACAGGCAGGGCTACATGGAGAAACCTTGGTTCAAACAAAAACAAAATAAATAATAAAGAGAAAGAAAAAGATCTATTGTTATGTAAGAGTATGCATGTTTACGTGTGTGTGTGTGTGTGTGTGTGTGTGTGTGTGTGTGTGTGTGTGTGTGTACATGTGAGCATAGGTGCCCACAGAGGCCTTGGAGCTGGGGTTATTTATAGGTGTTTGTGAGTTCTCTGATGTAGGCGCAGGAACAGGATTCTAGTCATCTGGAAGAATGTTATACGCTTAACCACTAAGCTGTCTCTCCAGCCGCCCTCTTCTCCTTTTCTTATACAAGAACAATGAGAAGCCAGGCACGGTGGCACATGCCTGTGATCTCAGCAGCTGGCAGGCCAAGACAAGAGAATTGGGAGTTCCAGGCCAGTCTGGGGTCTACAGAGAAGAAACGCGCAGTCTTAAAAACAAACAAACAAACAAACAAACAAAAAACACACAACAACAACAAAACAAAAACCAAAACCAAACAAACCAGTCAGGAAGGTATGAGAAAAGAGACTCTTAAGTGATGTGAGACATATTTGGGGACCTTGTGGGCCAGCAGATCTCTGGGGAAGAGCTTCTCATCAAAAGGACTTGACCCCCAGAGGGAAAGGAAGCGGCTTATCAAAATAGGAAATCCCTAATGGTGTCAATAAGCAACACAAACACTTGGACCTATTGTATTTCTTGGCGACCGCCTAGTGGGCCTGTCCCTCACACTCCCTTATGGGAAGGAGACTGATTTTCCTTTAGGACTTGGGGGCTGCAGATGTAACTCCGCGGTGCAGGCTTAGTATGCACTACAGAGGAGCGGGAGGATGAGGAAAGGGGATGAGGCAAGAAGGGGGACATGGGTTCTATGTACTGACAGCTTAAAACATGTCTACACTCTCTTATCTGACAATATCATTTCCGGTAATCTGTCCTGAGAAAGGTCCTTTAAAAGTGCTAAAGTGGGAATGTGTGCGTGTGAGTATGTGTGGGGGGGTGGTGGTACGCACGACTTTAATCCCAGGCGGATCTCTGAGTTCAAGGCCAGCCTGGTGTACAGAGTGATTCCAGGATAGCCAGGGCTACACAAAGAAACCCTGTCCCCCCAAAACCCAAAAATTGGTACATGCCTTTCTTTAACCCCAGCACTCAGGACGCAAAGACAGGTGGATCTCTGTGAGATTGAGGGCAGTCTGGTATGCATAGTGAGTCCCCTGCCACACACACACACACACACACACACACACACACACACACACACACAAAAACCCAACAACAACAACAAAGAAAGGAGGGAGGGAGGGGCTGATGGTGGCTGGTGAGATGACTCAATGGGTACAAGGGACTTTTGCCCGAGTCTGATGACCTCAGACTGGTCTGCAGGACCCACACAGTTGAAGGAGAAAACTGACTCCACTGGGCTTCTCTCTGATCTCCACATGCATATCTTCCCACAAAAAAATAAAAGTCAAGTAGTGAAAAATAAATAAATAAATAAATACATAAATAAATAAATAAATAAAAAGTACTGTGTAGTTCCCAGGAATCTGACACCCTCTCCAGATCGCTGCAGGCACATCTCTGGTACACATACGTACATGCAGGTGAAACAATCATAAAATAAACTTTAAATTTTTAAAAATCGACAACAAACATCCCACCTTTAAAAAGGCAACTAAAACAACAACAAGAACAGACAACAGCAAAAACCAAAATAGCAAAGGCATATTCCTATCCAGCCCCTATCTAATGTCTTATCCTAGCTTTGCTTTGATATGTACGCATGGGTACCTTGTAGCCTCCAATTCGGTGGTCAGGTTTGAATTCTTTGCCATTTTTCAACCAGCGCAAAGTGGGGTTGGGTGTCCCGCTGGACGGGCACTTGAACTTCACCGTCTTGGCGGCTGGAACTGCATGCAGTTTCTTTTCCATCTTTTCCGGGGATGTCCAGTACGGAGCTACAGCTGTCCAAGAGAAGCCAAAGGGAGACAGATGAGGGTAGCAAGAGTGGTCGGGCTCAGAAGCAAGGGCCCAGGCAGGATCCCATCTACCTGCTCAGTAGCTCTGGGCCAGCAGCCAGGGACCACGGCCCACCGGCCTTCTGAGCTTCTCCCCTCCCTCCTTAGGCAGGCTTTCCTGCCCAGCTCAACTCCCTGGGCTCAAAGGCAGCAAAGTAAGTTAGAAAACAGTGTCTCACGCCTACGGTTTGGTTTGGTGTTGTCTGTTTCTTTCTCCTCTGAAGAGGAGTCATCGTCGTCGTCGTCATCCTCCGAGGAGGGGAGCGCATCTGTGAGGAGGAGGAGGAGAGGAGGTACTGAGGTATGTCTACGTATCTCTAGACTGCCATTCAAACTGCGCTTCCCCTTTCAAGACCACACCTCAGTGTAGCCGCCGACAACACAACCACCCATCCCGTAAGGACTCCCAGTTTCCCCCCCACAAAGTCTGCCTCAGTGACAGTCTGTGTTTAAGAACTGTATGCTCCAGTGCTCAGCCCAGCCCAAGGCAAGTCCAGATGGCTCTAGCAGGACCAGCTACGTTTTTCCAAATTTATTCCATCTCCGCCTGTACACCAAGGCCTCTCTGCTATCAGTATCACCTGGGTACCTATCGTAGCCGCTGAGGAATTGGTGTTTCTTGGACATCAGTCATTGAGAAACGCAGGCTCATCTAGACACCCCGGGCCTTGAAACTACTTCCAAAAAACGATAGTATGCACAGCCTGCTATCAGGATCTTCTCGTATGGACCTCCTGAGGGCTGGGAGCTGCCTGCTTTCTTTTCTCTCTCTCTCTCTCCCAAGGATTTCTTATCTTTTAATGTGCATGTATGTGAGCCTGCATGGACATGTACCATGCATGCAGGAGCTCAAGAGGATGTTGCATCCTCAGGAACAGGCAATTGTGAGCGCACTGTGAATGCTGGGAACCAAATCCAGGACAGCTCCAAGAATAGGAAGGGCTCCCAACAGCTGGGCCATCTCTCCACCCGAGAGCTGCCTTTTTTATAGTTGCTTTAAGACAGGATCTCACAAGTTAGAGATGTAGACCAGGCTAGCTTCAAACTCAAGAGATCCTCCTGAATGCTGGGGTTAAAGGTGTAGACCGCTGTGCCCTGCTACAGTTGCCGTCACTACCCAACTGGGAATCACCCCATTGAAAAAGAGGCTGTGTGGTGGCACACACCTTTAATCCCAGCACTTGGGAGGTAGAAGCAGGCAGATCTCTGTGAGTTTGAGACCAGCCTGGTCTACCTAGTGAATTCCAGGACATCCAGAGCTGTTTAGAAATATGCTGTCTAAAAAAACAAAACAAAACAAAACAAAACAAAAAAACAAAACTAAGCTAAAAGAAAAAAACCAAAACAAGCAAAAAACAAAATCCCCAAAACCAACAGCAACAAAAAGCAGTCCACCAGAGGTCTCTCTAGTCCCCGCTGTCACTCTTGGGAACTACTAGGGAAATATGTTCCTTGACTGGGGACAAATTCTAAATGATGCCTGGGAGAAGGTACCAAGGCCCCATCTTGGCATAAAGAAAGCTCCAGCTTTTCTTCCTTGGATCGTGGTTTTGTGAAAAGTCAGATTCTAAAGGAAACTTGTTCCCAGCAACAAGAGTTCTGGGCTTGCCTGGCTGCACTCATAATATTCCACGAGCTACACAACAGGCTTTTTTTCCCCACAAAGCCTGAACTTGGCAGTGAACCTGAGCCCTTCCTACCACAGCAGGAACCTTAGCATATGCTCCCATCCCTAAGCCTAGGCCTTGACAAGATGAGGCTGGCTGAATCCCACCTAGCACGATCCCGGCATGCTGTGCTGAGGAAATCACAGGGTCTTAACACCCCCAAAGCACCAATAATCACATCTGAGGTAGATCTTAGCTTGGCACCTGCCCTACCTGGCTAACCCTCGAGAGCTAAGGCACGCAGCGGGCAAGGGAGCAATGTTAGTGGACAGCGGCTCTGAAGCAAGTGGAGGGCAGACCAAGGAGGGAAGGAAGTCTGCCCCCCTTTAAAACTAGCAAATAAAGTCGCAACAGTGGACGCAGGGGAGAGGGCACTGCTACCAACCTGAGACATTGACGGAGAAGTAGGTGGTGTCGCTGCCAGAGGGGCTGCTGGTCACACAAGCGTAGAGGCCAGAGTCAGTGGGGATGGAATCCCGCACCTCCACCTCCTCCCCTGTGATGCGGGTGCGGTTGCTCTCTGCCAGCTGCACCCCGTCCCGCAGCCAGTTGATGCTCTGCACATCATCGCGCAGCCGACAGCGAAGCTGTAGCAGGTCGCCAGGGTGGACCAGGAGAGACTCCACTTCCACAGGGACTCCCCAGGGCTGAGCTGCAGCCACCCACAGGGGCCAGGAAGAAGAGCCAAGTGGAGAAAGGAGGAGGAGAGAGAAAGGGAGTTAGCTGAGCCACAGGGCACTGCACTGTCCGGGCCTCAGTTGAAGCAACAGAGCAGGGGACTGGAATATGTACCAGTGGGAAACGGTGGGCACCCTGAGACCCCCCCCCCAGTACTTTCCCTCCGCCCCACTTCTCAATAAGTCAAAGAAGAAAGCGGCAAAGTTAGGAAGCAGCTGTAGCAGCATTAAGCAGCGTTTCAATTTCCTCCGTTCTAAGGGGAGCAGTCTTCCTGTATCTAGAATGCCCCCCCCCCTTTCCCCAAATGCTGCTCAGTGCTTTGCCAAGAATAGCCACTTCCAGCCGGAACACCCCATTCCTTTTTAGCCCTGTCACCCTCACCTCTTTCCCTAATGAATTAAAAGAAAAAAAAAACCCAACCCCTTGCAAACCCAGCAGCCCCCCACGCCCAAGATGAGAGCAGGCGTGCCGGTCAACCAGGACTCTGGGTACACATGACTCAGCGAGGGCGGAGGCCTGGCCTTCCAGCAACACAGATGCATATGTGGGAGGGCCAGCCAGGGAGAGGTCAGCTCAGGGGAGCCTCCAGCGGAACAGGTGTTAGCCCAAGGCCTGCAGCTGCCACAGCAGTACATTTGCTCTGGCAGCAGACATGGCACACATAAACCTTTTCTCATCTACTGCCTGGGCTCACCCTCTCTCCTGCGCCCCATTTTCCTCTTTGAGACACTGTCACACTGTGGTGGTGTGAGGGAGAATGTTTCCCCCATAAGTTAATATATTGGAATGGTTGGTCCCTCGTTGGCAGAGCCAGCGGCGGGGAAGGATTAGGAGGTGTGGCCTTGTTGGAGGAGGTGTGTCCCTGGGGGTGGCCTTTGAGGTTTCAAAAGCCCATTCCAGATCCAGTCAGTCAGTCAGTCAGTCAGTCAGTCTGTCCCTCTCTTCCTCTCTCTCCTTCCAACTTGTAGAGAACATGGAAGCCCTCAGCTACTGCTGTAGTGCCACGCCTGCCTGCCTGCCACCATGGTCCCACCAAAACGGCCACGGACTTATCCTCTGAAACTGTAAGCAAGCCCCAATTAAGTGCTTTCACAACAACAGAAAAGTAACTAAGACACCCCTCTGCCCCCCCACCACACACACTGGCTTCAGTATTCTTGGGTAGGACAGCTAGACCCACCCCTCCAAGATCTGCCGCTGCAGAGAGCACCCACCCCTCCCGTGCATGAGCTGTCTCCTTCAGGAAGACTCATATTCATGGCATTCCTAGGAGGAGTCAGCCATACTGGATGAATACATTCCTTGGCTACTGAAGAAGCAAAGACGCTTGTGTTCTTTTTGGGCATTCAAACGAATGACTGGCCTCTGCCTGGGCTCAAGCGGAATTGGTCGCAGGCACCTGAGAATCAGGATGCTCTCCCTCGGCCCCTATTCTGAGAGGCCAGGCTTTCTTTGCCTCTCTAGAGGCGCTCAGCAGTGTCCAGACTGGCAGGTACCCCCTCCTGACAGCCAGCTCTCACCACCATCTGGCAAGGGGGTGTGATGGCTCACCACCAGGAGACGCCCGATTCCACAGTTGCGGATCGAACAGCATGGCCAGTCTCCTTACTGTCTTTCTTCCTGAACTCCCTTTGCCCTTTAAACTCCGTCCCCTTATTTACTTGAGTTCTCTGAGTCAGGGTCTTGTTATGCATCCTAAGGTAACTGCAAACTTGTGATCATCCTGCTTCTGCCTCTGCCATTTGTTTTGTTTTGTTTTTTTTCGAGACAGGGTCTCTCTGTGTAGCCTTGGCTGTCCTGGACTCGCTTTGTAGACCAGGCTGGCCTCGAACTCACAGCGATCCGCCTGCCTCTGCCATTTAGGGATTATGTGTGTGCTACATGCCCAGGCCTCCCTCACTACCCTCCCCCTCCCCCCAGTCTCACTTTGTAGCCCTGCCTGACCTGGAACTCACAGAGACCCACCTACTTCCACACTCTGAGTGCTGGAGTTAAAAGTATGGACCAACCTTTACTAGTCCCCCCCACCCCCCCAGACTTTGAGACAACCTTACTCTATAGCCCAGGGTGTCCTGAACTCACAGTACAGCACAGGCTGGGCCCCCACCACATCTGACTCCCCTTTGCCCCCATTTCTGCAGTGCTGGGGGCAGAGCCCAGTACTTTGCATGTACTAGGCAAATGCTGTGCCACTAAGCTACAGCACTAGTTTTTTAGATTTGTTTTCTTTTTAACTATGTGCATTTGTGTCTGTCTGTGTCTGTGTGACTGCAGGGCCCTAGGGAGGCCACAGGTGTCACATCACCTAAAGCCGGAGTTAGTTATAGGCAGTTGTGAGCTACCAGATGTGGGTGGTGGGAGGCAACCTGGGACTCTCTGCGTTCAGTTCCTCTTCACCACTGAGCCACTGCTCCAGCTTCTATTCTCTTTTTAGTGACTCTCTCTCTGAAGTGCTCCATGGGTTTGCACTAGAAACCTTAGGTACATTGGGCTGAATATGGCTTTTCTTCCAAGGAGCTCGCTATTGCTTATCAGCCTAGGGACTCTTGCATAATACTGGGCTGCCGAAAGTAGGGTCTGGATAGCAGTAAGTTAGCCCGTGTTTACTGTTGTGTGTTCCGGTTAAGGAGAGCAACACAGAGGGGCACAGAACACCCAGCCGATTAAAAATAGCCGCTGTGGACTCCTCTTTCCATTTTTCAGTGGTTTATGGTTTTGATGAAAGAAGAAAAACAGCTTGGGCCTGACCCTGAAGGAAACAGCAAGCGTTCCTCCTATTGATCCAATGTCGTTTCCCTCGAGTGAGCTCACTGATTAAATATTTTGCTGCTCATGATCTGCACCAGCCATGGGTCAACAGTGAACTCAACTTCTCAGCCTCAGGCATCACACAGCCTACTCACACAGGTCCCTGAGACAAGGAGAGGCTGCGGCAGACACTCAGCAAGGAGAAGGGACAGGGCACTGCTCCCAAGGGAAGCAGCCAGCGCTCTGCCCTTTCCCGTGGCTATGACTTCCAGCCAGTGCTGACCAACGTGGGAAAAAAACAAAACAAAACAAAACAAAACAAAGCCACCTCATCTCTGAATCTTAGAAACCACCAGGAACCAGCTTTCTTGTTTCCAGGTGGCCTTGTCCTCCTATGCCTAGAGCCACCCTGGGACAACGTTATGTCCAGTTCAGTCTCCCAGCCCCACACGCTGGTTTACAAAGTCACACGCTGTCCTCATCAAAATCTTACCCTGGATACAAAGTAAGACCCAAATCCCCCCTTTTTTTAAACTTTGTTTTTCAAGCCAGGGTTTTTCTGTGTATCCCTGGCTGTCCCGGAACCCACAGAGATCTGCTTGCTTCTGCCTCCGAGTTCTAGGATTAAAGGCGTGCGACACCACTGCCTGGCCCAAATCCCTCTTGGTCTGTGAGGTTCCTACCCAACCTTGTTCCTGCCTTCCACCCAAAGCTGGCTGTGCCTTGGCACCACTGTATCCTCACCCTGCACAGGAACAGGACTTCTGATGATACCAGTCATAACCTCCGGCATTCTCCTGCCTCAGATCACTCAAAGTCTGCTGCCAGAAACATCCCAGGAGCTGCTGGTCTACGTAGTGTTTAGTGTTACACACATACTCAGCACACAAGAAAATTCTGCCCAAAGCTTCTCCATCCATGGTTGATTGAACCAACAAACGTAGAACCCATAGACACTGACATGGAGGGCGGATTGGATACTCAGGGTTAGAAAACCACTCTGAAAATCTAATTTTAGACTATTTTATCTCCCTGCATCAAGAAAATATATACTCATTAGAAGTGACTCTTCATCTCCCACACATCTTTTTTTTTTTTAAAGATTCTTTTATTACATATATCTGCATGTACACCTGCATGCCAGAAGAGGACATTAGATCACATTATAGATGGTTATGAACCACCCTGTGGTTGCTGGGAATTGAACTCAAGTCCTCTGGAAGAACAATCAGTGCTCTTAACTTCTGAGCCATTTCTCCCACCTCCCATTCCCCCCATCCCTTCCCCCTTTTTAAAGACGGGGCTTCTCTATAGCTATGGCTGTCCTAGAATTCATTCTTTATGGAGACCAGGCTGGAACTTGAACTCACAGAGATCTGCCTGTCTCTGTCTCCTAGGTGCTGGGATTAAAAATGTAGGCCACTACACCCAGCATCCACACCATGTCTTAGCCTCACTGGTCTGCTGTCTATTCAGTATATTTCCATCAATGAGATCGTGAACTATATGGTCTTCTGTGAACTGTCCTGTGGGTTTGAACCCAGGTCCTTTAGAAGAGCAACCGGTCCTCTTAACCACTGAGCCACCTCTCCAGCCCCTCTCATACGGTTTTTGTGACCAGGTCATATGGGCAAGGTCCTTCTATGTCATAGTTTGTCTCCATATATATTTTTTAATTTTATCAATTTATTCATATTACATCTCAATGGTTATCCCCTCCCTTGTATCCTCCCTTTCCTCCCTCCCTCCCATTTTCCCCTTACTCCCCTCCCCTATGACTGTGACTGAGGGGGACTTCCTCCCCCTGTATATGCTCATAGGGTATCAAGTCTCTTCTTGGTAGCCTGCTGTCCTTCCTTTGGTGGCACTCAGAGGAAGGATATATTTTTCTTTTTAGTGGCTGAACAGCGTTTGGGTGTGTGATCTATCACATCCCAGTGACGGCTGGAGGACATGTCAGGGAGCATTGCCTCTCAGTGACAACAAATGCCTCTCCTAAGATCTAGAAAGAAATCCAGAACAGAACTGACTCTTAGATTTCTCATATCAGTTAGCAGCAGGAACACAGAAGTTAGTCTTTTAGAGGACTCACGAATCAGCCAGGGGGCTGTAAAGTATTGGTGGCCTTTTCCACTGATGGCAGAGCCCTTAGTTGTGTAGGTTCCCCATTTATAAGGCAGAGTAAAGACAGCTCCTCTGTGGTGGAAGGTGACGGGAAGGGAACCAACTGGACTCTTACCAGTATAGAGTCATCCTTGTAGATTGGCCCTGACCTTCACCCTGTGCCTAGGTAAAGTGGCTCACTATCAACCCACAGCTGTTAAAAGTTGTGTGGCCTTCATTCGTGTCTTCCTTTGACAAGAAGCACGTGGCCTTCCTTGGCCTCCTCTGAGCTGGACTTTCTCAGTCAAGTCCCATGGGCTAGAGCTGCATGCGGCGGGTTCATGTTATGAAACTGGCTATGAAGGATGAAGAAAAGGAGGCCATCTGATTGCTCAGCCACTAAAAATCAGCATTCGAACCCTTTGTGTGTGAACTGTTAGAATAAGATTCGGGACCGACCAGCCAGCTGGTTCAGGGTCAAGGCACTTGTTGCTAAGCCCGATGACCCAAGTTTAACCCTTAGAACCCACGTGGTGGGAGCAGAGAATAAACTCCTGAGAGTGGTTCTCTGAATTTAACATAAACACAATAAGCAAATATAAATGTCTTCTAAAACTTTCTTTCTTTCTTTCTTTCTTTCTTTCTTTCTTTCTTTCTTTCTTTCTTTCTAGACAGGATCTCACTATCTGGCCTGGAACTCACTATGTAGCTGGCCTCAAACTCACAAGAGCTCTGCCTGTCTCTGGCTCCTAAGTACTGAGATCAAAGGTGTGTCCTTCCAGGCTGACTGAAAACGTTTAATTTAAAGGGGCTGGAGTGATGGCTCAGTGGCTGAGAGCGCTCTTGCAGAGGACCTAGGTCTGACTCCCAGCACCCACATGGCAGCTCCCAAACACTTCTATTGCTAGTTCCGGGAGAGCTAATGCCCTCTTTTGGCCTCTTTGGACACCAGGTATACATGTGGTGCATAGATATACATGCAGGCAAAACACCTACACACACACACACACACGCACGCACGCACGCCCGCACGCACGCACACACCCACCAAAACACAAAAAACTTTTAAGAATCAAATACAAGCTGGGCGTGGTGGTGCACGCCTTTGATCCCAGCACTCAGGCAGGCAAGAAGTAGGCAGATCTCTGTGAGTCTGAGCCAACTTCAAAGTGAGTCCCAGACAGGTGAGGCTACAAATGAAAAACTCTGTCGTAAACAAACAAAACAAAGGAATCAAACACAAAGGCAATTCTTAGTGTGTGCAGTAGGTGGGGTGCAATGAGGAGATGGCAAAAATCAAACCCCTGTTTCATGCAGTGCAAAGCATCTAGACCTTCAGTGATCTGGTGAGACTGGTAACGTTACCCCTGTCTGCAGAGTGTTAGGAAGTAAGCTGCAGAAAACAACACCACACATCTACTTAATGGAGCCCCTATCATCATCACCAGGGCCAGGCAGGTGAGACAGAGCTAGCTGTGAGCATCCTTAGAGAGGGGGCTCAAATTAAAGCCCATATATACAACTGTCTAAAACACAGAAGGGAAACCGTCAGGTGTCTCAGTGACATGGAAAGCCCAAGAGGAGGAGCCAGAAGTGAATGCCAATTAGGACGACATCAGCAACATAGGCGAAAGCGAGGAAGAAGAGAGGAGGGAGGCCGGGAAAGAGGAGGACAGATTTTCATCCTCGGCGGCTGCTTGAGAAGCAAGTTTGATGCAGATGAAGGACCAAGAATGGACCATAAAAGCAAGCTGAACCACTGGTCCCTTTAGAGCAGCAGTTGTCATACTGTGGATCTCAACCCCCCTTTGGGGGTCAAATGATCCTTTCCATAAGGGTTGCCTACGATCATCCGAAATCACAGATATTTGCATTATGCTTCGCAACAGTAGCAACATTACAGTTATGATGTAGCAATGAAAAGGCATGCACCACCACACCCAGCGAAGATCTGTATTAAAGGACCAGAGAGAGCATCAGCAAGGTGCCTTAGAGGGAGGGAGGGGGGGGAAACGTGCCAATTCTGACTTGCTTCTCTGTCAGTGCCTCTAGGAGCAGAAGGTGGTGGGGGGGGATGTGGAGTGGGGGTGGGGTGAACCACAGTTCAGCAATCTTCAAGAAATCAGCCGCAAAGGGCAGGGGAAAGAGAGCTTTTTCATAGCGCTTTCAAGTTGAAGAACATGATTAATGCAAATGACTGTCGCCCTGCTTCCCCAATACTTTGGGCTATTACAACTTCCCAACAAGCTAAAGAGGGGTGGCATTTTGCTCATGGCAGAGCTGGCCAGAAGCGTTCCAGTCATTTAGCAGGTCTGAGTATGTTGATCAGACAGATCTCCCAATGAATCTGTTTTCCAACGTGAGCCCTGTGTCAGTGGGAGAGCGGAGCCTTGAGGCCCAAATCCATATAAATCTTATTACGCTTCATCTTGTACATCGGTCAATAGGAGGCAGCCATGAAAGAAATCCCTGGGGGACACACCTGTCTGTGCAGAATATAAGTGCAGCCCACCTCGTGCCACATGAACAAACAGAGCCTGGAAAAGCATCTGATGTTAACATATCACTTTCTGGGCTGGAAGGATGGCTCACTTGGCAAGAAAGCTTGCTGAAAAGCCTGTCTTGAGTTTCAACCTCCAGTAGTCACAAGATGGAGAGAGAGAACACCTACAGGCTGTCCTCTGACCACTACATGTACCACCATGGCACAGGCATACACACGGTGTGCGCATGCCATAAATAATAAATAAATAAATAAATAAATAAATGCAATTTTAAAAAATTTATTAAGACATACCATATCCTTCCCCAGCCTGGGTTCTATAAAAACAAAACAAAACAAAACAAAAAACCAACATGCATAATCCCACATAGTCATGTGACTCCAACGAAGAGAGACACATGACACACGTGTGTGCCGTTCACCCTGTGTGAAGCCTCCCATTTACAACTGTGCAAACAAGATACCCACAGCGACAGAACCAAGCTCTTCCCCAGGCCATCTTCTCATCTGCACAGCAGCCTTACGGAACCCACTGTGGCCGCGAGGACACATATATGGCACGGACAAGACAGTTCTCTTCATGTATTACCTCATCAAATCTCCAATCACAACAAGTGAAATAGGTACTACTAGCATCCTCATTTCAGAGAGGCTGGAGTCAGGCAGATCTCTGTGAGTTCAAGGGCAGCCAGAGCTAACATGGTGAAACCCTGTCTCAAAATTAAACAAAGCAAAAGCTTAAAAACAGTACTTTTAACTAGAAGGAACCCCAGACGGGTGCAGTGTTGCACACCTTAATGCCAGCACTTGGGAGGCAGAGGCAGGCGGATCGCTGTGAGTTCAAGGCCAGCCTGGTCTACAAAGTGAGTCCAGGACAGCCAAAGCGACACAGGGAAACCCTGTCTTGAAAAACAACAACAAAACAACCCCAAAAGACAAACTAGAAGGAACCCCTCCAATTGAGCAGTTTGGAGGATGGGGGTGTACCTCTCTTCGTAGCATACTCCTAAACTAATAATGATGCCCCCTTTGGAATTGCACGAGACACTTTACAAAACACGTTCATTCGAGGTTATGTTACTCCGTTTTGCCTCCCACTTAAAAGAAGCGGAGGTTTGTGAGGCTGCTTGCAAAGTCACAAGACAAAGAGGCTCTAAGTGTCTGGTCAACTGTGTCCTGGGCCCCTCCCCCATGCTTCTCATCCTAAGTGTATCCTAAACAGTGAGGGATGACCCACACTGCACAGCAACATCCTGAACAGCAAGGGAGCCTCAGAGCCCTCCCTGCTTTCTCCCAGGCTCAGCTCTTGGCAGCCATCTGTCATTTGCCCGTTAACAGCTGATAACCCCTGACACCCTCCACTGCAAAGAACATTAGGCAAAGGGGCTGGCTGGTCAGTGCTCTCCTTGGCCCAGATCCAGAAAGGTCGCCAGAGAGGTCCTGGCTCAAGACCTCAAATGACATGCTGCCTCCTGTCCCCTTAACACCCTGAGACCCCCAGGTTGTTTTCTCCTTAAGAATCCAGAGTTCCCAGGCATTGGTGGCACACATCTTTTAGCTCCAGCACTCAGGAGGCAGAGGCAGGTGGATCTCTGAGTTCAAGGCCAGCCTGGTCTACACAAGGAATTCCAGGACAGCCAAGGCTACACACAGAAACCCTGTTTGGAGGTGGGGGCGGGGTGGGGAATCCAGAGTCTTTTAGCTATCTCTTTTCCCCTGCCTCATTCCCTCATTATTCCTTATAATTAGCTGCTGGTCAGTCTAGGGGCTTTGCATCTCTTAAATGTTTTTCTCTAACAACAAAAGTCACCTCAAATTACTTCTGAGGCTCACAGTTGAAGAACTACATCTCTCATTCTTTCCTTCCTTTATGAGCCAGGGACTCCCCTCAAGCTAGCATTGGCTGCATGCGGCACTGAGGACTGACCACAGCACACTCTCTCAAACTGAGCTACCACTCCAGTTCCGGAAATGGTTGTTGGTTTTTCTGTCTTCCCCAAAGGGTCTCACTATATATCCCTAACTGGCCTGAAAACTCACAGTGCAGGTCAGGCTGGCCTTGAACTCACAGAGAACAGCTTGCCTCCCAAGTGCTGGGATTAAACACGTGCTCCACCAAACCTGGTAACTTAACTGGCTCCATTTTGTTGCTGTTGTTGTTTGTTTCAGAGATGCCCCCCCCCCCACCAACCTTGGTGCTGCCTCCGCCTTCATGTACCATGGGGTGGTCTGAACTCGAAGGTCCTTCTGAGACAGCCTCTTGAGATGAAATTTCAGATGTGCATCACCAAGGCTGGCCTTCACTCCATTTTTAGTGTACCCCCACACCGGATTTGAAAGTGTTGATGGCTTCACTTGATGCCAGACTGCTAGAACGGTCTGCACAAGCGTCTCATCTCTCCATGGTCAGGAATAGTAGAGACATCTTAGGCACCAGAGGACTCCCTCCACTAAATCTGGATTCGGGCTCAACCCTGTTTAAGGCCTTTGGTTGGGATATTAGGGCTAAGGAAATGAAGGGAGTAAGGCATCTCAGTAGCACGAGGGAGACGGTGGTCTAGGAGTGTTTACAGTCTTGGCACAAGCTCCCAGAGATAAATGAGGGAGCAATTGTGGATGTGGGAGGAATTTGGGGTGGCTTTGAAAGCAACTTAAAAGGAACTAAGAACAGCGCGGCGGGACTCCAGGGGCCCTCGGCGGAAGGTTTTTATTGCGTTATTTTGACTTTGAAATAGAACCGAAAACTTAACTTTAGTCTAGCAAGACCAAGACAGAGCAAGCAATCACAGTGATTAATTATCACTCTAAGAGGGATTGGGCAAAGAGAAGGAGTCGTAGAGATCCCTTCAGTACAGGGGATACTGCAAAAAACGGGGGAGCATAGGTGTGTGGTACAGGAAACAGGAGCACCAATCAATTACCGGGGCCTGTCTCCTGATCAGTAGCATTCAGGGCCCTGACCTGGGGTTCGGACAGGTTTTTTTCTTTTTTTTTTTTTTTAATAGAAAAGGGAAAGGAGCAAGAAGGAACATTTTGCATGCAAATGGTCCACTGCCAGAAGAGCCCATTAAAATGTAAAACTTCACATTCAGCTGACAAAATGGTGCAAACCACAGTGCTTGCCACAGGGGCTGCAATAAAGCACACAACAAAGGGGCCGAGGAACAACGAGGCCTGAATGGCCTCTGTCAGCAGGTCCCCTCTCCCGTTGCCATGGGGACGCCACCGGGGCTTACTAAAGGTATTTCCTGAGGAGAAAGGCAGCACACACATGCCCAGGCAGCCGAGCTAATCCTGACAGGAAGCCTTCGCCATTCAGGAGCCCAGGGGCTTGGGGCTGAAGTTTTGTTTTGTTTTTATTAAAAAAAAAAAAAGATTGTCTTTTGTGCATCCCACCTCATCACTGTAATTTAATGTGGAGCTGCCCGTGATGGCCAAAGCTATAGCTAGGGTCCTTGTATCCACTACATGACCCCCAACTTCAGCTCCCCAGGAGCTGAGAAGGAGGAAGTAACAGGCAGAAACCTTACTTGGGAGTCCCAGGCCAAGAGTTTTGTTTCAACCTTAAACCAGACAAAAGGTGGGCATCCGAATTGTGTTCAGTAGGGGCTCAAACGTCACCTGGGAGTATCATGCCTGTAGTTTTCCCACTGGGGATATGGTACTCATGCCCTGGTGTCCCCCACTCCCACCGCAGCCTGGTCCAGCTGGAAGGATTGTAATTAAGTGATTAACAAAAGAACCAAATCTCTTCCCCTTTCCCCAGCAAAAGTTCTGGCTCTGCTGATAAAACCCTGGACCAAGCAGAAAAAAAAAATATTTTTTTTTCTTCCTGTACCCCTTCCCCCAGCTGGTTTCTCAATGCACTTTGCTCTTCTCCCTCCTAGAACCCCAGAAGAGGAGAGGGGATGTGTCCTGCAGCTCCAGGAAGGACGGTCTGTGCTTGGGGCTCCCAGAAGTTTGAGTCACCACGTCTCACTTGGCAGCCATGGCAGATTCAGGGAAGAAAGCCAAGGGCACAGCTGGCAGCAGCGGAGACAAACCCCTGTATGACAACTGCCTCCTGGGGCAGCTGAGGGCCCACTAACACTTCCTGAGCAACCTCCACTCAGAAGAGCCATCCCCTTATGGAGAGCGGAGAGACTGGAGCGGTCTCACATCTGCTGTGACTGGAACCTGGGCCCATGGGCTTGCAGAGCCTATGTTTTGGAGTCTGTCTCTTCCAGTCCACATATGCACATACACACACAACATAGCCTGAATCTCCACACACACACACCAGAGCTTGAATCTCCACAAAACAGGAAAGGGAAAAAAAAAGTTTGTGGAAGCATTGAGGTTGCCTGGCAAAAGCCTTGTCCCAACATACACACACACACACACACACACACACACACACACACACACACACACACACGTGCGCGCACGCGCGCATTCGTTTTTTTTTTTCTTTTTTACTAATTTATTTCTTCTTTTATGTGCATTGGCATTTCGTCAGGTCCCCTGGAAATGGAGTCAGAGATAGGTGTGAGTCACCATGTGGGTGCTGGGCATTGAACGCTGGTCCTCTGGAAGAGCAGCCAGTGCTCTTAGCTGCTGAGCCACCTTTCTAGCTCCGCACACATGCACACTCAAACACAACCCTCAGGAAGCTTCTGCAGCGGTGCTAGATGGCTTCAGTTTTCCGTTAAGGTGGCTGGAGACTGTTGAAGGATTCGGAAGGTGGTGAGCAGGTGAATCTAGTCAGGTCTTCCTTTACCGGAAGTCACTTTCTAAATTCACATCAAAACTACAACTGGTCACCAAATGATAGAACGCCTAAAAACATCTCTGCTAAGTTGTTGGGGGGGGGGAGGAGGAAGAAGGGTGGTGGTCCTGTTGCTAGGGAGGTAGCTTGGACCCTCCCACTACTGGCTAGGAGCCCAGGCCTCCCAGCCATGTGTCTGCAGCTGCGACCTGTCACACACTTCCTGGTCTGGGTTCTGTAATGGAAAGATCATTAAGTGTGGGGGAGGGAGAGGAGTAAGAGGACTCTACAGGGAAGAGGTAACTCCGTAGCCCCCACTCTTCTCAAGGCCCTGACCTTAAAAGTCTGGTCAGGTTCCTTAAAGAAAGGAATGCGCAGCCCTGCCCCCAAGTGCCCCAGCCTCCGGGCCCAGCCCCTCCCCCCAGGCTCGGAAGCACCAGTTTGGAGAAGGAAAAGGCCGGCAGCTGGGCAGGGAAAGTTGCAGTCCCCAAAACTTGCTGATCCATTCATACAGTTGGAGCGTCAGCTGTTTCGGAATGTGACTTCTGCCCCCCAAAACCACAGATGGTGCTGGAGTGAACAATTTGCTATGTGCTGCCACTGTTGTCCGTTCGCACCGTGCCAGTGAATTCGTGAGGGTGGTTAAAGTCAGAGAGCTCCTGCCTTAGACCATCCACTCCTGGGTGGGGAAATGGTTTTCTCACAATGCAACATGTGTTTTTTTTGTTTTTGTTTTTGTTTTTTGCTATAAAGAAGTGCCCATGGCTGAGGAAACAGCTTTGTGGTGGGCCTCTTACTTGGCATTCTTGAGGCCCCAGTTCAATCTCAACTATTACATCCACTCACACATACCAAAAAAAAAAGGGGGGGTGGGGGCGGGGCGGGGGTCTTTGGTGGCACACACACACCTTAAATCCCAGCACTGCATATGGGTATGTGCATCCAGAGGCAGAGGCCAGCAAATAACCAAGACTGGTCTACATAGCAATTTCCAGGCCAGCCAGACTACACAACAGGACCCTGCCTTAAAAAATAAAATAAAATATAATAGTGATAAAGACCCTTATTTTTACATTGTGAAAAAAAAAAACCTCTTCCGATGAAATAATACATAGAAAGCTGGTTAATTGGTTAATAGGCAGAGTGTTGATTAGAGAAGGTGGAAGCTGTAGAAGTTGCTGGATAGCAATGTGGGTGTGGTGGCTCATGCTCTATAAGCCCAGCATTTATGACATTTGGGCAGGAGTGCTAACAAAAGTTCAAGGCCAGCCTGGGCTACCTAGAAAGGCCCTATCTCAAAAGACCATAGAGTGATACAAGTGGTGAGCGTTAGGTTACATATGATGGACCTAACTTAAAAAGGAAAACAAAACAAAAAACAAAAAACAAAAAACAAAAAAAACCAAACAAACAAAAAAGGCAATGGCCCTAAAACTTTGGAAAACCACAGATGCCCAGAATGGAGCTTCAGCTTCATTTATAGCCCACCTGTCCACAAAATGAATTCACTCTTCAGCCTCTATCTCTTGCACACACAGCATCAAAACCAAGCAAACAGTCTTTGCTACAGTACTCAAAAGAGCGGTGTGTGTGTGTGTGTGTGTATGCACGCGCACGTGTCTGACTTTCGTCAGGGGCTCTCCCCAGAGCAGGGTCTCGGTACTGTTTCTATCTGGTAATCCAGAAGCATGGGACTCTTGGGGTACAGACTTCCCTCAGCGAAGGAGCCCTAATGTCCTGTGGAAAGAGGGGGCTGTCTAACATTCACTTAGTCCCAGGCCCAGTTTAAGCCAACAGCTCAGCTCAGCGGGCACAGTCAACTGCGCTATCAGACCACTGTGATTCTGGGCAAGTCAGCGCCTGTTATGACTCAGTCTCCTCCTCATGGCTAACCCCAGCGCCAGGTCCCTTCAGGCATGCCTGGCTAGCTTTTCATTTTTAAGATTAGAAAGGTTAGGGTCTGGAGTTCAGAGCACTGCCACAGTTCAATTCCCAGCACCCACATGAAGGCTCACAACTGCCTGTAGGTCCAGTTACAGAGAGGCTCTCCTCGAGGGTATGGCATGCATGCGGTGCATTTACAACACACTGCAGGCAAAACACGTGCAACTTAAAAGATAAAAACACACTTTAAAATGTATCTTTTTAAAACATGAAAATGGAGGCAGGCTTAGAGGCACACATCTTTAATTCTAGCACTCATGAGGTAGAGGCAGGTGGATGTCTGTGAGTTTGAGGCCAGCCAGGTCTACCTATAGTGAGATAGTCAGGACAGCTAGGGTTATGTAGAGAGACCCTGTCTCAAACACAAAACAAAACAAAAAGCAAAAACCCAACAAAAAAGAAAGATCATAGGTTGTTAACTTACTTTACCTAGGCATTCACCTATTAAAAAAAGAATTCATATCCACCAGATAGGAATATATAACTGCACTTTATAAATACATACACTCTCCAACTTAAAACGATTCAACTTATGCTCTTTCAAGTAGGGGCTGGAAAGATGGCTATTAAAATAGATGCTATTAAAATAAATATGGCTCTTGCAGAGGACCTAAGTTCAGCTCCCAGCACCTACACCTGGCAGTGCACAACTACCTGTGACTCCAACTTCAGGGGATCGACACCCACTTCTGACTTTTATGGGCTGCAATCATGTAAACATACATACATACACACACAATACACACATACATACACACACACACACACACACATGTACACACACACACACACACACATGTACACACACACACACACACACACACACACACACACACACACAAGAATAAATCTTAAACCTGTATTGTAGGAAAGTAGAAACAGTCCTTTAAATGTTGGCCATATTCTAGGCTACTCATAGGCCACACTGTCTTTCTTGCCGTGTTGGGTATTAGCTGTGGCTCCCAAGCAGGCAAGGATCACAGTTGATGCTTTCGGTTAAGTATGCTGAACACATTTAAAGTGTGCTAAACTATGATACAGGGTAGGTTAGATGTACTACAACATTTTTTAAAAAGTATTTATTATCGGGGGGGCTGGAGAGATGGCTCAAGGGTTAAGAGCACTGGCTGCTCTCCCAAAGGTCTTGAGTTCAATTCCCAGCAACCACATGGTGGTTCACAACCATCTATAATGAGATCTGGTGCCCTCTTCTGGCCTGCAGCAGAACACTGTATATATGATAAATAAATAAATCCTTAAAAAAAAGTATTTATTATCATTCTGTATGTGCACAGTGCCCTCCGGTGCCCGCGGAAACCAAAGAACAACTTTGTGTTTCTCTCCTGCTACCTTTACACACCTTCTGGGGACTGAATTCAGACAGCAGCACACACTCTTCCTGCTGTGCCATCTCACCTGCTTGGGACACGCTCCATGTTGGATCATTTACTTTCAAATGTCACCCATTACACAGGAGAAAGGCTTTAGGCTTGAGTTCGGTCCCTGGAACTCACGTGGTGGAAGAAGAAAACCGACTCCAGCTAGTTATCCTCTCTGTCCTACATGCGTGAATACACTTTGTAGTGGCACAGCCTCAGCGCGCCTGGGAGGTGGAAGGCAAGAGGATTGGGAGTTCGAGGCCAGCCTGGTGTAGATGAGCGCCCATCTTTAAAAAAAAAAGTTAACTGTAAATAAAGCAGTGTTTTACATTATGCCAGCAACAGCCTCACACATTCAACCTCATTCCATCTTTGGCTGTATCATGTTCTCTTGTGCTTGATTTAAACTTGTGTTGGCTTCTTGTAGCCTAGGACTACAGCACAGTTACCATAGACACAGAGGCGCACACCATATACCCTAGGTATATATGTGGTGGGCTAGCCTATGTACATTTGTAAGAACACTTTATCTTGTTGAGTAATGACAAAAATCTCACAATACATTTCTCCAAACATTATGAATGCAACAAATAAATATAACTTTCTATATATTCGACCATAATAAGTGAACTGATACACCCTACAGATAAGCAATTAACCCTTTACTTTGAGCAAAGGGACCTCTTATGCAGGTGAGATGCCCTTATAACCTGGTTTAACGTCTTTATTTGATGTGGGCTTCAAATATCATTCCCTAAATGACTTATTTATTATATCTGCCACATCTATTAAAAAGCAATGCTGCCAGGTACGGTGGCATATCACTTTAATCTCCGTACTCCAAGGACAAAGGCAGATGAATCTCTGAGTTTGAAGCCAGCCTGGTTTGCAAGGCTAGCTCTGAGAGCTAGGACATTAAGAGACCCTGTTTTAAGAACCCAGATCTAAGCCAGATAGATAGTGCTGATGCACGCCTTTAATCCTAGTACTCAGGAGGCAGAAGCAGGTGGATCTCTATAAATTTCAGACCAGTCTTGTTACAGACTGAGTTCCAGGACAGCCAGGGATACACAGAGAAACCTTGTTTTTAAAAAAGAGAGGGGGTGGGTGGGGGTGGGGTGGGAGGAGGAAGAGCTGGGTGTGGTGGCACACGCCTTTAATCCCATCACTCGGCAGGCAGATTGCTGGAGGCCAGCCTGGTCTACAAAGCGAATCCAGGACAGCCAAGGCCACACAGAGAAACCCTGCCTTGCAAAACAAAAACAACAAACAAACAAACAAAAAGGAAAAAATAAACAAAATAACAAAAAACCCTAATACTGGCCAGAATTAAGCCTGACCCATGATGAGGGTAGAAAGGACCCACTCCAGCATTCATAAAGGGACCCTAAGACTTTTTCCTTACTTTTCCTTTTAAAAGGTTAAACAGACAGTCCAAGTGGGCAAAAGAGGGGGAGAGACAGTTAAATAAACCTTAACACATTATACTCTCTTCTCGGTGCACTATTATGTGGTACCTAGGTACATACATATGTAGAAGGCAGAGAACAACCTGCAGAATTTGGTTCTCCACTTCCACCGCATGTGACTGAATTCAGGCGGCCAGGCTTGCCCCACCAGTGCCCTTATCCACTGAGCTGTGCTATGGATCCTTGCTTTGTTATGTTTTTTTTTTTTAATTCTATGTGCATATGTGTGTGTGCCTGAGAGTGTGCATGTGTACCACACGTGTGCAGTGCCCGAGGAGGTAAGAAGAACCAGGCAAGTCCCTTAGTACTAGAGTTATCATTGGTGGTGAGCCAGAAACAGAACCTGGGTCTTCTGCCTGAGCTGCCAGTTCTTTTAACCTCTGGGCTACCTCTCCAGCCCTGCTCCTTGGGTTTTTGTTTGAGGGTTTTTCTGTATAATCTTGGTTGGCCTGGACTGGCTTTGAACTCACAGAGATCTGCTTGCCTCTGTCTGGCTCCCGAGTGCTGGGATTACAGGTGTGCACCGCTGTGCCCAGCTCCTGGTCCTTGATTTTTTTTCTAATTTATTAAGTACACAGTGTTCTGCCTGCATGTGTTTCTGGATACCAGAAGAGGGCACCAGATCTCATTAGAGGTAATTGTGAACCACCATATGGTTGCTGGGAATTAAACTCAGGACCTTTGGAAGAGTGGCCAGTGCTCTTAACCTCTGAGCTACCTCTCCAGCCCCTGGTCCTTGATTTTTAAAGACAGGGTCTCACTGTGTAGTGCTGGCTGACCTGGAGCTCATGGAGATCCACATGCCTCTACTGGAATTCAGGTGAGGCCAGAGCTGGCCTTGTCTCCCGCCCCTCCCCTCCCCTCTCCCCCCACCAGTGGCCTCTAACTCTCAGATCCACCCGTGTGCCAGGATTAAGGGTATATCACACCGTGCTGGGCCTCGACTAGTTTTTGACACAGGATCCTCATATATAGCCCCAGCCAGTCTCCATCCAAACAGTTTTACACTGGTTAGGGGATGGAGGGAGACGGCTCAGCAGTTAAGCACAGTTGCTACTCTTTCAGAGTGCCTGGGTTCTGTTCCCGGAATCCACATGGTAAGTAGCTCACAACTGTCTGAAACTCCAGTTCCAGGGATGCAACGACTTCTGGCTTGAGGGCACCTGGCATGCATGTGGTAGGTACACTTACCTGCATACCAGCAAACACTCAACGCATGTAAAAATAATTAACAAAACAAAACGAAAAAAACCTTTAAAAAAACCATGACCTATGGGAAAAAACCCTATCTTGCTAGCCCCCTGTTACTGGACTTCTGAAACCTCAATATGTCCCTTTGATTATGGGACTTAAAACTGTCTATGGGATCATCATAAAGATGCAAAAGTGCAAAGCATACAAAGTGTGCGTGTGCCATAAGGAGCATTGAGTATTATTTAAAGAGAACTTGACTGGTTCTACTTCTGGGAGGTAATTTGATGCAGTAATGCGATTTAAAATTTTTTAAATGAAGGCCCAGGTAGGAGAAGCGCTTGCCACATAAACCCCAATCTCTAAAACTTACATGTAAAAAGCTGGGCCTGGCAGTGAGGCCCGCGCTGGGAAGGTGGGCAGGAGGAGCTGGCTAGCCAGTCTAGACTAACTGGTGGTAAGCTCCAGGTTTAATGGAGAGACCCTGTCTCAAAATAAGAAAAACACTCGATGAAACCTCTGGCCTCTACGGCCCTGTGCATGCTCATGTGCACGCAAACAAACAGAGGCATGTGTGCACACAGCACCCTTCCCCACCCCCTACCCCCGTCCCCAAAAGACCGGCTTCAAAACGTTTTTTTTAATGTAACCACCCTTGGGTGCATAGGCAAGTTTTATTTGTAAGAATTATAATTTCAGCATTCAGGAGGCTACAGCTAGAGAATTGGAGCAAGTCTGGGTTACACCGTTAGTTCTAGGCCAGCCTGGGCTATAGTGTAAGCCCTTCTGCCAAAAGCACCAACTTCTCAGTCCCAGAGAGATGGTACATGACTTTAATCACACCCTAGTTTATACAGCAAGTCCAGGAGGCTAGTGAAGGCTATAACACAGTTCTGGAGGGCGGGGTGGAAGCAGCTGGGCAGTGGTGGCACATGCCTTTAATTTCAGCACTGGGAGGCAGAGTTGGATCTCTGAGTTCAAGGCCAGCCTGGTGAACAGAGAGAGTTCCAGGACAGCTATGGCTACACAGAGAAACCCTGTCTCAAAATTAATCAGTCAAACAAATGGAAATTGCCACAGTGAAAAGGAATAAATATAACCTAAATTATTTCCTGATAGTAGAGTAGGTAAAACTTCTGAAACCCACACAGTGCAATACTATGTAGTTATTACAAAAAAAAAAAAATCTGTATAGGAACACAGACTTAAGTTACAAGCTAATATGTATAATATACATATAAATTCCATTTCTCAAATATAAGCACACATACACACAAAGATTCAAGTCAACTGTGATTATTGTTGACAATGAGAACCTATTATTTTTTTTGCCTACACAGGTCTGTAGTTTCCTATTATAAACACATATGAAAATAAGGTTTTCTTGTTTGTTAATTATTTTATTTAATTGTTTTGTTTTTTGAAGCAGGGTTTCTCTGTAGTCTTGGCTGTCCTGAAGCTTGTATGTAGATCAAGCTAGCCTGGAACTCATAGAGATCTGCCTAGAAACATACACTGTACAGCGGAATAAAATAAGCATTCAACTATAAGCTGAAAAAAGAGGCACCTAGGATTCATTAATAATATGGAGACATGGGGCTAGAGATGCCTCAGTGGTTAAGAGCATGTGCCACTTTTGCAGAGGACACCCTGGTTCAATTTCCCAGCATCCACGTGGTGGCTTACAACCATCTGTAACTTCAGCTCCAGGGGATGGCACCCTCTTCTGGCCCTTTCAGAAACTGCAAGCACTGCACGCACATAATGCACACCCATACACATTAAATAATGCGGGAACGAAAGAAACCTCAAGAAAGAGGTGGCCTTTTCAATAAAATCTTAGTGTGAACCCAAACAAAATCTTAAGATAAGAAGTAAGTATATATTATTAAGGAATTACGGAGGACAGTGAGCAAAAGGGTAAGATCTGGACTCGATTTTCCTTGGCTAATTAACCATTTAAAGTTTCAGTACTGATGCTTTCTTCTTCCTAGACTCACAGGCAGCACGCCTACATTTTGTTGAACCCTCGGGCCCTCTCATCCACTCTGCCTACACATTCAGGGTTTGGGAAACAGCTGCTTCAGGCTAATCAAGAGGGCCACTGCCTCTGAATCACCCCCTCTTACACAAGCCATCCCAGGAGGCTCTGCAGCACAGCAGCGCGGCGGAGAAGGACAGTGGACTGAGTCTCGGCTCTCATCCCAGCCTTGCTCAGTACGCAGGACACCACTCCCAGACAAGAGGGTCCAGATGTCTATTTCCCTACTGGCCACGCCATAGGTGGACAGACAAAATAAAAATCAGAGGCAGCCTAGACTCCAAAAAGCTCCTCCTAAGGCAGTGGTTCTCAACTTTCCTAAATGCTGAGACCCTTTAATACAGCTTCTCATGTCGTAGTGACCCCCCCCCAACCATAACATTATTTTGTTGCTACTTCATAACTGTCATTTTGCTACTGTTATGAATCACAGCTTACATGTCTGATATGCAGGATGTCTGATACGCAATGGACATGCAGTGGTCATGTATAAGGTTAATTTTACATTCAAGGAAAAAGTAAGAACCTATTTGGGTAGATGGATGGAAATCAGTGAAAGAACGGGCAGATGAGCAGCCAGAGTCTAGCAAGTCACTTTGGAGGATCCAGAAAAAAGAAAAAAAAAAAGGTAAACACCCGTGAGGGTCTCAACCCAACAGGCTGAGAACCACCAAGCGACCTACAGGAATTACTTGGAGTTTACCCTGGGGCCCTTAGGAGCCCAAGTAAGGGAGTTAAATTACTTGAAACCCAGAGAAGTGGGGAGGGGAGGGGAGGAGAATGGAGGGGAGGGGAGGGGAGGCAGACAGTCTTTGAGATGAATCTGGGAAAGGCCATCTTCTAGAAGCAGAAAACCAGGATAGTGAAACAAAACGCCCGCGCGCCTGGGTCTCTCCCTGTTAGAGAACAGGTTGCCTCATTTCCAGGTTCCAGGAAAAAGGGAAGTAAAGGTGTGGGTATTGAGGGTGGGGTGGGGGTGGGGGTGGGGGACAGCCTGCCCAATCGCCTAGAGGAACGAGGCCCTGTGAAAACAGGACATAACTGCCGGTCAGGCTTCTGACCTGGCCCTCACCTCCTGGATAATGATTCACCAGACGGGGCACTTCTCCAAGGCCGTCTATTACACCTCAGAGTCCCCCCTGCTCCCTGACAGGAGTGCCCGACCACCTGCTTAGGACCCGAGGACCCACTAGGTGCAGCAGAGGGATGGTCCACTAGGTGCAGCAGACGGCACCCTCCTGGGAAGGATGTCTCCCTCCAGTTCTGCCTTCCCCACAGGTAGTCCCAGACACCAGGTGACAGAATCCTGGGGCTCGATTCTTTGCACCACCGGGCGCTCGCTCCCTTCCCTGCTCCCCCACCCACCTCTCCACCAACAGTAAGTCCTCTGGACAACCATTTGTTCTTTCTTCCCTGAGAAATTCCTCCGGCCTGACATTAGGGAGCGGCTGGCAA
The DNA here is from genome assembly GCF_964271855.1 of Acomys minous. NCBI lineage: Eukaryota > Metazoa > Chordata > Mammalia > Rodentia > Muridae > Acomys > Acomys minous. The sequence continues at coordinate 16,442,687 of NC_140497.1, read as the reverse complement.
AGCCAGAGTGGAAAATCAGTGAGGCTAATGGTGTAGCAATGCAGAAGCCCGAGCCAAGAACACAGCCCTGAGCGGCTCTGCTGCCCTGGCCTCGCTGCTGAGCGGAGGGGACACGTGAGTGCCCTCACATTCTCTCACGGGCCTGAGCACTGCCCTTCTACCTCCCTCCCTCCCTCCCACCCCTCACCCCCCCATCCCAGCCTCCACTAGCAAGCACCTTTCAGAGGCACTGGTACTTACTCTAGGGAGGAGCTGAGTGACAAGGTTGGCCCTTTGGGGGAAACCAGGAGACTTAGAACACATCTCAGAGCAAAGGGGGTGGGGGTGGGGTGGGGGTGAAGGTTGTCATTCAACACCTTTTGTTTCATATAATTCCAATCTCATTCTGGAATCTTCCACCATCCAGTGCGGAGTTAGAGACAAACAGGGCCTTTGCACAAAAAGTTTTCCTGGGGGTGGTGGGGGTGCATTCCCCCATGTGTTCCAGGACAGCTATGTGGCACTGTTCCTCCGGCCACACCAACAGGCTACAGCAGCGGTGCTGCAGTATGGCTATTAGTGAAAGGCTCATGGCGGGGTGGGGGGTGGGGGCAGCTAGGCTTCAATGCCTCTTGGACCAAAAGGCAGCGCAGGAGCCTCAGTGGGGTTGGGGTGGGAGGGCTACCAGGGAACTACAACTGAGGCCAGGGCCAGATTTTGGCAGCACCCCCAGACTTTTCCCCCATAGGCACAGGTTTTCTGCAGAACAAGGACAAAGCCCCGCTTTGTGGTAGACAGGCGGCCTGTGGCCAGCAACAGAGCTGTGAGGCTTTTTTCCATTCTATGTAACCTCTCCTCCTTTCCACGGGGGGCCACCAGACTCCCTCAAATCTGGGTGGGTGGGAGGAGCTGTAAAACCTCAGCCATTAAATCGCTTATGAGTTGCAGGTTTGTGTGGATGAAGGAGGAAGGCTTACACTCTGTGCTCCATCTGAGGTGCTCAGGACCCTGGGGAGGAGGAAGGGCTGGCTGCCCAACTACCACAAGTGGCCTGCAAAGGTCTCCATGTACCCACTCGCTCATTGCTCAAGTCCTCTTCTTCTCAGAGAGAAAAATACATGGATGCAGCCTTCCTCAAGCTCAGATTGACTCCCAAACTTGTTCTTCTCTTTCAAAAGGGGGTATTTTGCTCTCCCGCTCGCCTCCCCCCGGGCCTGTGTCCCAGTTTCATTTTACCCACAAACCTCAAAGCCTGATCTGAAACAAACTTAAGACTCGGTACTATGGCAAGCGGGAGCAGGAAGGAGAGGGAGAGACAAGCGGCTGGGGAGGGGGGACTGGTTTTCCTGGAACCCTTATTAAATCAACTTTGTAAGGCCAGCCAGAAACTGCAGGCCTCCCTGGTCCCTCAGGGGCGTTTGCAGAGACTGCCAGGATTGTGCTCAGTCAGGGGAGGGGCTGCCATCTCCTCCCCCCTCTCCCCCCCCCAAAGCCTTCCCAAAGCTCCTCAGAGCAAGCAAGCAAGGTCTGGGATGGCTTTTTTTTTTTTTTTTTAACTTCTGGACCAATCCTTGTCACATAGACTGCAACTGTTTTTGAAGACAATAGCAGCGTTACTTAAGAAGCAGCGCGGCCAACGCTACAACATGTTTGCCTATCTGTGAGGTTCCAAATGAGCTTACACCAAGAGAGGCGATTCTGCTGAACTCAGTTACACACTGGCTCTCATCATCGGCAAAAGTGACCCCAGGGGCAGGCCATGGTGGCCCACGCCTTTAATCCTCAGCATTTGGAGACAGAGGCAGGTGGGATCTCTTGTGAGTTCAAGGCCAGCCTGGGCTATATGCAGGTAAGAACTGGTCCAGGGCTGACATAGCGAGACCCTGTCACAAAGAAAGTAAGAAAAGAAATAATACAGAGTGGCCCACACGGGCATCACACGAGATCCTAGAAACAAAACTAGGGTACAGTGACAGGAAGTGACAAGAGGAAGCAGGGGGGAAGCTTTTGGAATGATCTCCTGACTTGGGGTAGAGTAGTTATGTGGGGTGTAGCACTTACGAAAACTCACTGGCCTCCCTGCCTAAAATTGGCATGTTTTATACTACATAAATTATAGTTCAATTAACTGACTTCAGCCTTGACTGCTGTACAGCCTGGAAGTCCTCCTCCACCCACTGTCCCCTATTCCTTCCCTTTCTAGTCCCAGAACCGTTACTGTGTTTGAGGGTGGTGGCACAAACCTTTAATCCCAGTACTCGGGCTGCAGAGGCAGGCAGATGTCTTGGGGGCCAGCCTGGTTCTACGGAGTACCAGAACAGTCAGGGCCAAACAAGAGAAGCCCTGGCTCGGAAAAAAAAAAAACAGAAAACAAACAAAAAGATCTTAGGTCCCCTCGCCCCGCCCTTTATCATTGCTGCTGCTTCCTTTCTCTTGTCGGGTCCACACTCAGCAGCTTCAGTGACTTTTCTCCCTCCACTTAAAATTCTTTACATTGGGGCTGGGAGAGATGGCTCAGCGGTGAAGAAAGTAGGATGAATCCGGGTGCCGTGGCACATGCCTGTAATCCCCAGCACTCAGGAGGCAGAGGCAGGTGGATCTCTGTGAGTTCAAGGCCAGCCTGGTCTACAAAGCAAGTCCAGGACAGCCTGGGCTACACAGAGAAACACTGTTTTGAAAAACCAAACCAAACCAAACCAAACCAACCAACCAACTAAACAAACAAACAAAAAACCAAAAAGGAACATAGGATGACTGGGGTTCAATTCCTGGCACCCACATGGCAGCCCACAACTATCTGTAACTCCAGTTCCAGGGGATCTGACACCCTCACACAGACACACATGCAGACAAAACACCAATGCATGTAAAATATGGTAAAAATACAATCATTTAAAATCCCTGGTGTGAGGACCTTTCAGAGCCTGCGTGCAAGTGCCACAGACAAGATCTGAGCTGCCTCCTTTCCTTTCTTGGGCTGCAAAGAGTTTATTAGAGAAAGGAAGAGGAAAAAGGTGGAGGATGAGGAGAGAGGAGGGGCAGAGGTGGCAGGAAGAATTGGCATCCAACTACTTAACCCCATGGATTCTATTTCTAGAGTGCCATTACTGTCCCTGGTTCCCGCTGACTTGACATTCAATACAACTTCCCCTCTCTCTTCGTGACAACAGTGGCAGATGCAATAGCAGCTACTCACACTTTGCATGGAAGTATTTTATCTGTACTGTGACATTTAATCCTTTATTATTGTTTCCATTTTTAATGACTTGCCACATAATGCATGCCGGTTTTCTGAAAACTGGATCACGTCAGTAAACTCCAAGTTTCTCAGCAAGAACCATTTAAGTATACTAAGTTCCTTAGCGAGATATAAGCTTTGCACATGCCAGCTGAATCCAGTTCCCCCAGGTGTTGCTTTCCCCAGCTATTTACTCAATGAGCAACACCACTGTCCTTACATCTTAAACCTCTCAACGTTATGAATGCCTTTCATTAACCCCCTTGGAGAATGGTACCTTGGTACCCTTGAGGTAAGATTATAGGCAAATACCTGCAATCCCAGCACTCAGAAGGCTGTGTTCGGAGGATCATGTGACCAGCTAAGGCTACGCAGCAAGATCTTATGTCAAAAACAAAATGATAAAAGACTCCCTACTTTTTTTCCTTTGAGGCGGAATCTATGTAGCACTGGCTGGCTATACAGACCAAATTAGCCTCAGACTCAGAGATAAGCTCCAAGTATTGGGGTTAAAGGCTTGTGACACCATAGAGAGCCGGACCTTGGCTTCCTAGATGAGCTTCCTCTGGTTCTGTGCACGACCCTCCCCTTGTGTTGTTATAACTTCACTGTGCAGTTTAACTATGGTCGGCTGGGGGCTGGAGGGATGGCTCAGCAGTGACGAGCACTTGCTGTTCTCGCAGAGGGAAGCGGGATCCCAGCATCCACATGGCAGTTCACGCTCATTCTTTTCTTGTTTTGTTGTTTTGAGACAGGGTTTCTCTGTCTAGCCCTGGCTGTCCTGGATCTTGCTCTGTAGACCAGGCTGGCCTTGAACTCATAGACATCCACTTGCCTCTGTTTCCCGAGTGCTGGGATTAAAGGCATGAGCCACCAATGCTCAACATTCACAATCATTCTTAATTCCAGTTCCAAAGGATCCATAAATCCTGTTCTGGTCTCTGCAGGCACCATACATATATGTATGCATGCATGCATGCATACACACGCGAGTGTGCACATACACACACACACACATTCATACATACATACAGGCATAACACTCGTACACATAAAACAAAATAAATAAACCATTAATAAATAAATACGGTCTGCTTTATATTTATTGTCTTTCCACTGCTTAATGGTAACTATATACATATACCTATACCTACAGCCCTATAGGTAAAGAGGTCCTCTCTTGACCTCTTGAGTCTCCAGCGCGTTCTAGCTCATATCTGTCTTTGGCTCTGCTACTGAATGCAACGTGAACATTCCTATTTCAGCCACTGCACCGTTTAGAACATTTCACAGGCTCTTCCCAGCTTTCTCACCACCATCACAGGCTCAGCCATCGATCGTCCAACAGGTCCCTGACACCTTACAACGACAGCGCTAAAGATCCAGCCACTGCTGTCATGTATACCCCAAGCCTTTAAGCCACTATATGCCAGCCTTCTCTGTGACCAGGCACTAACTCTCAGGCCTGTTGACAGCAGAAAAGTCCCAACATTTATCCTGCAAGTCCCTCAGAAGCCAGCGGGCTTCAGAATGCTCCTGTGTGGCATCGGGCCTCCCTCTGTCTCTTCCAAGTCCTCCCAACAGACCACCTCAAAGCCAACTGTTCATCAGGTCCCCAGACGAGACCTAAGAGACAAAGTCCAAAAAGGCATGTGCTCGTGACTGCTCACCCTTAGAGGAGCTGGAAGCCAGAGGCCGTTATCAAGTTCTTCTTACTATAGAATGCCCTTCCAAATCTACATTTGTGTCACTCTTTCCCATTGCAACCCTTTTTATGATCAGCTGAGTTAAAGACCTGATTACATGGTTTCTCCAGAAAGAATGCATTTCCCAATTACCTCACCTCTGGCAAGCAGATGTCACCAGTCTTCATTGACCCACACCTCTAATAAAGATAGGCATACGTAGCCAAGCCCAAACCAGCCCAGGTACCTTAGGCATTTTTCTAATGGGGCAGGAGCCCTTTGCTCCGCCAAGGAGGAAGTTTCGGGTTGACCGCATCACCACCATGCCAGCAGCTCACCCTGTTTCTTCAGTTCAGGGCCTGTTGTCTTACCTTGTTCAGGCAAGGTCGGGGCTGGCCTGGCAGTGCACAGTGTGGCTGTGACCAGCACAGCCCAGAAGAGGAGGCACCTCCAGCCCCACATCCCAGTTCTGCAGTTAGAGGTCGGTGAGAAGGCTCCACATCTCCATGGATCCTCCACCTGGAGCCTGTTCTGCCTTCGCAAGCTGACTCTGAGGAAAGAAACAACAGCTGTAGGAGTTGGACAGGAGAGGGGCGAGGAAAGAGTGCATCGTTGTCCATGGTCAACCTGCCCAGAATGATACTTTTTTTTTTTTTTTAAATAATGCATTCTCTCATATATTACATCCTGATTGTAGTTTCCCCTCCCTCCCTCCCCACCCCCTCGCTCCCCCCCTCTCTGCCATCCACCTCCTCCCTCCCCATCCACTCTCCTCCATTTCTCTTCAGAAAGAAGGCAGGCCTCCCAAGGAGATCAACCAAACATGGCTTATCAAGTTGCAATACGATTAGATAGCTCCCCTCATAATAAGGCCAGACGAGGTAGCTCAGTAGGGGGACAAGGGTCCCCAAAGCAGGCGAAAACATCAGAAACAGGCCCCCCCCTGCTCCCCCTGTTATGAGTCCCACAAAACCACCCATCCACACAACCCTAACATACATACAGAGGGCCTAGGTCAGTCCCATACAGGCTTCCTGAATGTTGGTTCAGACTCAGCGAGCCCCTGTGAGTCTAGGATTGTTGATTTTGTGGGTTTTCTTGTGATGCCCTTGGCCCCTCTGGCTCCTACAACTCCGGAAGGGTGTTTCTTAAGGTGCAAAGAGAATTGAGCCTATCCCAACACTGGAGCACCTTTGGGAGGTGATGAGCCCTTTAAGAGACAGACCCTCAGTCGAGTATGGTGGTGCAGGCCTCCAACCCCAGCATTCAGAGAGGCAGAGGCAGGTGGATCTCTGTGAGTTCAAGACCAGCCTGGTCTACAAAGCGAGTCCAGGGCAGCCAAGGCTACAAGGAAAAACCCTGTCTCAAAAAAGCAAACAAACAAACAAAAAGAGAGATAGACCCTCGTGGGAGGTTTTAAGTCAGTGGGGGCATGCCTTGAAGAGGGTAACAGAATCCAGCCTCACATCCCTCCTTACCCTCTCTGTTCCTGACCAGGAGGGAATGGGATTTCCTCTCTACAAACAAACTTGGCACACTTGCTTTCATCCCGCCACAAGACGTGCTCAAAGGCAATAATAGTCAGCCATAGCCTGAAACCTATAAAACTGGGCATTAAATAAACCTTTTTCTTTTCTCTCTCCCTCTCTTTTTATTTTTTATTTTGGTTTTTTCAAGAGAGAGTTTCTCCGTGTATCCTTGGCTGTCCTCGAACTCACAGCAATCCGCCTGCCTCTGCCTCCTCAGTGCTGGGATTAAAGGTGTGCGCCACCAATGCCCGGCCTCTCTCTCTCTCTTAAAAAAAAAAAAAATTATTTATTTAGTATATAGTGTTCCACCTGCATGTACACCAGCATGCCAGAAGAGGGTACTAGATCTCACAGATGGTTGCAAGCCATTGTGTGGTTGCTGGGAATTGAACTCCCAACCTTTGGGATTCTTAAAAGTCTGAGCTATGGCTCCAGCCCACCTTTTTCTCTTTCTAATTTGACGGCCTCAGGTATTCTGTTATAGTGATGGGACGTTGGAGCCTATCCTACAGTTCCTCAACTATGCTTTGTGTACAAACTAAGTACCAAGCTGGCTGGGACTATGGCCATCAAGTCAAGAAACAGAAGCCAAGCCATGCTAGATGTGGTGGTGCACGCTTTTAATCCCAGCATTCTGGAGGCAGGCAGATTTCTGTGAGCTCAAGGCCAGCCTGGTCTACACAGTGGAAGAAGGGAGGGAGGGAGGGAGGGAGGGAGGGAGGGAGGGAGGGAGGGAGGGAGGAAGGGAAAGGAAGTACTGGATCACCGCTTCAGGTCAGATGGAACGCGGAGACCCTGATAAACCTCCCTGGACATATGCAAGAAGATGCCAGGGAACCTTTTTTTTTTTTTTTCAGCAGGATGGAATCCATAGCCTTTCACAGGTTAAGCAAATTCTCTACCCCAGATATCCATGCTCAGCTTGCCAGGGTCATTCAGTTCTGCCAGCCTTTCCCAGAAGACACATGCTTCACCACTTGGAAGTGAAGACAGAGCAGGGCACTGTGAGGCAGATGCAGCTATCCTGACACTGGCTGGTGACTGCTGCTGTCTGACAGCAATAAGTAAAGTCGGGGTTAGGTGGCAGAGGACAGGCGGACACAGGCATAGTCCTGGGCCACTGTAGAGTCTGACTCAGACAGAGGTGGCTTCCTCAGTCCCAGCTAAAGCGTCATTCTGTAGCCTTTGACCCTTCTAGGGTTTGTGATGGTGATTTTTTTTTAATATTGTAAATTGTTTATTTTATTATTGCTCTGTGTGTGTGTGTGTGTGTGTGAGAGAGAGAGAGAGAGAGAGAGAGAGAGAAAGGTCAGAGGACAACCTGACAGAGTCAGTTCCCTCCTTCTCTGGTCCTAAGGAAGAGATGACTGGCTGCCCAGAGACCCTACCAAGTGACAAGAACTTGCTGGGCACTGTGTTTTGGAGGAGTGACCATCTCTGTTTCCCAGGTGTTTTCTGTCCCCAGTGCTCCAGAAAACCATCCAAGCAATTCAGAGAATCTGCTTCCGGAACATGCCCTAATGTAGTGTTTCAACCCTGCCTTCCCTTGAGCCAGGAAGGGCCCCTCTCCAGTTGAGTCAGTCCTAGCTGGCAGAAAACCCCCGAAATTCTTGGCCAACAGAATGTGTGTGCACCACACTAGCTGTCTCCAAAGGCTTACTAAAAAAAAAAAATAAATAAATAAATAAATAAATAAATAAAATATATATATATATATATATATATATATATAAATAAAATTTCAAACCAAAAAAGAAGTAAATATTTCTCTTCCGTTTCCCACCCTGCCCTGCCTGTCCCTCACTCCCCACCCCCCGAATTTAGGAAAGGAAAGGGACAAGAAATGGAAGGAATATTTGCTGAATACTGTGGAGCCTACCCAAGTAAAATACATCTATAACTACAAAACTTCCTTTATTCCTCCTGCTCTGCTTCTAAGGGATAGTACTAGATTCTGCTAAGAGATAAAGAAACTGGGGGGGGGGGGCGGGCATGGGGGGGGAGCAATCCAAGAACTTAAGTACTCTGCTCAAGGAAAAGGAGCTGTCAGTAACACTAGAACTTGATCACCCGGGTTTGGGGAACATTAATTCAAGGTGGGAAAATGCAAATAATTTGGCCACACCTAACCAGGGTACAGCACAGAGGAAGGGTGATTACCCCAGAGCCTGGGGAGGGAGGCCCTGCACTCACCCCCCAACACAAATAATACAAAAATAAAGATTGGCTCTCCATCTGAGGCAGACTCCTATACACTAGAGATGCCAAGAAGGGTTAGGGCAAATCCAAGTTAATGCTGGAAATCACCAGCTCCCGATTCTGTGTTTCTTCGGTGCACAGGAAGATGTTTAGAAATGGATCGCTCAGGGCCCTTCAGGACCCAGGGTCAGGCCTAATCTCAGGCCTGAAGACACCTCTAAACCCACAGCACACATTCCAAAGCCACATCTAATCAGTATTGGCCTGTTATCCGGAAAGGGACTCTCGACAACAAAAACCTAAGTCCCACAGTGACCCTGATTACTAAATCTTTAGCATCAACAAAGGCTGGGTGGGAGGAGGTGGTGTCACCATGAGATGATTGATTAGGCTGCAGTGGACCACAGCTTCCACCTGTCACCCTGTCCCCCCAGACGCCTGCCCACCCACCTACCTCCTCCTAGGTGTGGGCGGGCAGCAGCCTATCTTCTTTCATCCCCGGTGTTGAATACACTTCAGACACTTGACACTATTCTGAGACTATTCTGGCACCTTCCCTCTGATCACGTCCAAAAGAGGCACAAGAGTCCCTCCTGCCTGCCTCCCCCATTTCTACACTCTAGGCCTCGAACTGCACAATACAAGTACGCTATAGACACTTGGCCTCCTGGAACCAGCTCCTGGAATGCAAAGGCTGCTGGGTACATGTACGCAAAGCTTCGCACATTGGGCAGAACACAGACTACGAAACCAAATGCTATGCGGAATCCTGGAGACTGGCACCTTAGCATTCAGGACTCACCTCCTTCCTTCACTGCTTGGCAGAAGAAGTGACCTGTAGCCTTGCAGGTGGACCCAGCAGTTTCCCCATAGAGCGACATCTGTTTCCACCATCAGTCCCTCCACTACCAGTCGAGGCTCCCAGAACCCAAAGCCCAACTGCCTAAAAGAAGAGGTCTTCAAAGGCAGGCAATGAGGAGACCACACGACCTCAGTTTTCATTCTTGTGGGAAGGCTAAAACAATTGTCCTAACTACATCGGGTAGTTATAAGGACCACCAGCCAGCTTCTCATCTTCCTCTAAAGGATTTTTTTTTCTGTCCTAAATTGTTTATTGGGCATGAATCTTACAAACATTCCGTGAATTGGAAGTAACGACGGAGACGGAGAGTATTGCGCCTTCTCCAGGCTGCTCGGCAAGAGCCACCAATAGTATGGTTGAACGTGTGGCTCTTTCCGAGGCCAATGCTCTTGCAGCCAGCAGATGTCAGCCCACACATCTCTCTGTGTTTGTGGACTGATGTGGTGTTAGGGTTTCTTCTGATAGCTTTATAGAATGCATCGATGAGGATAGCCTCGAAAAATTTATATGTGGAGTCTTCACCAACCGAGTAAGAATTCAGGACTCTCAAAGGCCCACAGCGGCGTCCAGCTCTCTCCTCAGCAACAGACTGAAGGCTTTGTGCAAATTTTAACTGGTTAGGGGCTGGAGAGATGGCTCAGAGGTTAAGAACACTGACTGCTCTTCCAGAGGTCCTGAGTTCGATTCCCAGAAACCACATGGTAGCTCACAACCATCTATAATGTGATATAATGCCTTCTTCTGGCCTGCAGGTGTACATGCAGGCAGAGCATTGTATATGTAAAAATAAATAATAAATAAATAAATCTTTAAAAAAAATTTTTTTTTTTAAACTGGTTAACACCACAGTGGACAAGAATCCTGTAAATGACATAACCTTGCTTGCTTGGCTTTATATCCCAGCCTTCAAACCTTATCAGGCCGAGTGGGAGGGGGAGCCCTGTGCATCACAGAGAGCTGGCGGGTACTGCCAGCAGCAGACCCTCAGAAGAAAGTGCGTGACGTCAGACCGCTTTCTCCTCCAAAGCTCCTGGATGTATTTGTGTGCACCCATCTTGGCTCACCTAATGGCTGCCACTAGAGAAAAGGATGCTCTTGAGGATTTTATTTGCATACATGTGCATGATATGTGTGCGTGGAGGCAGGGGGATTGTGTTCCATGTGTATGGGGGCCCAAAGACTCCAGAAGAGAGGCTGTCATATCTACTGGGGCTACAGAAGCACCTGATGTTGGTCCTGGGAACTGAACTCTGGTCTTCCTGACGGAGGCAAGCCGAGCCATCTCTTCAGCTCCTAGGTCTTCAGCTCCCTGTTCTCTACAGAAGGCAGCCAATGAATGCTTTGATTCATGACACTGCCACCTTGGGACAGTTACTTACCCTGGCTTTGGCTCCCCACCTGAAGGAGACCAGAACATGTGTTCCTCCTACGTCTCGGGTGGTTACATAGAGCCAGTGAGCGGCACCATGAAGAGCCTACTCTACAGCACTAGTCTAACAGAAGAAAGAATAGTAAATTTGTATTTAAAGCAATTATTTTCACCGAGCGTTGGTAACCCACGCCTTTAATCCCAGCTCCTGGGAGGCAGAGACCAGCCTGGTATAGGAAGTGAGTCCAGGACAGCCAAGGCTACATATACAGAGAAACCCTGTCTCGAAAACCAAAGGAAAAAAATAAAACAGAACAATGATTTCCAGATTTATTTATTTTATCTGTGTAGGTGTTTCTGCCTGTTTGTATGGCTGTTCATGTGTGCCTGCAGAGGCCAGAAGGGAACATCAGATCCCCTGAAACTGAAGTTACAGACTGTGAGCCAACAAGTAGGGGTGCTGGGAACCAAACTCGGATTGCCAAGGCTCTTAATAACCCCTGAGCCATCTTTCCAGACCCCAAACTCTTGGATTGTGAATCACTCTTTGACAACGCTCTCCTACAGGACACAAGCTTCCGTCTTTCCACAGGTATTTTGCACCCTCCGTCTTCACACTCTTAACACTCTAGAGCTAACTGGCAATTCTGGTGGCTCCTGGCCACACTGCAGCTGTTGAGCTATTGAAATATGGCCCATGCCAACTGGGATGTGCTAAAAGTGAAAAACAGAAAGCAGGAATATAAAATATCTTACCAATTTTTTTTTATATTGGGACCAGATACAGTACAGACTTTAGCATGCTTCAAACTCTAAGCTCAACTGATAGCACTTCCAAGCTTTTTTATATTAATTACATGTAAAAGGATGATATTTTAGAAATATCAATCACATAATATAAATAATAAAACATAATATAAATACAATGTGTTCTTAAACTCTAAACCAATAGGTTTAAAGTAAATTTCACCTGTTTCTTCTCATATACTTTTAAAATGAGGATACTTCCACCCTGGCACTTAAGGGGGCTCCCGTTGTAGTTGGGGGGGGGTCTGTGCAAGTATCCCTCTTTTACTCACAATTAGGTCAGGTCCGGCCTAACCAGTGAACCCCATTTCACACAGCGCCTCTTCCACACGCCGTCTAGCTCCTCCGCCCATCCCTCTGACTTGCCAGTAAATCACCAGCCCCTCTCCCAGGGTGTTCCCGTCAGCTTCCTGGACGGCTGCTCATGTTCCCACCCTCTTCTCTCCCCCAAGTGCACTGATTTTATGTCAACCTGACACAAACTAAAGTCATCTCAGTTGAGAAAATCCCCCAGAGTGGCCTGTGGTGTATTTGGTTGATTCATGACTGACGGGAGAGGGCTCAGCTTACTATATAGTCAGTGCTGCCCCTTGGGCTGGTGGTCCTGGGTGCTGTAAGAAAGCAGGCTGAGCAAGCCATGGGGAGCAAGACAGTGTCCAGCACCCCTCTGTGGCTCCATCAGTCCCTGGGCTATAGGTTCCTAGGCCTGACTTTAGATAAAATAAACCCTTTCCTCCCCAAGTTGGTCACGGTGTTTCGTCACAGCAACAGACACCCTAAGACACCAAGGAACGGTGGGCTTCTGGGAGGCAGGATCAGTGCCTAACTGCCTTCCACAGTACCCTCAGCCCTCACCATAGGAGGTGGAGGCAGACGTAGGAATGGGGGTGTCTATGTTAAAATGGAACGAAAGAAGGCAGGCCATACATACTGAGAAGTACAAATGCAGGTCTAGAACCCTCTCTGTGAAACGTGCAGGACCATCCGTGTTTCAGATTTAGAAGTCGTTTGGATTTTAGAATAGCTGGATAGGCTTTGCCAGTAAAGTCCAAATGTGAGATCCCAAATGTTTTACAGTCTGAAGCCCTTTAACTGCCAACACGACATGTGCATTTGGGAGTCCAGGTTTCTCAACTTGTATATATTCTTCAAGAAAAAGGAATGGCTTTCGGGGGGGGGGGGGGCGGGAAAAAAAAAGCCACAGCCCCATGCTAACTGGCCTGGATACCAACAGAGGGAAAAAAAAAATCTAAACATACTTAAGTCCTAGAACTGAGGCTATGATACAGAAGTATAAATCCCTTTGGATAAGAAGAAGACTCACTAAACAGAAGAGGTTCCCTCACACCACTTTAATAAGCATTTTTAAACGCTAGGGTAGTTTTGCATACAGAGTTGTAGCTGGTACAAAAGAAATGCTAAATTGTGGGGCTGGGGAGAACTCAGCTCGCGGCTGCAGCTGAAGACTATCACTGGGTTCCAGAGTTCAGTTCTGAGTCCTATGGCCCACGTTCATACTCACACACAGACACATCTGTATTAGTACAGATAAGAATAAAATAAAAACGAAACGCAATGCTTGTGTGTGTGTCTGATGAAGAGGTTCAGTTTATTAAGCGGGCTGGAGAGATGGCTCAGAGTTTAAGAGCACTGACTGCTCTTCCCAAGGTCCGCAGTTCAATTCCCAGCAACCACATGTGGCTCCCAACCACCTACAATGAAATCTGGTGCCCTCTTCTGGCGTGCAGGTGTTACACGCAAACAGAGCACTGTATATATAAGCAAATAAATCTTTTTTTAAAAATTAGTTTTTAAGCATGGGGATTAAGAGAAAGAAACAGAGCCCGGCAGTGGTGGCGCACGTCTTTAATCCTAGCACTTGGGAGGCAAAGGCAGGTGGATCGTTGTGAGTTCAAGGCCGGCCTGGTCTACAAAGTGAGTCCAGGATAGCCAAGGCTACACAGAGAAACCCTGTCTCAAAAAACCAAAAATAAATAAATAAATAAATAAATAAAAATAAAAGAGAAGGAAACAGGCGTTCAGAAAGGAAGACACACCCACGGTTCTGGGTGTGGGTTTCTCTAAAAGAAAAAGGCCAAGTTTATTTTACATCTCTGTAAAAGTATGAAATGATGGGCAGCAGGGCTTGGGGTTAGCTCAGTAGTAAAACTGTTGCCTAGCAAGTGCAAGGCCCTGGGTTCAATGCCCAACATTGTTGAAACAAAACCAACTTGTGTGTGTGTGTTCACATATATGAAAAGTATCTATATGTCTTTTATATAGAAAAATTAGTAATAGCTATACGGGGGCATGGTGCATTTCTATCAGCTCACAGTCAGGAGGCTGAGGCAGGAGCATCTCAAGTTTGAGGCCGGCCTGGGCTCCATGAAAACCGGACTCAAAAACCAAACAAACAGGCACTGGAGAGATGGCTCAACAGTTTCGAGCACTTGTTGCTCTGAAAGGTGATCTGGGGTCTTACTCCCAACAACACAAGGTGACTCGTAACCCACCTGTAACTTGGTTACAGGGGAGCTAACACCCTCTTCTAACCTCCTCAGAAAATGCAAGCACTACACATACATACATTCAGACAAAACACTCACACAAGCAAACAACAACGGAGGAACAAAAACATAGCAAGTGAAACAACATAGGAAGTTTAGCTGTTGAAGACAGTGCCTAGGAGTGATCTGTTACCATATTCTTGGAATCCCTTACCCAGGTGAACATTACGTATTTCCAGGCCTGGGGCACAGGGGTGCAAATGGGGCTTCTTCCTGGAGGGATGGCAGTAAGCAAAGAACTGGTATTTTAAAGACAATGCAATCATGAGGGGAAAAGCAAATGTCCCATCTCAAATGAGGGATTTAATCCGGCTGGAAACACCAGCACCTTTTCTAAGGATCCAGGGTGCATTTAGACGTTTTCCAGAGCCCAGGGGAAGAGAAATGGAAGGCGAGCTTCCCAAGAGGAAATGAAACTCCTCTCAAGCGATGTAAGTGAGGCCTTTTCGGAACGAGAGACGAAGGCAAAGTCGATTCTAACTCCTTTTCCTCCGGCAGCAAAGGCCCAGACTTTGCAGGGAGGAAACGGGGTCCTCGTGAGGCCCACACTGGCTTCAAGCTCAGCACACAGGAAGACCCTGAACTCCCGATCCTTACGTTTCCACCTCCAGAGGGCTGGATGTCATCCGGGATGTCAAGTGTTACCAGATTTCCCAGGAAGCTCCTCAACAGCCATTTTGATGAAAGAGATGACAGAAATTGGAGGCAAGAAAAGGGCCGTTGGGGTTAGCAAGTAAGGGAGGGGACAGGGGAGAGGGGCTTGTCACTAAACTTGAGTTGGATCCTTTGAATCCACATGGTAGGAGAGAGCCCAATTCTTTTTCTTTCTTTCTTTTTGTTTTAAAAGATTTTATTTTCCATTACACTTATATGTGTGTGCCAGTGCAGGTGTCTTCTGGGGTAGTAGATTTCCCATGGAACTGCCTGACGTGCATGTGAGGACCTCAACTCAGGTCCTCGGGGGAAAGCAGCCAGTGCTCTTAACTGCTGAGCCATCTCTCCAGCTCAAGGACCATTTCTGGCAACCTGTTATCTGATCTCCACTGGAGCACTGTGGCATCCATGTACACACACATAAATAAATATAATCTTAATAATAAGTAAATAAACATGGGCGGGGGTGGGGGGGGTAGGGAAGGACCTTCAGAGGCGCTAGGTGCTAAACCCCAGGTTCACACAAACAAATCTATTTTAAGAGTCTTGCATGAGGTCAGCGTCACGACTAAGCAGTAAGTGATCACTCCCAGCAAAGTCCACAGACTGTCTTGTTCTCCGAGGCTGAGGTCTGCCTATGCAATGCTGCATTCAATGTTCTCATCTGGACACGACCACAATGAAAGCTAGCTCTGGCGTTCAGGGGGCCTATGTGTATTCTAATCCACGCCTGTGAGGAGCCGGTGGGTGACAATAACTTTGATGCTCCTATGCTCCCTTTGCTTCACTTGCTATTCAAAGAGTACCAGTTTCACCTTCCAATGGGCTTCATGGCCCGAGGCCAAGGAAAACAACACCCTAAGACCATATCCCTTGGAACCAAAGGAAGTGATGCTCGCGTCCCTCCCACCTCCCAGTGTGAAAATACCTTTGAAACCGGTATTGGAAATACACTTGGCTCTCCATCCACTCACTGCCCCTCATTGAAAGGCTGACACATTCAGCTATGACTAAGAGTAAAATGCAACATATTTCAAGGAGCTTATCACCGATGAAATACATAACCACCCTGCTGGAACCAAGCCCCAGACAACAGCCCAGTCCCCAAACACCCAGCACTCTGGGGTCAGCAGAGTCCCCACAGGGGAAATACATATAAACAAGCCATTAGGGAGGGAGGCAAGCCATTGGCACAGTTGGCGGGTAATAGTTGAGCTTGCTGGCCTTAGGTCACAGAAAGGAAGAGACACCACCCCATGGAGGGGGTAATTGGCTAGACCATGGCGGGTCCCAGGGGCCCTGCTACTTAGCCCCAGAGAGGAAACCCGGAGCCTGGCCAAGGAAAGAAAACCACCACTTTCTGCTCAACGGTCTCAGGGTTCTACCATTTAGATACTATTCCAAAAAAAGCACTGGTCCGGAGGTGCGAAGACCAGAGCACATCTGCAAAGGAAACAGTCACCTTAATTACCATGTCTAGAGAAAGTGCGCTTTCATTACAGCCTCCAAAACTACCGCCCCAGAAGGAAACCAGAGAAGTGTTTTCAATTTAAAAGACTGGAAAGGGTGAGAGGCACCTACCCACTCTCCCCACCCTGCCTCCAACTTTAGACCCTTTGGATGCTTTGCTGCCCCCAGCCCATCCCCACCCCCCACCCCCCCCCAAAAAAAAAGTATTGTGAAAAAAAGGGCATTCCACGCCTGGCCCTGTAGTCATTGTTTAAACAGCAAAAACACTCCATTTTAAGCTGAAGTCTGCAACCCAGGAAACTGAAAACACAAGGTGTCTCTGGCTGCCACAGCACTAGGCGCCGCACCCTGCTCCCCACTTAAGAGGATGGAACCCCGCAAGGGACCGGGGCGTGTGGCAATAGGATAGGATAGGTGGACCCGCAGCACGTTGTCCACACGGGGCAGACATTCCTGCTATAATTAAAGGGAGAGGCGATGCTTTGGCTCCAATACACGTGAGGGCCAATTTTGGCCCAGACCTGCCGACAAAGGCCACCTCTAGTAAGCAAGCCGCTCCCAACTGGGTCCAGAGAACTATGGTCGCATCTCCCAAGATGATTCTTGGACACAGCACCCCTCTCTCCCCATCGCCGGCCACCACCATGAGCCTAGTGTGGAAGAATCCAAAAATCACTTGGGATCCACAACTTTCTTCTCTCTTCCAATCCCAAAGCCTCCTCTCCACGTCTCAAGGAATTTTAAGGGGTGGTGGTGGTAAAGGCTAGTCGAAGAATCTCAGTTTTAATTTAGGAGGGGGAGGAGGGTAGGATGTTTAATAATGTGGCTGCGGTGTACCCGTGTAGGGTGAAACGGAACCAGATGCGGCAGCTACATCTGGGAAATGGGGGGTGGGGTGGGGGAGAAAAAAGAAAAAAACGCCGTCGAAATGCTTTGCAAATGAGTTAATAGCTTCTAGGCCCAGAAAAAGAGAACTCCCGCCTGCACTTCCAAGGTGTCCAGCTGCCTTCCACTGAGGGTAGGGTGGGGTGGTGTCGTAAATGTCTATTACAAACCCCATGTATTAAAAAAATAAAAGTCAGTAAATTCCTCCAAAATTATGGGTACTGGACTGTCTTATCCCGCCGAGGACACCACGGGAGGAGACGCGGGAAGCCCGGAGATGGGGTCTGGGCCAGAGAAGCAACAAGCGGGCAGCGGAGAGCTCCGCACCGGACAAACTCCCATCCCTTCCCCCACTTCCCAGAACGATCCAGACCCCGCGGGCCCCCTCCTCTTTTCCAACCCCCTTCAGGAGTCCTCTAGGTCTGAGACTAAATAGAACATCACCACCACCCCTCAGAAAAGGGGGAATTTTTGCTCGCTCTCCGCTAAAGCCGATTCAGCCATTTGGTGACGACACCTCCTTCAAACCTATTCCAAGACAAGCTGCTCGCCTTCCCCGCCACTTCCTTTCCTCTTCAAGCCCCCATCCCGGACCCCAGACTTGCCCGGAGGTAGAAAAACACTTGAAAAGAACCCAGATGTGGGGGGTTGCGCCCAAAGCCACCGGCTGAATTGGGGTGAATCCTCAAGAGAACCAATGTACACACACATACACACACACGCACACACACACACACACACACGCACACACACACGCACACACACACACCCTCCACCTCGCAGCCCACCCCCGCCCTCCTCCCCAGCCCGGGAACCCACGGCCTCTGCCGCCTTCTCCTCGGCGGGGAGGGTCGGGGTCTGGACTCGGGGTGCAGCAGCCGCCTCGCCAGCCTCAGAGCGCGAGTTGGCGGAAAAGTTGGGCAGCCGGCAGCAGCGGCGGGCCCGGCGCTGGGAGGGGGCGCGGGCGGCGACGCTGGCCAAGGGAGGAGGGACAGGGGCGCCGGGGAGGGAGTGGAGGTGGAGGGGGGCGGTCGGAGGAGGGAGGCGCGGGCTGCGGCGGGCGAAGCTCGGGGGCCACTCCGGACGCCCAGCCGGCCGGCTCTGCGGCGCCGGGGACTCTTACCTCACTTGGCGCTGTGGTCCCGCCTCTGGAGAGCTCGCCCAGGCGCGGCGGGTGTCTGTATCTTGCGCTCCGGCCGCTAGTCTCTCCGCTCAGTTCAGGTCCTGGCAGGGTCGCGAGAGGTCCGCGGCCCAGGCACGACTCCAGGCGGCACTCGGAGCCGGGCGCCTCCAGCCCGGGCGGGAACAATGGAGCCGAAGCTGGTGCCCCGGAGGCGGGGCGGGGGGGGGGAGGGCTCGGGTCCGCCGCCGGGGGTCCCCAGATCCTGCGCCCCCCGCTCTCCAGTACGCAGCGGCGGCGGCGTCTCACGCTTCTGGCAGCCCGAGTTCCATCGCCCCTCCAGGGGCTACGGCATGCATTGACTGCAGCCCTGTTGTGGTGCGCCCCTGGAACTGGAAAAAAGTCCTGGGTCTCCGCTGCTTTTCCAGCTGCGGCGCGCGCTCGCGTCCGGGAAAGGCGAGGTCGCCGCAATGCGCTAAGCACAGTCTCCGTCCAGTCCGGACGTTGCGGCCCAGCTCCCTGCGCAGCCCGGGTCCTCTGCACGCAGCGGCTGCACGGTATTCCTGCTCCCGTTCGGCGCCACCCGCTGCTGAGGGCCCGGCAATGGTACCCGCAGGAGCGCTCAGAGCGCTGTGCACCGGCGAGGCGCGAGGACTCGCTCTCTCACTCCTACCCGGCGTTAGTCCCACCTCCTCCTCTCCCTCTCCTCCTCCTCCTCCTCCTCCTCCTCCTTCTCCTCCCCTTGCAGTTGCTTGCTGGGCCTTGTAGTTCTGTAGCCGCAGCCCGGGAGAAGCCGGGAGGAGCCGAACTGCTTTACAGACTAGTCTGGCTTGAGCATCTCCTGGAGGGCGCCCGAATTTCAGGCCTTGCATAGATCAGCAATTTGGAGACCAGAGCGGAGGGTGACGAGGGGCGGGAGCCTGACTATACTTTTGAGGCTGTACTTGGCAACTCGGTCTGCGGTTATCTGTGTGGGGTATGATTTTCCTGCTCTCAGTTTTCCCATCTATAAAAGGGAGATAACAATACACCTAAAGTGGAAGAAAAAAATAGGACCCTCACAGAGTTCACAATAAGCACAAGTGTTCTTATTGATGGATGGTTCAATCTTCCCCCTCAGATCCTTTCCTTGGATCTCAACTTTCCTTAGCAACATAATTTAGGTTTTGTGGTTCACCCTGGACCGGACCCTTCGAGTTCTACAATGCCTCAGAAATCACCGGGTTTCAGGGACCATTCAGGAAACAAGCAAGGAGTGAGTTGTGTAAGGAAAGGAGATTTGTTTTGTTTTTGGGGAAAGTTGGGGTATTTTTCTTTGCTTGCTTGATTTGTTTGGGGACTTAGGAATTAATCAGAGTCAACCCACAGCCCCCACAGAATCCTGTGAAACTCAAGGAAAATCGTTGAGATCCATCCACAGGGTGGTTAATCTGTGGTTCTTTAATCCAATGGACCTGAGTCCAGTGGACCTGAATCACTCTGGGAATGTTGAAAAATACAAATTCTTGGTCCAACTTGGTTATCAAGAATCCCGACATCCCTATGAAGCACGCTAAGAGTACAGTTGGTAGAGTCTTTGCCTAGTCTGCCGGAGCTCAATTTCCAGCACCTGTAGTCCGAGAACCAGGCAAGTGGAGGCTCAGAGGCTCAGGATCATCAGTGGTCACACAGAAGGTGAGAAGACAGCCTGGGCTGCGATGCCTTTAGATTTGCTACGTAGCACTGGAGGGGGTCGGGTGGGAGGGGTGTGGGGGTGGGTGGGTGGGGGAGAGCTCTGCAAATTCTCCTAAGGGTTCCTGGTAATTGTGATGTGATGCCTAATTGGGGACCACCGGAAGGGTGGGAAGTATGCCACACAGGTGTGAAAAATACTTCCACCACTCAAAGACTTTGGCCATGTCATGCATCTGATAAAATCAAGTCTCTGCGGGTCTCCCCATGAGAATCAGACAGTGAGGGGGAGCTGTTCGTTAATGAACCATCAGCAGAGCAAGCTGTGACAGCCTGAAGACCAAACTCTCTGACTGCTCCCTCTACATGGAAAACAAGAGTTTCTAAGACAGTTTTCTATGTGACCACTAGGTGACAAAATAGTAAAATTCCATGATAGAGTCACATTTGTTTATCTCCAGTGAAGTGTGGGGGAGAAGAAAGGCCATTGATGAGTTTATTGATTTATTGACTTTCAAGGTCATTTATTGTTTTTTTGGGGGAGGGGGGAGTGTTTTTGTTTTTAGAAATAGTCTTATGCTTTCATCCAAAGTAGCCTATAAATCAGTATGTAGCTTAAAACTCAAGGGGATCACCCGATACTCTTGGGTACTGAAACAACAGTTTATAAGCCTCTGTCATGCCTAATGAAACTACATGTTTAGTTCAGTGGTGGGTCCTGTGCTTAGCATGTACAAAAGGATGTGGGTTCAAAGTTGGGGAGAGGGTGCCATAGAGAGAATACATTTACTGAGTGCCTAAAAAGTAAATATTCAGTAAGTACTTTCTGAACAAATGAACAACAGCAACAGTAGTAATAATAATAATAATAATAATAATAATAATAATAATAATAATGACCAGAAATGACTGTGGAATAAAATGAACACCAGCTAATATTTAAGGGTCGTTACTAAGTATATCTCTGTACCCTTCGACCCTCGGCTCCTAGTCAGGCCCCAGTTATTCTCTCACAGAAGTTACAGATCAGCCACCTGGAGATGCTGCTGCCTCCTGCTGTATCTACTGATTTGATATTTAACATCGTTTTAGCTGTCTACCCCCCCACCCCCACCCCACCCCCCACCCTACATTGTGGTTTGTCTCCAGCAAGCTGCTAAAACTGTTCTCGGGCAGTGGTCTCTTCAGTCTCAAGAGTTTTCTTGAGATATAAACACCTGTTGTTTGGGGACCGGATGCATGTGAGAAACCTGGCTGAACAGGCATGCTACCTACCACCTGATGTAATGATGGGGAAGGTGAGCCGTGGAAAACGAAGAACTGGCCGCTGAGAGCCAACCCCAAGTGTTCCTATTGCACTTCGCCTCGGCAGTTCTTCTGACAAAGCTCTCTATTTAGAGACAAGATCTTACTATGTAGTCAGGCTAGCATCACACGTCTATGTCAACCTCTCCCAAAGCAGGGATTCAGGCCTGCACCACCAGGCATTTTTAAACAAGAGGCCTCCCCTCCCCTCCACCACCAACCCACCCCCCTCCATTCCCCTACCCCAACTCCCACCACTTTAGTTTTTTGAGACAGGGCTCCTCTATGTAGCCCTGGCTGTCCTGGACTCCCTTTGTAGATCAGGCTGGCCTGGAATTTATCCACCTGCCTCTGCCTCCCAAGTGCTGGCATTAAAGGCGTGAGCCACCACCAACCCGCAATAAGAGATTTTTAATACAGCACTGCACTGGGGATGTGGCTCAATCCCTCTCTCTCTCTCTCTCTCTCTCTCTCTCTCTCTCTCTCCTTCCTTCTTTCCCGTGTGTGTGTGTGTGTATGTGTGTGTTGTGCACAATTACACTTATTAAATAAATATAATACTTTTTATAATCTAGTCCTTTTTATTTTGATTTCCTTCTGAAGAGTATGGAGAAGGTAGAAGTTGAAAAATATGCCCTTCTTGTAACCAGAAAAAAGAAAGCTCCACATGCCTACTTGGTGTTGAGGCTCTCAAAATGATTCCTCTATAGATTTAGGGGAGTGGGAATAAAAATGAGAAGCCAGCGTGCTTGCTGTCCACCTGCTTTCTCAGAAACAGCTAGAAAGGCTGGACTGTAGAAGGACAAACCCAGAGGAGGCAGTGGTGTCCCCAGACCCAGCCCGGGCGCCTGCTTTTCCACCCAGCAGCGTTGCTCCCGGGCCTCGGCACTCCCGCCCCGCTCTCGCCCATCTTGGAGTCGGCACCCCCGGGGCAGCTCTGGGACGCCGCAGGCCACAGGGTGGGGTAACCGCGGGCCCTGGGGCCTGCTCGGAGGGTGAAGGCGCCTGGCAGTTGTCTCTTTATACCGGGAAACGTAATCTTCCCTCAGAGATAACAAAGAGCTGGGAGGGTCAAGAAGGGTTTGTAGGCCCCTCGCGTTGCCGGTGGCTCGGCAGAGAGGGAGACAAAGGCCCTTGCGCTTTAGGACCAGAGATAACCAGGGACCTGATGCCTCTGGGATCTGGGGGAGGAGGGGAGTGGTGCTGAAAGCAAGTGGAGGAAACCGAGCTCTCCCCAAAGTCCCCGCTGCCTTCTTTGTTTTTGGAACACGTTGCAGGTCCTTCCCTCTACTAGCAGAAAGGCAGGAATTCTAAAGCCAGGCTCGTTCCAAGCTGCTAAGTTAGGACTCAACCGCGGCCACCAGGGCCGAGCATCCACTCAGGCTCCAGCCATCAGTGCTCCTGGAGTTGTGAGAGATGAAGGGCTTTAGCCGCCCCCCAGCCCAGCCTGCTGGAGTCCCTGGAAGGCTGGGAACGGACCATGCTAGTTGGGAAAGCCGGTGGAGGCCCTGGCTTTCTGTAAAAAGTGGCTGGTTCACAGGCCCTGGGTAGCAGGTGGGCCACTTGTGCCTTTTGCCCCAGGCTCCTGGAGTTAGGGACAGCAGCCAGTTACCATCTGGCCGCCATTTGGTGACCCCTGGCTGTTCCTAGCGCAGCATCAGTGTGTGTGTTGGTGTGTGTTGGGGGGGGGGGGCGGAG
Source organism: Acomys minous (assembly GCF_964271855.1). Taxonomy (NCBI): domain Eukaryota; kingdom Metazoa; phylum Chordata; class Mammalia; order Rodentia; family Muridae; genus Acomys; species Acomys minous. The sequence continues at coordinate 16,419,649 of NC_140497.1, read as the reverse complement.
CGGGGAGCTTGTTTGGCACGATGTTTTTGTAAATAACTTTCGGTTCGTTCTGTATGCTGGGAGTGGGAAAGGGAGCTGGTACATTACATTCATTCTCTGAGGCCTGTGTCTGCTAGAGGAGGGACATCTGTGTGTGAGGCTCTGCTGGGCATAGTCTCCAAAAGAACAGATTGGGAAAGGAAGAGATGCCTGAACCTTGAATAAACACCCAGGCTTACCAAGAGTGCTTGAAGAAAGCAGACCCCAAGACACATGGAAGGACGGGTTAGGTTGACATTGGGTCGCTTTTGAGTGTGGGTCCTGAATCTGCCGCTCCTTCCCGCCTGTGCGATCATTGCCAGTTTCCTTCTGGTCATTGCCAATTTCCTTCTGCCAGTTCTGTTTCCAAGATGGTACCCTGAAGATCCCAAGAATAATGTCTTAAGACTGTTGAAAGGATTAAAGGAAATACTCCAACAGTGTACCTGGCATAGTGTCTAGCACACCGTAGGTGCGGCAAAAATACCGCCATTGTTTACTACCTTAGCCTAGGAGCTTTCTTTTGGCCCAAGCCATCTCTTTTGGAGTCTACTTTCTAGGTTATGTGTGTCTTTACTGTCTACTCTCTACCCTCTAGCCCTGCTTGAAATTCTTTGTCCTACACCAGCTGCAGAAAAGAATGTTTTCCAGCCGGGCATGCCTGTAATCCCAGCACTCGGGAGGCAGAGGCAGGTGGATCCCTGTGAGTTCGAGGCCAGCCTGGTCTACAATGGGAGTCCAGGACAGCCAAGGCTACACAGAGAAACCCTGTCTTGGAAAAAAAAATATATATATATATATGTGTGTGTGTGTGTGTGTGTGTGTGTGTGTGTGTGTATTCCACACTTATCTCCTCTTCCTTTTGGCACCCCAAGATAAGCAGCCCCTTTTGTTATAGGTTTTGCTGTCAAAGAAGAAGAAAACAAAAACATGTAGGGAAAAGCTAAGGAGGTTTATAAATTAAAAAAAAAAAAAAGCAACACACAAACAAACAAAACAACTCAGCAAATATGCCCAAACCTCTGTCTCTGGGCTAGTTTTCCAACTCCCCTCAGAATGTTAGCTGAAGGTAAGTTGGCCTTTTGTCCTCTGTTTTTTCCTTCAGGACTCTCCAAAGTTTTGCTTCCTCCAACTTACAAACCTTTTCCAGTGAAAGCCAACAATTCACCCAAGGCCAGGAGACTAGAGAGGTGACAGAGCAAACAATCTGCATTTCTGAGAAGCCCTGGGAGGTGTGGGGGGCAGTTCTAAGGCTTCTGCTCCGCTTAAGGACAAAGATCAAAGCCGGGCTTAGACTGAGACACTTGGGGATTGAACTTTGAAGTCAGGTCCATCCAAACTGCAAACAATTTCTGCTAGGTGTTTAGGAAAGCCTGCTGCTGTTGGGAGAGATGGAGCCCAAGAGGGAGCGAACTTAAAGTCAGAGATGGAGCTGAAGACACAGTAGAGGGCTGGCCTAGCATGCACATAGCCCTGGGTTCGGTCCCACAAACAAGGATCCCAACACTAGGGGCATGCAGGCAGGGGGCTCAGAAGTCCAGGGTCATCCTCCTGCCCTGGTGAGTTTGAGGCCAGCATGAAGCCCTGTCTTTAAAGGGGTGAGGGGACAGGAAAAGAAAAGAGAGAAAGAAAACCAAAAACTCTGGCTCCAACAATACTTTTCTATGAGATTACACAGCTGTGTTTGCATACACACAGATTAGATATGCTGTAATGTATGTAGGTATCTATATGAATCCATATTTTCTTTTTCTTTCTTTCTTTTTTTGTTTGTTGTTATTGTTGTTGTTGGGTTTTTTGTTTTGTTTTGTTTTGTTTTGTTTTGTTTTTGAGACGGTTTCTGGCTGTCCTGGACTTGCTTTGTAGACCAGGCTGGCCTCGAACTCACAGCGATCCACCTGCCTCTGCCTTCCGAGCACTGGGATTAAAGGCATCTGCCACCACCGCCGCCGGGCGTCAGTCTATATTTTCTTAACCCAAAATTACATCCACAGTATGATGCATCATTCTTTTTCCCTTCCAATTAGGTAATAATTAATCATCATTCTTATTCCTTTAAAAAAAAGGATTTTATTTTATTTGCATGTATGTGCCAGAGGAGAGTGTAGGATCCCTTGGATCTGGATTTTCAGGAGGTTGTAAGCTGCTTGAGTTGGGGACAGAACTCGGATCCTCCAGAGGATGCTCAGCTTTGATGTACATAATGTACATGATTTATTTTACCAAGTCCCCTGTGGACTAGTCAGATAATAGGCATGTACTTCGAATGCCATGCTTTTCCCTCACAAACAATGCTGCGACATTTATTTTCACCTTCTCACGAACACCAATTTGTAGATGCCAAAAATCTGATGCTGGGATGCCTTATTTTAAATGGATATTTGCAAATGACACATCCATTTCTTCCCATATACTTCAAACCGTCTCTAGATTGCTGATAATTCTTAATGTAATGTAATATAAACGCTGTGTAAATATTGTGACACTATATTGTGTAGGGAACAATGGAAAGAAAAAAGTCTGTGCATGTTCATCAGACACAATTTGTAAAAAAAATTTTGCATTCTAGACTGAATCCATGAATGCTGAAGCCTTGGTTTTGGAAGACTAATGTGTTTGTTCATCTAGAATATCTGGAAAGAAACTCACAAAATGGACTAAATAAATAGTGGATCATGGGAAGAAAGAGGCTTTTAGAGAATGTCCTTTAGAAGTTGAATTTCCCACTCTGCCCCCATGGGAGCCGGTAATATTGCCTAGTGGGTAAAGATGCCAGCTGCTGTGCTTGATTACTTAAGTTCAACTCCCAGGACCCACATGGTAGAAAGAATTCATTCCTGCATGTTGTCCTCTAACTCCCATAAGTATGGTGGACACGCCTGCTCATTTTATGTCAACTTGACACAGACTAGATTTCCATTTGACACTTTTTTAAAAAGTTATTTATTATTATGTATACGGTGCTCTGCCTGCACGCAGGCCAGAACAGGGCATCAGATCACGTTATAGATGGTTGTGAGCTCCCATGTTGTTGCTGGGAATTGAACTCAGGACCTCTGAAAGAACAGACAGAGCCCTTAACTGCTGAGCCATCTCTCCAGCGCCTGGGCATTTTCTTAATTAGTGATTGGTGAAGGAGGGTCCCAGGACCCAGCCCATTGTAGGTGGGGCCATCCTTGGGCAGATGGTCTTGGGTTCTATAAGAAAGTAGGCGGAGCAAGCCATGTGGAGTAAGCCAGTAAGCAGCACTTCTCTGTGCTCTCTGCATCGACTCCTGCCTGCAGATTCCTTCCTGTCTGCGTTCCTGTCCTGACTTTCTTGAATGATCTATGATGTGGAAGTGTAAGGTAATAAACCCTTTCCTCTCCAGTTTGCTTTTAGTCACGGTGTTCCATCACAGCAATAGAAACCCCAACAAAGCTGGGCGGTGGTGGCGCACGCCTTAAATCCCAGCACTTGAGAGGCAGAGGCAGGCGGATTGCTGTGAGTTCGAGGCTAGCCTGGTCTACAAAGCGAGTCCAGGATAGTCAAGGCTACCCAGAGAAACCCTGTCTCGAAAAAACAAAAAACAAAAAAACCAAACAAACAAACAAACAGAAACCCCAACAAGTTGGTACTAGGGTAGTGGGGTATTACTGTGACAGAGATGACCATGTTTTAGGGAGGATTGTGGAAGGACTTTGAAACTTTGGGCTAGAAAAGCCATTGAGAGTTCACTGAACTCTCTATTCAGACAATTGAACATTGAGTCCAAGTTCTGTAGGGTTTCCTCAGAGTTTGCACACAGAGGCCGTTTTCCGGAAGTGGCCAAAATCGTGCCTTTGTGCCAGAAGCTGAACTCGTAGCGCAAGTGTCTCCCAGGTGTAGCAGTTTCAAAGCCATGAAAGAGGTCATGGAGAACAGCCAAGGCCTGGCGCTGTGAGAAGGCGGGCGAGGCTATTGGTGAAAGTAGAGCCCGGTTGTAGCAGAAGAGCCTGGCCTGTTGGAGATGCCAGTCCTGTGGGATGACCACCAAGAACAGCAGCAGCAGCAGTGGTGGAGCTGCTCAGAACTTAGAAAATAAGCTGTGGGTACTGCAGAGGGAGGAGCTGGAGACGTGACTGAAGGCCCTTGGAGGAGCCCGGAAGATCATGAACGAGGGGCTAGAGAAATGGCTCAGCAGTTAGGAGCACTGATTGTTCTTCCAAAGATCATGAGTTCAATTCCTAGCAACCACCTGGTGGCTGACAGCCATCTATAATGTGATCTGATACCCTCCTCTGGCCTGCAGATGTACATGCAGGCAGAGCTCTATATACATGATAAATAAATAAATCCTAAAAAACAAAACAAAACAAAAAAGATCGTGAGTGAATCCCAGGTATTGGATGTTGAGTTAGTCACACAGTTGGAGTTCAGTTTTTGTTTTTGATCTGATAGTGACTGTGCCCTGGTTCCCTCTTGAAGTAAGAAAGTACTAACTTATTTTTTTATTTTACAGAAGCCCACAATTAAGAGACTGCATTAATTAATTAATTTATTTATTTATTTTTTTGGGTTTTAAATGAGGCTTTGGGTTTTGTGGGCTTTGTTTTTTTGTTTCTGTTTGTTTTGTTTTGTTTTTGAGACAGGTTTCTCTGTGTAGCCCTGGCTGCCCTGGAACTCACTCTGTAGACAAGGCTGGCCTTGAAATCATAATCCATTTTCTTCTGCCTCCTGAGTGCTGGGATTAGAAGTGTATACCACTGAGTCTCTTTGGACTTTTTTTTTTTCCAAGACAGAGTTTCTCTGTGTTAGCCTTGACTGTCTCGGACAGGCTTTGTAGACCAAGCTGGCCTTGAACTCACAGTGATCCACCTGCCTCTGCCTCCAAGCATTAGAGGCCTGTGCCACCACACCCGGCCCATTTTACTTTTTTTAAGAGACTGAATTCTAAAGTGTTTGAATTTGTGAAAGACCAGGAGTCTTTTAAGTTTGTAAAATATTTTATATTGTGATGTTGATATTTATGTGTGATCTCAGGAATGAACAAAAAATAAAGATTATGGTTTAACAAATGATATGTTTGTATGTCAAGTTGACAAAGGACCAATTAGCCAGGTGTTGGTGGCACATGCCTTTAATCCCAGCACTCGGGAGGCAGAGGCAGGCAGATCGTTGTGAGTTCAAGGCCAGCCTGGTCTACAGAGTGAGTTCCCGGACAGCCAAGGATACACAGAGAAACCCTCTCTTTTTTTAAAGTTTTATTTATTTATTTTTGTTATGTATACAGATTTCGTTATAGATGACTGTAAGCCACCAAGTGGTTGCTGGGAATTGAACTCATGACCTTTGGAAGAGCAGTCAGGGCTCTTAACCTCTGAGTCATCTCTCCAGCCTGAGAAACCCTCTCTTGAAACCCCGCTCTCCCCCTTCCCCCCCATCCCTGCACCCCCCACAAAAAACAAAGGACCAATTAATTGTCCTGGGTAGTTGATGTCAATTTGACTGGAGGTAGAGTCATCTGAAAGAAGGGAACCTCAACTGAGAAAACACTCCATGCCTGTGACAGTGGTGCACAGCTTTAATCCAGAGACAGGCAGGTCTCTGAGTTCAAGGTCAGCCTGCTCTACAGAACCAGTTCCAGGATGTGGGGGGTGGGGGGTGGGGAGGGTGGGGGGTGGGTGGGTAGGAGGGGTGGGAGTGGGGGGGTGGCAGATTGGCCTTGGTGGGGGAGGAAAGAGAAGGCTACTTTCTTTCTTAATTAGTGATTGATGGGAGAAGTCCAGCCCATTGTGGGTGGTGTCATCCCTGGACTGGTGGTCCTGGGTTCTATAAGGAAGCAGGGTGAGCAAGCCATTAAGCAGCACCCCTCCACGGCCTCTGCATTGGCTCCTGTCCCCAGGTTCCTGCCCTGTTTGAGTTCCTGTCCTGACTTCCTTCAGTAGTGGATTACAGTGTGGAAGTGGAAATCAAATGAACCCTTTCCTCCCCAACTTGCTTTTGGTCATGGTGTTTCATCACAGCAATCCAAGTTCTAACTAAGATAGATGGTGTGGTTTTTTGTCTTTAGGCAAGAGGAGAAATCATGAAAAATGGCCTGTTAGGTGAGTGTCCATTTGGATAGCAACAATCCTTCTAAATAACCCCTTCCCTGAAGGGAAAGAGATTGTAAACTTCCTGATAGAGTTTCTGGGCTAGAACTTGGTTCCCCTACAAGAGTAGTAAGTACTGTTAACTGCTAAGCCATTTTGCCAGCCCTGTATTTGGATGTACATCCTCAAAATCCGTGACTTCTACTCCTGTGGAAAAATCCAGTGATTCTTCATCTTCCTCCTTACACAGCACAGATTCAGCACAACACAGAAAAATGTTTTGTTTTGTTGAGTCAGGTTTCTCTGTGTAGCCTTGGCTGTCCCAGACTCTTTGTAGACCAGGCTGGCCTCGAACTCACAGAGATCCACCTGCCTCTGCCTCCTCTACTGCTGGGATTAAAGGTGTGTGCCACCACGCCCGGCAGGAACTTCGGTGATCGATTCTAACTTCTTTTGAAAATATGGTTTGTGGAGTTTCTTCTACGCCTCTTCTACTTTCAAATTACCTTCATTGGCTTCTTCATGAAAGTCTATTTCATTTTGTGTTTCCTCAGTATCTTCGGTTGCTTCTTACTGGTTTTTCCCCCCTGAGATCTGGTTGCCTGCTGTGGTTGGAGTTGGGTTTCTTTTCAAAGACTGGGCTCCTGCTCTGCCATGATACTGTAGAGGCTGGGAGGAGAAAGAAGGGAAGGTGAGAGGGGCTGGCAGTCCCTGGCTTCTGTGCTTTGCTCCTGTGCTTGATCGTGTGTGTGTGTGTGTGTGTGTGTGTGTGTGTGTGTGTGTGTGTGTCGGGGCTAATATTTGACAATGTTCTCTATGATCTGTTAGCACACTAATCCACCCTTCCTCGAGTTCTCATTTAAACCTACAGTGATTAGCCAGGTACTATTATCAACTCCCATTTCACACTGAGGCTTCCAGAGGCTAGACAAGAACAAGGAAAGGCCCAGAAGCAAGCCTCCACATCCAAGTAGGCTGACTGCAAAGCCTTCCCCACAGGAAAAGAGGCTGGTCTCAATCAACATACCCACAGAGGGGATTTTAAACTGCTCTTTCTTTATAAAACTTTAATTATTAAAAAAAAAATTCAACTAGGCAAAAAAGCATTGTGAACAGCTTGAGCAATGTTAAAGAGGACTTGGTATTTACCAGTTTGGATCCACAGCTGGCTCTGTCTTGTCTGATGCAGTGAGACAGGGTGTATCTGTTAGGGAGGGCGGGAGTGTGTGGAGCGCCACACGTGAGTGTTGAGAGGGGAACCAAGTGGGATGATAGGGAAGTTATTGAGAGGCTGAGAAGATGGCTCTGTGGATAAAGAGCTCAGATCTCAAGAATCCACATATACAGTGAGTGGGCATGGTGGCCCACTTATAACCCCTGTGGAAGTAGAGGGAGAGGACCCCTGGGGTCCACCCACATCTGTTCTGGGTTCAGTGAAGAGATCCTGCCTCTGAGAATACAGTGGTAGGCAATGGAGGAATACTGAGCCTGCCTCAGACCTACACACATACACTCAGACATACAGTGTGTGTAAGTACCAGTACACATGTGCCCACATACACATGTGCCTACACATACACTTATATATGCACACATATCATGCAGACACATGCAAAAAAAATAATCCTACTGGAATCTGACACCTATGGGTTGGAATCTGTGCCCCTTAGCTAGGTTTCAGGGTCACCCCCAATTGCTCAAATTTGGCTGGTTTCACTGGAGGTGCGGGTCAGGGATTATGAGTTCATTTGAGGCACAGCCAGGGAAAGTATGGCAGGCATTTTTTTTTTAGGAGACTCGCCCAGCCAGTGGAGAAAAATGTATTTTAAGAAACCATATCTCTGTTATGAGTAGGCCCAGGGAGAATTGAGATGGAAAAATTCTTCCAAATCAAGTATGCTTTCTGCTACGTATGTTTCCAGTTTATTTTTGTCTTTTTTCCACACCCTTCACCTGCATTTAATTCCATCTACTTTGGTCTTCTTTGGGTCCAAGGATAAGTGGCAGTATTCAGACTCAAGAAATAGCTTTTCAGAGCATGGTGGTACCAGCATCCGGGAGGCAGGCTGATATCTATGAGTTTGAGGCCAGCTTGGTAATAGGCTCTAGCCAGTCAAATATGCAAGGGTACCCTGTCTCAACAAACAACAAGATGGTTTTGTCTTTCATTTCATTGTCAGAAGTTATGTTTGATGTGACGTTTCCTTCCTTTTGTAAGACACCAGGAAGCTGGGGTAGTTGGAACCCCTTGCCTAGTAGCACCCCTATGCTTCCCTGCCTAGGAACAGAATGTGGGTCCCTAGTTGCCCAGATTAGAGTTGACCGCAACACCATGAACACAACCAAGGTTATTTTGTTTGTTTTGGTTTTTTAACACAGAATCTCACTATGTAACCTTGGCTGGCCTATAGCTCACTGTGTAGACCAGGCCAGCCTCAACACTCATAGAGATCCCCTTGCCTCTGCCTCCTGTGTTCTGGCATTGAAGATGTGCAACAACCTATCCAGTGGGGATTTATTTTCAGTTTTACATATGTGTGTGTGGATATGTGCACATGAATACAGGTGCCCATGGAAAGCAAATCCCCGTGGAGCTGAAGTGGTTATGAGTCACTGGATGTGTCCTGGGAACCAACGGGTCCTCAGCAAGAGCAAACACCATGGAGTTTTAACCCCTGAGCAGTCTCTCCAGAACTTTAGTGCAGTATATGTTATTGGAACAATTAAGTGTGGACCATTAAATACAGAAGTAAAGAATACAGTCCAGGAAGACAAATGTCCAACATGGTCCTTTTTTCTCTGTGTTCGTCGCTGAGCCACCTCCCACCTTGGCAGCCGGCTAGTGATCAGCAAGCAAGTCCAGTCCTCACAACTTGATGGAGAGTCGGGGAAGACTTGCTGAGGCAGCGAGCTCTGCGGTTTCTTCCCTCCAGCATTTTTATTGAAGCCCTGGGAAGGGAGCCAGGACATTTGATGATGTTTGTTTCTATAGATACCTTGCTCTCTTTCTTTTCTTTCAGATCAGATTATCGTGTGTTGGTGGCAGCAGAAAAAGAGCATTAATGACAGGCAGGAGATTGGTGTGGAGTACACTGTAACATAAATACCCACACAGTCTCATCTGGGCAGCAGGCTGTGCTGCCACTGTCCCAGGCCAGGCCCTGGAAGAGCCTCGTTTCTGGTTCAGGTCGCCATTTGTTTTAACTCTCAAGCCTCTTGGAAAATCTAAAGGAGACTTTCACTAGTCTTAATCAAAACGTGGACTAAACTAAGACTATCCTTTGTTTCACTGGCATTTCAGTATTCCCCTGAAGACCAGAAAAGCATTGTTCTGCCTAGCATACACAGTGTTGTTTTTGGTTTTTTCCTTCTGTCACTTTGTCAAGTTGAACAGCGAGCCACTGTGGGTCACATTTCCTCGACTATAAGATGGAGGGCCTGACCTGTGGTGGTTTGATTTACCATATTTTTTGGACCATAAGATGCACTTTTCCCCTCCTCAAAGATGTGGGGGTGGGGGTGGGGTAGGATTAGGGTGTGCCTCATGATCCAATTGCTGTTTTTACTGGTTTTTTTGGTTGTTGTTATTGTTTGTTTGTTTGTTTTACTGCTCTAAAAACTGGGTGCCTCTTATGGTCTGAAAAACACGGTAGTGAGTTCTTGGCTCTGAAACCATGCAAAAGCTGCCCTCCCTAGGCATTAAGTAGCAAACATATACTGAATTTTACATTTTGTTTTTTGAGACAAAAAAACAAAAGTTCCAAGTTAGCTTGGAGCTCATTGAGATCTGCCTGCCTCTGCCTCCAGAGGGCTGGGATTAGAGGTGTGTGCCATCAGGCTGGGCCTGTGATTATTTTTCTCTGGCTAGTGATATGCAGTGTGGTCCTGGGTGACGACAGCATCGGACATTCCTAGTCACTCCCATAGTGTGCTCTGCTTCCCAGTGCGGCTAAGCTGGGTGCTTGGTGGCTACACTCCCTCTGATGCATGCGCAGCTCGTGATGTCTTCAGCCTATGATTGATTTACCTCACAGTAAGCTGCTGAGCAGCCATATAGAGTTGTGAGGCTACACAAAATGACTTGTCTACAGTCCTTGCATCGCACCTGACACATGATGGGGCTCGGTGGCCACAGGCAGCCTTTATAGAACCAGAAGGTCTGTACAATGTTCTAGAAACTGAGAGGGGAAAGAAAATGAGTAGCCAAAGAAAAGAAACAGATGATCATTGTCTCAATTTCTTTTTTTTTTTCCAACAACCTCCTTGGCAATTCTCTCTTTCTCTCTCTCTCTCTCCTCCTCCTCTTCCTCTTCCTCTTTCTCTCTTCTCTCCCTCTCTTTTCACATATAGGGGTTTCTTTGCTTGGGGGAGATTAAATCCAAAGCTTTAAGCCAGCTAGGCCAGTACCCCACCACCAGCATCTGGCTGGGCTCTGCATCTCAGTGGCCATGCATAAAGTGTCCCAGGTTCCCAATCCCGGCTTCTGTCCCCTGTCTTGCCTCTCCCTCATAAGGCAGACCCTATTGCCCTTCATCCTGTCTTCAGAAAGTCCCCTCCTCTAGAGAATCGTCAGATAGCTAAGGAAAGGGAGGCCTCGGTACTTCCTGAGTGCATTCTGTGAAGCTCAGGGCTCCTTAATCCCTACGCATCCAAGCTGATTCCAACAGGATGAGGGTGGGGCTTGCAGGCTGGAGAATGACAGGATGAAGAAAAGCTGTTGCTGCCCAACAGTGGAGCTTCTTACAGACCCACTTGCATCCAAAGCCAGACTGCTAAGTACGGGGGAGTGTACAGGAGAGGCCCTGAATGCCAGTGGTTGGGTCCCTTTGCCCTGTAGTTCCAATCACTGCAAACCTAGCGGGAAGTGGAAGACAAATGTCCCTTCGCCCTATGCACAGCTGGGAAGGGAGAGAGGGAGAGAGGAGACATGAACTGCAGGGGTGGACTAAATGGTATAATATAAGGAAAGGGTGATTTTGCGTGGAAGAAAGGAGAGGAAAGGGAGGTGTGGAGAAGGAAGAGGTCAAAAGGGGGCAAGAGAATCCAAGTTGATGAATGACAGATGACCGGAGAGGAGAGTTGGGTAAGACTAGGTCACTGGAAGGTTCTGTTGCTACTGGAAGAAAGGTACTTGGTCAGGAAGTCTCTGAGCTGGGCCATCGTGTGATTCCAGAGGGGACCCCTTAGAGCCTGTGACATAGTCGACACTGTCTCCAGACAATAGTCCCCTAGCACCCCATGCAGCCTCTGCTCTCGCCCTCTGCATCTAGGAGTTCCAAGGGGTCTGTGGAGAGCTGTTCCCCCTCCTTATTTCTATGACCACAGCAGCAGTTCCAGGGATGAACACCCATCATCTCCTAGCTGATGTGATAACTTCGACAGCCTGGAACTTAATAGGCTCTCTAGAGGTGGGGGCCTAATAAAACTCCAAATCCAACTGTTTGTAGTTGGTATAGAAAGTAGCCTCTCCAGGCCTTGGAGTCCAGACCTGAAGTTCACACACAGGAACTGAAGACTAGTTTATAGTGAGCAAGGCACAGGTGCCTCTCTGGGATGAAAGAGAGTAGGGGGAAATCTCTCAGCTTTAAGCCTGTATCGTCCCTGGACAGGACCTTCAGGATGGCACTAGGGATGCAGGAGAAAATTGAAGTGTGCATTAGAGAAATGCTAACTTGCATTGCAGGGGCCACAGGGAGCAACAGTCCCTCTTGCTAGTGTGGCCGTGCTCTCTCTGTTCTAGGCTTTGGAAGGCCCTGGTGCTTGCCAGTGTATTCTCACTCTGTAGAAAACCACAAAGGAAGGAGGTACCATCTCAGTAGGCACAAGCAGGTGGATGCGTGTGTGTGTGTGTGTGTGTGTGTGTGTGTGTGTATGTGTGTGTGTGTTTTCAAGACAGGGTTTCTCTGTGTAGCCTTGGCTGTCTGGAACTCACTCTGTAGACCAGGCTGGCCTCAAACAGACCCACCTGCCTCTGCCTCCCCCACCACCCCGCTAGGCAGGTGGATCTTTGTGAGATTGAGGGCAGCCAGGGCTATGTGAAGAGACCCTGTTGTAGTGACAATTCTGGGATTTTGATTTATGGCACAGGCCTGTAATCGCAGCACTCAGGAGGCAGAGGCAGGAGCATCTCTGTGAGTTCGAGGCCAGCCTGGTCTACAAAGAGAATTTCAAGACAGCCAGAACTATTACACAAAGAAACCCTGTCTTGAAAAAACAAAACAAAACAAACCCACAGAAATATAAGAATATGTTTTCGTTTTAATCCCAGGTACAGGGATATGGGGCTGCCTCAGTTTACCCATAGCAGCTGACTCTGCTTTGCCTCCTGCTCCAGCAGAGACTTGGTTTGGTCTCTGATTGCATGACATTTAGAATTCTGGGGACTTTTCAGAGGGTGTATAAATGCTAGAGTCAGCTGGGTGTGAATTCCAGTACTCGGGAGGCAATGGCAGGCAGATCTTGTGAGTTCAAGGCCAGCTCGGTCTACAAAGAGAGTCCAGGATAGCCAAGGCTGTTACACAGAGAAACCTTGTCTTGAAAAAAACAAAACAAAACAAACAAAAACATATATGCTAGAGCCCCAATAGGAATCAGTGGTTGTTGGTTGTTTAGGGGGCTTGGTTGTGATTTGTAAGTAGTCATACTCAAAGAAAAAAACAAAAGGAAAGGAATTAGATTGAGCTCTCTCTCCCTGCCCCCCTTAACCATTTATTTCCCTTGTTCCCTCTGTCCCTCCCTCCCTCCCTCCCTCTCTCCCGCCCTCCCTTCCTCCCTTCCCTCTATTCTTCTTTCTCTCCTATCTAGTGATAGGGGGTGAAACTAGAGGGAAAAGGAGAGCCCACAGAGTAGCAAAGACTGGCTATACTCTGTCTCAAACAAAACAAAAAAGTTAGTTCTGGTTAGGGATGTGGCACAAGTTTGTAATCCCAGCATTCCAGGGGGTGAGAGAGAAGCCTGTATGATTTTGAAGGCAAGGCAACATGGCAGATTAAGCAGTCTGCTGTGCCGTGTCTATTTTCACGGAGTTCTGTATGCTGGGGATTTGTGCAAATGGGTCTGTGGGATGTGTGAGGAACAATATGGGGTCTCTGGTAGTGAAATGCTCTCTCTGTTCTAAAAATGATCTTTTTCTATGCTAAATTTTCTTGTCTTTGTGTTTTAGTTTATCAAAATTCTTTTTTTTTTTTTTTTAGTTTTATGTGTGAGTGTGCTCATCATATGCATGAGATGCCCAGAGGGACCAGAAGAGGGTATTGGTTCCCATGGGACTAGAGCTACATACAGGCAGCTGTCGGCGCCTGGCCTAGGTCCTGGGAATCATACTCTGGTCTGCTGTGTGCAGTATGTGCTCTTAACTGATGAGCCATCCCTCCAGCTACCCCTAACCCCAACCTTTTCCTCCCTCTGGCTTCAAACTCACAGAGATCTGCCCCCGAGCGCCATCACACAGAGCCATATAGACAATCTCTAACCTCCACGTGCTTTCTGGGTTTCCTCCTTTGCACACCTGGTCTCACAGCCGTGCTCTCCTTCAGGACACAGCTAGATGCCAGCACCTTCTGCAAATCTCCTCCCTCAAAGATGGGGTTGGGCTCAGACTCAGCAGGGCCTACCTAAATTAGATATTCTCTGTGGCCCATATTGGCTCATGTATTTTGTATATACCTGGTTTATGTAAATCTCACCTGGTCTAAATTAAGCTTCCAGCAGAGGGGAAATTGCTGCTTCTCTTTGTTCAGTAACTCTCCACAACTTTCAGCATATTGGTTTTTTTTTTAAACAATGCAGTTGAGTCTGTACTTGATCCACAAAAGGTCAGGAAGACTGAACTATGTGGCTGGGACAGAAGCCTCAGAGGACGGGAGTAAAGGGTGGATGGGTGACACTTGAGGCTGTGTTTGAGGAAAGCTCTGCCCTACAAACCCTGGAGCTCAGTTCCAGGACATGAGTTCATGGGAAAGAACCTGGGCTCTAACATTTCTGCACAAGGGGAAGGTGTTTGAAGCCCCTGAAGTGAAGAAGGGCTGGTGAGTGTTATATTTCCTTCTTGTTCTAGAACCTTCTCAGCTTCCCCTCAGGCAGGTAGGTGAGTTACTTGGAGAGTAGATTCACAAGCCTTCCAGACTCTATGTAAAGCAGTGATTGCCATGTTCCTCCCCTTCAGCATTGTCACTGTCTGGAAGTTTGCCAGCTTGGTGTTCACTGTCCCAACCCAGACTGAAACAGAGGTTATCTTTTGCCTTGTACACATACACACACACACACACACACACACACACACACACACACACACACACCTTTAAATATTTTAAAAATTAAAAAAGCTGGTTGTGGTGGCACATGCCTATAGGGTTTGCTGAAGGAAGCAGGAGGATCATGAATTTGAGGCCAGCCTGGCCTACACATTTTCCGGGCATGGTGATATACATTTTTAGTCCCAGCACTCAGGAAGCAGAAACAAGCAGATCTATGTGAGTTCAAGTCCCTTCTGATCCACAAAATGAGTCCAGGACAGCCAGGGCTACACAGAGAAAACCTGCCTCAGAAAAACCAATAAATAAGTAAATAAATGGAATGAAATACTTATTATTGTATTTCAATACATATCTTCATTTCAGATGGTGTTTCTGTATACCAAATAATTCATTATAAAACGTTGAGTTCCTTTGCTGTTTTAGGTTTCTTTTGAAATTAGATTTTTTTTTCATACAACTTATTCTGATTATGTTTTCCTTTCTCCCAACTCCTCCCAGATGCTCCTAACCTCCACACTACCTCAATCCACACCCTTTCTTTCTCTCTCTTATTAGGAAATGAGCAAGCAAGTTGGGCATGCCTGTTCTAGGGCAGCTAGGGCTGTCACACAGAGAAACCCTGTCTGGAAAAACCAAAAACCAAGCTGGGTGGTGGTGGCGCATGCCTATAATCCCAGCACTCTGGAGGCAGAGGCAGGTGGGACTCTGTGAGTTCGAGGCCAGCCTGGTCTACAAAGTGAGCCCAAGACAGCCAGGGCTACACAGAGAACCCCTGTGTGGAGAAAACCAACCCCCCCCCAAGAGAAACACCCCCCAAACAACAAACCAAACCAAAATAGGACAAAACAAACAGAAAACAAACCAAAATAGGACAAAACAAACAGAAAGAATGCAATAAAACACAACATATAGACATAGAGACAGACACAGTCTCATATACAAAAATCCCATAAAAACACAAAATCAGAAATCGAAGTATATAAGCAAAGACCTATAAAGTTCAGAAAGAAGGAAAAAAGAAAGAAAGAATGAAAGAAAATAAAAGAAAGAAAGAGCTCAAACAGGGCATTATGAAACAAAAAACCTTCAAAACTGCCACTGAGTTCATTTAGTATTGGCCATGGTACCTGCCACTGAGAATGGTTTGTATACCCAGGGAGATTCTGTTGGAGAAAATGAATTTCTTCTTTACAGGTGGAAAATTGGAGAAGCTTCTGGATTAGGAAATGGGGGCTTGTGTCCACTTCCCCTCTCAGTGCTTAGGCCTGTGTTAACCCTGTGTACCCTGCCATCATTTGTATGTGAGTTCACGTGTATGTCAGTCCTGTGGTTGTTTAGAAGGCTTTGTTTCCTTGCTGTTTTCCACTCCGTCTGCCTCTTAGAGTCTTTCTCTCTCCTCTACTGCATGGCTCTCGGAGGCCAGGGAAGAGGGATTTGATGAAGACATCCCATTTAAGGCTGAGTATTTTAAGGTCTCTTATTTGCGTACTGTCCAGTTGTGTCGGTCTCTATATTTGTTCCCGTCTCCTGCAGGAGGAAGCTTCTCTGAGAATGGCTGAGCAAGACAGTGACCTATGAGTATAGGAGACTGTTGTTAGGAGTCATTTCATTGTTGTGTTCCATTAGCAGAACAGTAGGTTGTGGTTTTCCCCTCAATCCATGGCCTATCTAGTCTAAGGTTCTTGGCCACCGGGGCAAGTGTCTGGAATGGGTTCCATCTCAGGAAGGGAGCCTTAAGCCCAATCAGCCTTGCACCGCCATTGCTCCAGTGTATCTTGCAGGCAAGTCACCTTTGTAGATGGAAGGGTTTGTATCTGGGTTGGTGTTTGTTTTTCTCCACTGGTATCATGCAGGGCACCTTCCAGTACCATGAGCTCCATCCATAAGGATGAAGGCTCTTAGCAGCTCCATGCCTCTGTGTTCAGTGAGTTATATAGGTGTTGTCTTCAACAGCAGGGCCTTGCCCGTCAGTCTGTAGAGAGTAGCCTGGGTTGTTTAGAGGTTTCTTTGGGCCCCTTGGGCCCACAATCTCTAGCTGTGACCCATTCCCAGTGCTGGAGGTTTTAGCTGATATCAAGAGATGTCTAGAGGGGGGTTTGTCTCACCATTATTTGATGATTCCATTTTTTAATTTTTTTTGTTTTTATTTTATTTTATTTTTAATTTTAGATTTCTT
This sequence comes from Acomys minous, assembly GCF_964271855.1. NCBI lineage: Eukaryota > Metazoa > Chordata > Mammalia > Rodentia > Muridae > Acomys > Acomys minous. The sequence goes on along the minus strand of NC_140497.1, from coordinate 16,403,147 downwards.
TTATATACGTATATATTTTAAGAAGCTTCTACTGTATTAGGTTGCCATTTGACCCCCTCAAGTGGCCCTTAGTTTAACTGTCCCTCCCTGTTTTTCTTCCCTTACCCTCTTGGTCCCACACTCCTATTGGAGCCTCCTGTTCCAACCTCCGCTCTTGACCCCTCCCCCCAACCTTAACTATCTATTCGATTTTCCCTTCCTAGGGAGATTTTCCCTTCCCCTTGGTCCCTTACTCTATAACTAACTTCTATGATTATACAGAAGGTAGCCTGCTTATTGAAGACTTTACAGCTAACATCTATGTATAAGCAAATACATACCGTATTTATCTTTTTGGGTCTCAGTTACCTCACTTGGGATGATTTTTTTCCCAAGATCCATCTGTTTAGTACAAATTTCATGATTTTTTTTCCATTTTCTTTCTTTCTTTCTTTTTGTTTTTTTGAGACAGAGTTTCTCTGTGTGGCCTTGGCTGTCCTAGACTTGCTTTGTGGACCAGGCTGGCCTCAAACTGGCATCAATCCACCTGCCTCTGCCTCCTGAGTGCTGGGATTAAAGGTGTGCGCCACCATGTCTGGCTCTTTCTTTCTTTCTTTCTTTCTTTTTTTCTCTGAGACAGAGTTTCTCTGTGTAACAGTCCTGGCTGTTCTAGACTCCCTTTGTAGACCAGGCTGGCCTCAAACTCACAGTGATCCACCTGCCTCTACCTCACGAGTACTGGGATTAAAGGCGTGCGCCACCATGCCTGGCTGACCAGGCTGGTCTTGAACTCACAGAGATCCACCTGCCTCTACCTCACGAGTACTGGGATTAAAGGCGTGCGCCACCATGCCTGGCTGACCAGGCTGGTCTTGAACTCACAGAGATCCACCTGCCTCTGCCTCCTGAGTGCTGGGATTAAACACATGTGCCACCACCACTCAGTTTATACTCCCATCTTTTAGAGGTAGGTTATTCTTTTGAATTAAAAGAATTGCGTGTGTGTGTGTGTGTGTGTGTGTGTGTGTGTGTGTGTGTTCACTTGCATTCCTGAGATGTTTGTGCAGAAGGCAGAGGACAACTTGCAGAAGTTGATTCTTTCCTCCCACCATGTCAGTGGGTCTTATGTCATCAGGCTTGGTGGCAAAGACCTTTAACTGTCTTGCTAATCTTAGAGATGAACTATTCTTGACAGCAAGAATAAATGTTTATGTATGCGTCTTACATATCTATGTGTGTATAGTCTGTGCTTTCTGTGAACTTTTTTTTTTGAGACAGGGTATCACTATGTAGCCCAGGTGGACCTTAAGTTCACAAAGATCTACCCTGTCCTGTCTCTGCCTTTGCAAAGGCAGGTGCTAACACACCTAGCCTTGTGGACTATTTTGTTTTTATGACAGGGTTTCTCTGAGTAGCCCTGGCTGTCCTGGACCAAGCTGGCCTCAAATTCACAGAGATCTGCCTGCCTCTGCCTCCTGGGAGCTAGGATGAAAGGCGGGCACCACTGGATCTGACATCTGTTCACAATGCTGTCATCAGATGATAAATGGTAGATCAGTAAGTCTAAGAGGGAAAATGTGTTTGTCTGTTTGTATAATGGTTTGGAGAAATAAAACAAACCAAACTATCAAACAGAGCATAACAGTGGGTGCCTATAATCCCAATTTAAGAGGCTGAAGCAGGAAGATTTCCCTTTAAGGCTAGCCTAGACTACCTCACCACATGGTAAAAGTTTTTTGTTTGATCGGGGGTTTTTGTTTGTTTGTTTTGTTTTGTTTAGAGACAATGTTTCTCTAAGTAGCCCTGGCTATCCTGGAACTCATCCTGTAAGCTGCCTGTCCTCCAATTTATAGAGATTTGTCTGCCTCTGCCTCTGAAGTGCTGAGATTAAAGCAAAAACCTCAGAGGAGTCAGATTCAATTAGAGGGCTGGAGATGCTCTAAGGATAGGAGTTTGGTCATATTCCACTGAGTCAACAAAAGGGCAGAGGCAAAGGATTCTTTGTTGATCAGAGCTGTAAGCATCTCAGACAAACCCTGAGTCTGTGGAGGAGAGTTGCACTCAAACCCAAATGAGAGCCGGGCATGGTGGCGCACGCCTTTAATCCCAGCACACGTGAGGCAGAGGCAGCAGATCACTGTGAGTTCAAGGCCAGCCTGGTCTTCAAATCGAGTCCAGGACAGCCAAGGCTACACACAGAGAAACCCTGTCTCAAAAAATAAAACAAGAAAACCCAAACCAAACCAAACAAACAAACAAAACACAAAACAAAACCCCCAAATGAGAGCAGGAAGCAAATACATCCCGAGACAAGTAGATATTAACATCAAATATATGTCAAGTTCATGATGGAACCAGGACCATGTTGGGTACCAGTGAGGCAGGGAGAGGAAGTGTGTGGGTTCAGATGCCAGGAGAGCCTCCGTAGCTGAATCCAACAGCCTTCAAGTGGAAGGAAAGTGCTCAGCAACCAGAAAAAGATGTGGTTCAGATGCCTGAGGAAGCTGCAAGGGGCTTCGCTGATCAGGGAAGGTTTACCAGAAGAGATGGCTTTCAGAGGTGCGAGAGGATCTGCTTGGTAAACAGACTGTGGGCAGGTGTTTTGGGCAACCTACAATCCACAGTCAGATCTGATGGTGCGCTTTGTTATCATCTTTCTATTGCGGCTTTCGTTCACTCTTTCATGTCTCCTTCAAGATCTCAGAATCTGGCCGGGCTTCTGTGATAGGCTGGCAGCAAACTAGCAAATGCCAGAATGCAAACGAAGACTTTAGCATCCTTGGTGTCAGGTGAGACAAAGGGGTCTGGCACCCGATGAATTGTTCCAGGTAGAAATGCACGCAGAACAGCAGGAGGCACAGAACTGTGTGGGGATCTGGGGCCTGGATCTACTACTGGGGATACACAGTAAGGGACCCTGTCACTGGGGGACAGGGAGGGGTGCTCTTTCTTGTCTAAGTGATTCAGTCATTGATAGCCAAAAGAAACAAGCCTTCTGGGCTGAAGAATCAAACAGCCTCAGAGCTGCACGGTATAAGCATCATTTACAGTCAAGCCTGCCACAACCTCGCTAAAGGTCATTCTCATATACTGTTTCAATCTGTGTCTCATCATAACTCACGAGGCTGGCAGGGCAGGTGTGGTTTAGACCATCTTACAAAGGTGGAAAGTAAGGCACAGACACAAGGCGCTCAGGGCGCTATCTCAAGTTATCCTTCGGGCTCCCCTCTCCGTACCCACTCCGGGTTGGATGTTGGATTTTGAGATTTCCTTGTTTTTAATAGCTGAGTAGTATTCCATAGTGTAAATGTACCACCGTTTCTTTATCCATTCTTCAACTGAGGGACATTTAGGCTGTTTCCAGGTTCTGGCTAGTATGAATAAGGCTGCTATGAACATGGTTGAGCATATGTCCTTGTTGTGTGGTGGGGCATCTTCTGGGTATATTCCAAGGAGTGGAATAGCAAATGGATTGAACTAGAAATGATCATACTGAGTGAGTTAACCCAGAAGCAGAAAGACTCACATGGTATATACTCACTTATAATTGGACACTAGCCCAAGAGGCATGTCCCATGAAAGTCTTCATTTACCAGGAGATTGGGATAGATGTGAAGACATCCTATTGGGACTCTAGATGAGAGAAGTATGGGAGAATGGGGAAATAGAAGGATCCAGAGGGTCCTAGAAACCTACAAGAAGAACATCATGATGGGTGGATCTGGGCCCAGGGGTTCTGCTCAAACTACTGCACCAACCAAGGGCAATACATGCAGTAAACATTGAACCCCTACTCTGATCTAGCCAATGGACAGGACATTCTCCACAGTCTAGTAGGGATCAGGGACTGACTCTGACGTGAACTCTGGTGCCCCATATTTGACCACTTCCCCTTAGTGGGGAGGCCTGGTGGCATTCAGAGAAAGGATAAGCAGGCTACCAAGATGAGACTTGATAGCCTATGACCATATAGTGGTAGAGGAGGTCCCCTTTGGTCACAGACACAGGGGAGGGGAAAAGGGTGAAAGCAGGAGGGAGGGAGGAACGGGAGGATACAAGGGATAGGATAAGAATTGAGATGTAATCTGAATAAATTAATTAAAAAAAAGAGAGAGACATTCTGAGCATGCCCAGTACCAGTTCCAGTTTCTGAGACCTCTGATGCTGGTTGTTTTTGTTTGTTTGTTTTTGTTTTTGTAGACAGGGTCTTTCTATGTAGCCCTCACTCTGGTCTAGAACTCACTATGTGGAGCAGGCTGACATTGAGTTCAAAGAGATCTATCAACCTCTGCCCCCCAAGGGCTGGGATTAAAGTCCGGCACCCACCAGCACAAAAGGTTGGTTGGTTTGTTTCTTGTTTCTGCTCAGGCTAGTTTTATTCTCTTAGCTGTAAGGTCATTCTGGGCCACTTTCACCCAACCCTACAACTGGCATGTCTGCCACACTGGGCACATTCCCACTTGCACTCAGGCCAGTCAGGGTACACCCTATAATCCCATGAAAATGTGCTGTAAATTGGCACTCGGAACCCAAAGGGCCGGAACCCAAAGGGCTGATCCTCTGGGCTCTTGGGGGGCAGTGACATAGGCCCCTTGAGCTCTAGTGTGAGGGGAGTGTCTTTGCTTTTCTCCCAGCCCGGCTTCCTGTCTAGACATCTTGAATGGTCCACTGCATTTAGCATGCTGAGTTTGCTGCCAGCTCTGTCCAGCCCACACAGTTCAGTATCCAGCGCTGCCTCCCCCACATCAGCCCTGAGTTTTGGAAGGAGAGATTGGTCCTTGAGGATTGAGCCTAGGAAATTGTATAATGAAAGGGCACAGGGGAACATAAAGATACCTACACGCCTAGAGGCAGCTCAGCATCCCAGAATCCTGTCCCCACCTAAGTGCCCTCCGTTTTCTCCCACACCTGAGAGAACAGGTTGTCAAGGCAACTTCTCAAAGGCCCCAGCATCCATCGGCTCATTGGTCCCCATGGGCCGCTGAACTTGGCTGCGAGGGACCGGCCAGCTCTTGGATTGGCTCTGGAAAGATGTGAGCAGAGACTAACGATCTGGAATATCTGGTCTCCAGCCAAGGCTCTCCACTGCTTGGACTCTGCCTTACTGGAGGGTGACTCCCGAAGAAGAGGCAGAGTTAGGAGAAACATCATCCTAGCCAGGCAGAGCCAGGATGCTAGGGCTTGTCTTCCAAGTAGATGGCAGGCTCACTTGAGGCAGCTTCACCAGCCATGAGTGCTCAGCTGCTCCTGACACAGGAGGGGAGCAGAGGGGGTGATTGATTCCCACTCTCCCTTAGCCCATATGACAGAAGTAGTCTCAGCTCTATGGGCTCCACTGTGGTTCCACCAGACTTGCAATCAAAAGCAGATAGAGAAGCAAATCCCAGCTGTGATGTGCTACGAGACACACACAGATTCCAGAACCTCAAGTCAACCAGTCCTGAGTTGCTCCTTTTCAGCATTCCTTAAACCATATAATATGACAACTGTTTACATGACGCTTACATTAGATTGGGTGTTATAAGTCATCTATAAATGATTTAAAGAATACAGGAGGATGTAGATAGATTTTATGGAAATATAACTAAATATGAGAAATCAAGGGCTTTCAACCTCTGTAGATCTTACCAGCCTGAAATCCCAACAGTTAGGAGTCAGAAGCAGGAGTCAGGAGTTTACGACCAGCCCATGAAACAAGAGACCCAGTCTCAAAAAAAAAAAAAACAAAAAACAAACCAAACAAAAACTGCTAGGGTTGTCAAAAATAAGAAACGTTGGCTAAACTGTTAGAACCAAGAAAAGCATAAGAAGACGTCATGTGTGGAGCAGCTGTGTGCAAAGCAGGGTGGCCAGTAGGCTGGGAGCCTGCTATTAACATCTGTGGTAGCCAGCTTTGCCGGACTGATTTTCTGTTTTGAACACAAGGATATTATATTTGTGTGTGTGTGTATGTGTGTGTGTGTGTGTGTGTGTGTGTGTGTGTGTGTGTGTGTGTGTATTTAGGTGTGTGAATGCTTCTGTACAATTTAACTCTGGGAGGCCAGAAGAGGGTGTTGAATCCATGGGAGCTGGAGTTACAGGTGTTCTCAGGATACCTGGCTTGTTAAATAGGACCGAAACCGCAGCCCTCATGTTTGTACAACAAGCCCCTGTTGAGCCGTCTCCATAGTCCCCACACAGAATTTTTTTCAAAATATTTTTATTTTACTGGGCCTGGAAAAACGGTTTGGTAGTAATGTGCTTGCCATGCAGGTTTGAATACCTGAGTTTGGATCTCCAGCATCGACATAAAGCTGAATGCGGTGGTCCCTCTATAACTCCATCCAATATTGGGGTGTGGTGCTGGAGACAGGCAGATCCAGGGGGCTCACTGGCCAGTCTAGCCAACTAATAGATCCAGGTTCAGTGACCACCCTGTTTGAAAAACACAAAGAGGCTGGAGAGATGGCTCAGTGGTTGGGAGTACTTGCTGCTCTTGCTGCGGACCTGGGTTCTGTTCTTAGCATCCACATGGTAGCTCACAGCCATGTGTAAATCCAGCTCCAGGGGATCTGACATGCTCTTCTGACCTCCACAGGCACCATGCACTTACGTGGTGCACAGACAGACAGACAGACAGATAGACAGACAGACAGACAGACAAAAACACTTTTTTGTTTGTTTGTTTTTTGATTCAGGGTTTCTCTTATAGTACTGGATATCCTGGACTCACTTTGTAAACCTGGTTGGCCTTGAACTCACAGAGATCCCCCTGCCTCTGCCACCCAAGTGCTGGAATTACAGGCGAGCACCACCACGCCCGGCTCAGGCAAAAACACTTATAGGCATAAAAACAAAATTAAAAAAATAAAAAAGAACAAGTATTGGGGAAAAAAGGTGATTGGAGAAAATGCCCATCACCCACCTCTAAAACCCCAAGTGTATTTGTTTGTGTACTTGTGCACACACACACACATACACACACATTTGTTCATATGTTTAGAAATAGCCAGGCGTAGTGGCACATACCTGTGATCCTAGCTGAGGCAGAAAGATTGCCATGAGTTCAAGACCAGCCTAGGCTGCAGAGTAAGACTGAGACCCCGTCTAAAGAAAGGGGGAAAAGCTGGGTGTGGTGACACACACCTTTAATCCCATCACTCGGGAGACAGAGGCTGGCGAATTGCTATGAGTTCGAGGCCTGCCTGGTCTACAAAGTGAGTCCAGGACACCCAAGGCTACACAGAGAAACCCAGTCTCAAAAAAACAAACAAAAAAAAAGAAAAGCAAGGGGCCATCATCACCACGACATGTGATGTTGATGACGACCTGTCCATGTGGCTGAGGGACTGTAGTGTGTATGAGGGTAATCTACTGCCAGGCTATGTAGAAACAAACTTGCCTTCCATTTGGGTTCTGCTGGTGCTGGTGTTCTGAGGTGGGGGTCCCACAGTGTAGCCAAAGCTGCCCTTGGACTGAAGAGTTCCCCACCTTAGCCTCCTGAGTGGGCTATGACAAGCAGAAAGCACTGAATCTTTAGGACTTTGCCCCATCTCTTACCATCTCTAGCCCTTACGTGGGGTGGGGGTGGGGGACGATGACGACATTGAGTCACATCTCGGAAGCCCTTGGTTCCGAGACTTGGGTACCGCATTCTGGCCTACAGAGTCAGGTGGGAGGCAGAGGACTGGGTGCTTTCCAATACCCAGGGTTTTAGAAATGGCAGTCTCATAGGGTCAGGATTGGGCTGGACATAGACTCCACTTTTCCCAGGGTGAGGAAAGCTTTTAGAAGTTCCGTCAATGAGCACAGAAGAAAGTGGGTTGTCTAGCTGACGGGACAAGATAATAAGCTGGTTGGAAACTAAGGCCTGATTCTACACTAAGCACAAGGAACAAAGATGTCTGAAAAGTGACTGTTATTTTTCAACATTATCCGCATCCCAGTTCCTCCTTGAATCTATTGCTCAGTGCATCTGGTCGCCCCCCCCCCCCAACCCTTCCAGCCCTCTGTTATGGAATGGCGTTCATCTCACATGACTTGCTAGTAATTCTGAGCATAAGGGACTTATCCTGGTGTACAAGGATTTCGCTCTTTGTTGGGGAGTTCTCATGAAAACGTACTCTGCCGTCTTTATCTAAGTCTGAGGTCACAAGAAACTAAGGTCTTAAGCTGGAGAGATGGCCTAGTGGTTACATGCACCGGGACTCTTGCAGAGGTCCTGAGTTTGGTTCCCGAGCCAACCCCATGGCAGCTCCCAACGGTCTATAACTTTAGTCCCATAGGATCTGATACCCTATTCTGGTGTGCAAGATGTAAATACAGACAAAATACCCATACACACAAACAGATAAATCTTCAAAAGACACTAAGGTCTTACTAGGTAGCAAACATGCTGGACTCTAGGGGGGGCGGGGGGCATCATGGTGGCTTCCCGGGAGACACGATCTGCCAGTGTTGCTGAAGGAAAGCTACAGATCTTTTCTCCCCCTTCAGAGGAGGCAAGTGTGAGTTGCACACCAGGTTCCTCATTCAGGGCGTCTCAGGGGCCAGGCCCTCAAAGACCCAGGTCTTGAAGGCAGGCTCTTCCTGCTTCCCAGAGCCTTACTCTTTAATCCCAGCTCTGTCCACTTATGTGCTCTCTCCTCCTGGGTCCCTGGTCACTGTAGCCCCAGTGGCTTTGTCCTTTTCACTACCAGGCTGGTGTGTCAGTTTGAAAAAGCCTTGTCTGGTAGACTATAGTGACCTGGGTTGTTGTTGTACATTGGCTTGGGTTTTTCACAGCAAACACAGCTGGATCTTCGCCGTCCCCCTCACCTCTCTCCCATCCCCCTCCCTCCCCTGCCCCAGCTCAGTCCTAGCCTCAGGGTATGTATACCTTGTCAACAGTGGTGACGATATGGCTCCTTGGTCTTCAAAGGCAAGAAGTCTCTCATTTTTGTCATGTCCCCCAACACCTGACTAATCTTCCTGTTGAGTTTCTCACCCTTTCTTGCCCAACCCCCTTTCCATTGATGGGAAAATTCTTTAGAAGGGGGCACAACTCCTAACTCCTCAATCAGTGCTGTTCCCGTGGAGCTTGGAGACTTGTCTATCACAGATCCAAACCGCCCACACAGCCCGTATCCTAGCGACTCTGGAAGATTACGTACAGCCCCAGCCTTTCCCAGATGAATAGAGCTCGTGTCTGTGGCCTGTGAGGTGATACTGGGACGTGAATCTTTGTGAGTGTGCGTGGGTGTGATATGGAGTTGTATATCGTGCGTAGATCATAATGGATGTCGGTGTGGATGCGTGTGTGTATGTGAGCTCTGTGTACATCCGTGTGTCTTATGTATGTTGCTGTGTTGAATGTATGTGTGTGTGTGTGTGTGTGTGAGTGTGTGAGTGTGTGTGTGTGTGTGTGTGTGTGTGTATGAGTGAGTGTAGATGTAGGTGTCTGGTAAGTGTATGTGAGTAAAAGCTGAGTCTGTGTGGAGCAATAGTGTCATGGCTGCTTGTGTGTGTGTGTGTGTGTGTAGCTGTGCCAGAACATGAGTGTGTGCAGGGGTGTATGTAAGAGGGGAAAAAGTTCTCCAGCCTATTTTGGGTGAAGAGTCAGGACTGGATCCTGGCCCTCTCAGACTACAGCCTGGGGTGGAGGTGGGGAGCCTTCACACATCTCTCCTGTCTAAATTTATCCCTCTCATCACCAGCGAGTCCTCCACGGTGGGCACTCAGCGAGTCCTCCACAGTGGGCACTCAGCGAGTCCTCCACGGTTGGCACTCAGCGAGTCCTCCACGGTGGGCACTCAGCGAGTCCTCCACGGTGGGCACTCAGCGAGTCCTCCACGGTGGGCACTCAGCGAGTCCTCCACGGTGGGCACTCAGCGAGTCCTCCACGGTGGGCACTCAGATGTATTACCAAGAGGTCAACCTGGTCACTCTAGCTCCTCCTGGAGATGACAGGTCTATGAGGAAGAGCATTTGTCTTCCTCATCTTGGGCCAGTCCTCTCCTACTAAGGGCAGGGCCTACCATGCTCCAAACATTTGGAGTCTCCTAGACCCCACAGCCAGAGGAGATAAATTTGGCAGCAGACACCAAATGGTAAGAAACTGCTGACACAAGCCTGAGGTTGAGCAGGCCCTGCCAAGGTGATGGATGAGGAGCCTTCAAGAGAATCGAATGGAGTCTCCATGCATAATACATCTTTATGGAAGCAGATTCCAATTTGCATCCCATTAGGTAGCTGAGGTCTCAGGGGCCCTGAAGTACAACTCAAGCCTCTGTCAGAGGGAACCCTGAGAGGGAAGATGTCTGGGCTGAGAGGCAAGACTAGTGGACAGGGTTTTATGCCCTCTCAGGAGCCCCAGGCTTGACTCTAGTGGCTTTAGGCATGTTTGGTGTCCCTAGGCTTGTCACAAAAAAGAACAAAGACCAGACGTCATTAACATCCATCATCTTCTTGTAGCTCAGGATTTAAATGGGGCCTGGAAAGGGCACAGGCTTCTCCTGGCCTGTGGGGACCCTACTGTGGAGAGATACAAAATAGATAGGTAGTGTTATGTTACGAAGTGTTTATCCCAGAGAGCTGGGACATGTGACCAAGCTCCGTCCAGCTCTTTTTTTCCCTAGGCCAGCCACTGCCTTGCCAATGCACACCTAACCATTCTTTGCCTCAGGGTTCAGACCTGGGAAGGAAATACCATCACCTGCTCTGCAGAGCCTCTGTGAGTTGGAGAAAAACTGGCAACCTCGAAGTCCTATAAAAACCAAGAAAGGTCTCTCTGGACCCGCCCCCCCCCCCAGGAGGTGTGGCTGACCCCAGGAATGTAGTTAAAGATGTATAGGGCAGAGGGAAGACAGGATGGAACCCAGGATTCAATCTTCCATTCTTCCCTTCTCCTCCCGCCATTCCCCAGGCTTCCTCTGCAGTCAGCCAGGTTGGTGGCAATAAGAGTTGAGGCTGGCCAAATGGGGCCTCAGCTGGGTGTCGCTTGGTTTCCTTTCTGGACAGAGAAGTCGGGGTGGGGGGGGGGGGCGGGGGAAGCATGGGAGGAGCCTGGGCAGTGGTCAGTACAGCCAAATTGAAGCTCTTGATATTTTAAGAGCAGAAAAGAATTCTGGAAAAACTGGAAGACAAGCTAGGCTAGGCGTGGGGAGGAGGTAGAATGTGTTGCAGCTGGCTGAGGACCTACTGGAGGAGAGCCCCTCCCCCACCAGAGGCGTAGGCTAAGGGGCCACACCCCTTGCTGGTCCAGAGGATGTTCCGGGCTCTATATGTTATTTTTTCCACCTTGCAGTACTGGAGATGGAACCCAGGACTTTGCAGGTGCTAAGGAGCTCTTCTAGACTGAGCTGCATTACCTGCCCCACCCTCCCCCTCCCCCGCCCCCACCTGCCGGTCCCCCACCCTCATGTTTCCCTGGGTCTTAAGTGGGATGATGAAGATTTGCTTGTAGGGGCTTTTTAAAGTCTTTGCTCCACGATCAAGCCCCTTTGTGTGCCCTACCCAAGTCCCACTTGCTTCTCTTCTGCTGGCTGCTGGCCTCTTTCTCGTGTTCTGTCATCCCAGGGCCCTGACTCAAGACCCCAAACAACCGTCACAGCTCTATGAGGCCATTCTTCTTGAAGCTAGGTTGGTGCTCCCAGACATCAACAACAACAGTTCCTTGGATGTTGTGGTCAGGCAAGTTAGGTCAAGGCCCGACTCCTTGTGGGATGTGCACACCCTCGGTGATGTGGCAAGGCAGGGTTTGGGGAGGGCTTAGTTTCTCAGTTCTCAGCTTTATACAGCTTGCCTGATAGTATACATAGCTCAGGCTAGCCTCCGACTCTCAGTCACCCTCTTGCCCCGGCCTCTCAAGCACTAGGATTACTAGCATTTGACACCATGTCCGTGATTGCCCGTTTTATATGACCTTAGCGGAAGTGAATTGTTTAGCTCATTAGGGTTCTTCCGTTTTCCTCTCAGTGATCAGGGAAGCATCAGGGCATCTTAATCTGTAGAGGATGGATGCCCCAGTGTGACCACAGGGGTTGGTGAGTCAGGCAGAGAGACTCAACTGACGTTGCCAAATAATATCAGGTACTAGAATGTTCAGCTGTACTTCAGTTTTCTTTCTTTCTTTCTTTTGTTTGTCTTGTTTTGTTTGAGGAAGGGTTTCTCTGTAGAGTCTTGGCTGTTTTGGAATTCACTCTGTAAACCAGGCTGGCCTCAAACTCAGAGATCCACTACTTCCTGAGTGCTGGGATTAAAAGTAGGCACCTTGACCAACCTGGCCAGTTTCCTTAAAAAATACTTCTCCAGCCAGGTGTCGTGGCGCACGCCTTTAATCCCAGCACTTGGGAGGCAGAGGCGGGCAGATTGCTGTGAGTCCAGGACAGCCAAGGCTACACAGAGAAACCCTGTCTTGAAACAACAAAACAACAACAACGACAAAAACTTCTCCAAGTCTCATCATTTTCTTAGGGAGGCAAAATGGAAAGTATGTAAATTCAATAAAAGGTGCAAATGTGTTTGTTTTTCGTTCTCTCTTTTTTTTTTTTCCCTTTGGGGAGGTGTTAAGGGTCTGGTCTTGTGCTCACTGGGTTAAGGAAGCTAATCATGATTCCTGTAGTGCTCTGAGAGTTGTAAGTGTACCAGGCAGGTCTAAATCATGACATCATTGCATGCCTGTGGCTTATTATGACAGTCCTGCAGTGTGATAACAATGTGTCTCTGGGGCAGGATGTCACACTGATAGGTAAAATGTCACACACTGTTTACTACATACCCAGCCTGATGCCAGAGCACATTGGGTCCCAAAGCCTGAGAGATGTATCTTGAGAATTTTGAAATCTCAAGCATCTAGAAAGGCCAGGGGCTTTTAACCCAAGTCTTCCTCAGGTTTCACAGTTCTAGCACTTTCCTGCCGGGGCTGGACACTGCTTCCTGGTTCTTTGTAGTTATCTCTATTTTGAGATAGTCTCTTGTGACCCAGGATGACCTTGAACTCTTGATCCTTTTTGCTTCCCATCCACACTAACCCAGGCTAACCCAGGGCTTCTATAAGCTAAGCAAGTGCTTGACCAGGTGAGCTACATCCCCAGAAAGGATGATTTGTTCTTTGAGACAAAGTCTTGCTACAATACAGCCCAGGTTGGCCTTGAAGTCACAGCAATCCTCCTGGCTCAGCCTCCTGAGTGCCGGAATATAGCTGTGCTCTACCACGCTGGCTATTTTGTGATTTTTAAATAGGTGGGGTGATGTTGGTGACTCTGTCAATAACCTCAACAGTAATTATTCTTTTCCAACAGACCATTTGCTCAGTTGGACAGGATTGGCTGATCTGCAGTCATAGCTCAATCCCAGGACATTCTGTGGTGGTTCTTTCCCAAAGCTTTCTTCAGGATATACTATGGAATTACACCAATGCGTTTGCCAGCCCACATTTGAGGGCTGACAACTGCTCTATAATCACTGTGTGCCTGTTTGCATGATCCTTAGCAGCCAGGGTGGCCGGCCTCTGATTACATCTCAGTTCTGTGGTTAGTGAGCTGTTTTTCTGCTAGTTTCTCTGTCTCTGTCTCTCTCTCTCTGTCTCTCTCTCTCTGTCTCTGTCTCTGTCTCTCTCTCTCTGTCTCTCTCTCTCTCTCTCTCTCTCTCTCTCTGTCTCCTGAGACAGGGCTTCTCCATGTTAGTCTTGCCCGGCTGAGACAGAGTCTTACTATGTAGCCCAGGGTAACCTTGAATTTTGATTCTCCTGCCTCAGCCTCCTGAGAGCTGGATTGCAGGCGCACGCATTATGGTGCCTGGCTCCACTTCTTAACTTTTCCCATGGCGTTTGATGTTCTCCTCTGTTATCTTACTCATCTCAATGGTGTCTGCTGGGTACAAGGCAGTGAGAGATGGTGGGTAAACAGAGCCCAGCTACTCTCTTTGCACCTGCTGAGACTGGGAGGCTAAAACACTGAAGGATTTAATCTCACTCAACTTTGGAGACCAGGCTCTAAAACAAAACAAAACAAAACAACAAAGACTCTTGAAGACCCAGGAAAGATTCCTTTGAAGAGAAGGGCATTGTGGGCCTTTGTGACTGTTGGGGCATTGTGACTCTCATGGGACAATCTAAAAAGTTGCAAGGTTTTTGAGGATAGGGACTAAATCTTCACACAAACACATACACACACTCCCATCCCCCCCCACACATACAGAGAGAGAGAGAGAGAGAGAGAGAGAGAGAGAGAGAGATTGATTCAAACTTCCAGGTTTTGTTGTTGCTATTGTTTTGTTGTTTTGTGGGGTTTTTTTCTTTTGTTTTTCCAGACAGGGTTTCTCTGTGCAGCTTTGGGCTGTCCTAGACTCACTTTGTAGACCAGGCTGGCCTCGAACGCACAGCAATCAGCCTGCCTCTGCCTCCCGAGTGCTGGGATTTAAGGTTTGTGCCACTGCCCGGGTTTCCCCCTCCCCCCATTACTGTCTCACAATTTTGCTTTGTATTGATTTTTAGTAACTGAAATGAATGATTCTCTTTGGGGTGGGGTAGGGGAAGAGTGTGTCAAATTGGGGCTGTGTCATTTGAAAAGGTCTTTCTATTTTATACTATAACTTACTACTATTTATACAACCAAGAGGAAAAGGACCTCATACTTTTAAGTGCAAATCAGAGCACGTGAAACAGCACCTGGGAGGCACTGGAGATGTTGATTCTGTATCAGTTTTCCCAGGGGTGAGGGAGGAGCTCAGGGGCTTTATCTCAAGTTGTTCTTTCACAATTTGGTTCAGTTTACATTTCTTTTTGGCAAGGCCTGTCTTGCCAGGGAGCTTAGGGACCTGACTAGCCTGTCAGGTATACATACCTAATGGATTTGGAAGTGAACCGTTTTCTGGAAGACTATGGAGCCAGCTGGTGTGAGTCTCTGCTTCATCCCCTGACTTTACAAAACAAGCAAGCAAGCAAGCAAGCAAGCAAGCAAACAAAAACTGGCCTTCCATTACACTGATTGTAAAGGCTGGGAGAAGCCATATGGATGGGTGCCTAGACCCTTGGGCTTCATGGCAGGGATGGCTTGATTTATGGGATAGGTAATAATAGCACAGAAAGATCAGGAAAGGAGAAAGAAGAAGAGAGGAGGAAGAAGAGGAAAAAGAGGAGAGGATGGGGGAGGAAGAGAAAGGGGAAAGAGGAGGAGGAAGGAGAGGAAGAGGAGGCTCAAAAAACAACAAAAACCAAGTGTGAGCAAAACTCCTGAACGCAGACAGGATTCCTTTAGAAAGGAGGGGCCAGCGGGGAGTTGCAACCTAACCCCCTGAGACTCCAGCTCAGAAGCACAGCTGGGCAGTTCAGTGATTCTGCTAGTAACATGAACTTGGTTGCTGTATTTCTCAGCTTTGGCTCATGCATTATTTACCTGGCATAAGTAAACCTGCTTCTCCCGCTGTTGCTGGGGAAACCACTTTGATTTATCGAGGAGTTCTCATATGGTCTCCAATGAAAAACCCGCTCCATAGTGAAAGGGAGGGAAAGGGCGATCCCAGATCTCAGGGGCTCAGGGTATAGAGCAGTAAGGGGAGTCCCAACCTCCCCCAGGGAGAGCTCATCAGGAAAAGTATAGGTTTCAGCACTGGGAGCCCCCAAAGCTGTCGTTTTTCTGCATTGTGGGGAGTGTCACCCTTGCTAGCTCCGCATACCCAAATCCCAAGGAGAGTGGTGGGCCTTTTCCAAGGCTCTGTGGAGGCCACAGCAACTGCACAGATAGGCATCAGTCTGCGCTGGGTCAGGAGAGAAGGGAGTCAAGTTTCCCCAGGGGCTGTTTCCCAGGTGAGTCAGTCCTGGGGAATTAGTTTTCATGAGCACAGGTAGAGTGGTCCTCTCTGCTCAAAATTCCACTTAAGCTCCTCTTCAGGGAGCACCCTTTTGGATGGGGACTTAGGGAGGGTTTGGGACCCTGAGCTCAGATCTCACTGTTTTTCTTTGTAATGCCCTCATGTGCTTGTTATATAATCTGTCTGACCCTCCATTCCCCACAAATAGAGGGTGGAGACTAGGACCTGCCTTAAAGTGTTTTGGGGGAACAGTCCACCCCAGCTCATGCTCGGTGCAAGGCCTGTGGTGTGGCTGGAGAAAAAGGGGCTCAGCGACTCCGCCCTCACCTTGCCGGATTCTGACATCACCGCCACAAGGCGCTTTCTCTTTATTGCTATTGATTTTTCTTTTCCTCCCTTTGTTCTATTTATGGCTTCTCGGCTCTTCACAATTGCATTAATCCTTTAGACGTGGGCTGGAGGTAGAGGCCTCAGCCTGCTCCGTGTCCAAGCAGCCCATGCACTCTTCTGGTCGGTGACCTTGTTTCATTCTCCCGGATGGAGGAGAGCACCTGTGGAGCCTTCCCCATTCCTGGAAGCAAGCTACTGCTTATCAAAGTGGATGTAGCAGGATGTTGCCTGGGGATACAGACTCAGGGGCTGTCAGGATGATGACCTGTGCACTCAGGAAGAGGCATTTAAACAGCAGCCACAATCGGAGAACTTTGGTATTTCTGTAAAACATAATGAGATGGCTTAAGCAGGGAATTCCCAGATGGGCGTGGTGCCCTGTGCCTGGCTGAGGCAAGAGGGTCGAAGGTTCAAAGCTTGCCTGGCCAACTTAACAAGACCCCATTTTAAGATATAAAAACCCAAAGGACTAGAGATGAAGCCCAGAGATCGAGCACGTGCCTGCCACGAGTAAGGCCTGATCAGTCCTCGTTTCTACAAGAAACACAGATGCAAGGAACCCCCCACAAATGTCTCAGGTACATCTTTCTAGAGTTTCTTTGGTCCTTCCTTCTGGGGGCTAGTTTGCTTATAATCAAACTTAAGTTTAAATCTGTATTTAACTACTATTGAGATTAGCATGTACTCCGGCTTTTATTTTTTTTAACATTTCTGTTCTTCAAGTAGGTGCTAAATGTTGTCCCCCAACTAACTTACTTTATCTCTGCTTAAGCCAGTTCACCTGCTCAGGGCCTCTGGCATTCCTGTTTTCTGTTTCTGAAATGGCTTCAGGGCCCATTCCACCCCCTAGAAGCTTCTGCCTTCATCTAGAACTTGTTCTTAGAGGGCGGATGTTTCTTTCCTTCCTTCCTTCCTTCCTTCCTTCTTTCTTTCTTTATTTCTTTTAATATGGTTTTTTTTTTTTTTTTGAGACAGGGTTTCTCTGTATAATAGCCCTGGCTATCCTGGACTTGCTCTGTAGACCAGGCTGGCCTTGAACTCACAGAGATCTACCTGCCTCTGCCTCCCAAGTGCTGGGATTAAAGGTGGGCACCACCACCACCCAGCTAAGGGAGGATGTTTCAAACTGGCCTCTTAACCCTGGTGTGGTGAATCACACCTTTAATTCCAGCACTCGGGGAAGCAGAGGCAAGTGGATTGCTGTGAGTTCGAGGCCAGCCTGGTCTACAAAGCAAGTCCAGGACAGCCAAGGCTACGCAGAGAAACCCTGTCTGGAAAAATCAAACTAGCCTCTTACAGGTGCATCTAATTTCTTCCAAACTAAATAATAAAGGAACGAGAACACAGGTTGTCTCACATGTTTGAGATTCTTCTGAAAGGAGGGAGAATGAATTCCTCCCTGAGGAAACAGCTGTCTGAAGAAACACAGGGGGAAAAGGTCCTGACATCCCTTGCATTTCTAGTACGTTCTCAGGAAGTGCTGAGGATGGTATTCAGTAGGACCCACTAGCCTAAGCAGAAAGGACAGCCAGGGCAGGAGCAGCAGATGCGGGTGTGGGGACAGGACAGGCAGCTAGGAGGGGGTCAAGGCCATAAAAGGAAGGCTGGAGAGTGTAGCTGAGAGGTAGAATGCAGGAGGGAGGGAGGGAGGGAGGGAGGGAGAGTGTGTTAATTCTAGTAAAGGACCAGAGACTGGCCAGGCAGCAGGCACGTGATCAGTGGAGTGTGCACATACTCACAGATTAATCTTTTTCTCTTGTCATTTCCTTTCATCGGATTCTTTTCAGTTATCCCACCATGAGCTCCTTTGTTGTTGGTTTGAGACAGGGTCTCACTATGTAGCCTGGGTTTGCCCCGTACGTAGACCACGCTGACATCGATCTCACATCGATCCTCCAGTCTCTGCCTCCAGAATGCTAGGGGTAGAAGTGTGCATCACCACACACATACACAGGGTCTGGCTATGGTACCCAGACTGATCTCAAACTTCTAGGCTCAAGCTGTGTTCCCCAGCTTCCCAAGTGCTGGGGTTCCAGGAACCGCTGCTCCTTCCTATTTTTGCTTGGCCTCTATGAACTCAGCTTCTTCCGTGTAGTAGGGGTTGGCTAAAATTCATGACACACTCCATACCAAGTGATTTTTAAAAAACTTATTTCATTTATTACTCCTACTGGTCCCTGAAATGGGAGCCGTTACAGCCTTATTATGCTGATAATGAATAAAGTCATGCCGTCATCACACTTGGGCAGAGTGGCAGAAGCTGAGCTCCAAGCCTTAACCCTACTCACATTCTGCCCCTACCTGCAACCTCAGACATGGGGAACAATGAAGAACAGACTTGACTGTTACTTGTTTTTATTGTCTGCTTTTTGTTGTTGTTTGTTTGTTTTGTTTTGTTTTTGATTTTTCAAGATAGGCTTTCCCTGTTTCTCTGGTCTTGAACTCACAGTGATCTGCCTGACTCTCCCTCTGAGCGCTGGGATTAAAGGGGTGGGCCACCACGCCCCGATATTTTGACTTGATTTGATTTGATTTTCAGTGCTTGGGATAAAAACTGGGGTTTGAGATCTACCACTGAGCCCTACCCCAGGTCCCTAGTTGTTATCCAAATGGTGAGACAGGTTCAACCTGCACCTCCTTATTACAGGCATCTCCCAAACCTGCACTGTTAATGGCACAAGCCTTAAATGAGGGTCTCTCATGTGCCTGGGGCTGAGTTAGGTGGACAAAGATGCTACCTGAGAGGAGCGGGCTCCACCTAGCAGGTGTGAGGGCGCGGCTGGTGTCCTGCGAAGATACACAGATAGTTTTGTTCTCAGGATGGGCCTCCCGTCCACAGCCTTGCTCCCTCCAGGCTTGGGCTGGGGCAGCAGCTGGGTTCCTGGGCCTCAAGGTGCCAACAGGGCCAGTTGCTCACAAAGCCTGCACAGCCACGGAGAGATACTGTCTTCCCCCAGGGAGGGAAAGCTGATACTGTAAACACTTAGGGCTTTATCTTTGATCTGCTGGGTCATCAGAGTGGTTCTCCTGCTCAGGTAGAATTCCTAGGGGAGGGATGACCTCAACCTTTGAGAAATGCTGCCTGCCGAACAGATGGTACAGGGGCTGGGCACGGGCTACTTACGGGCTTCGAGGAACCCAACAATTACATCCCCTCCCCCAAACCTGGATCCCAGACACTGGATTTCCAAGTTAAAAAAAAAGAAGAAAAAAAAAATCTTGGTGGTGATTGTGGTTTAATTTTGTTTGCTTGCTTGCTTTTGTTTTTGAGACAGGTTTTCTCTGGGTAGTTCTGCCTGTCCTGGAACTTTCTCTATAGACCAGGCTGGCCTCAGACTCAGAGATCTGCCTGCCTCTGCCTCTCAAGTGCTGAGATTAAAGGCATGTGCCACCATACTTGCTCTTAAATTAAAAACCAAATGATCACACCAGGCATGGTGACACACCCCTTTAATCCCAGCCTCAGGAGGCAGAGGCAGGCGGATCTCTGTGAGTTTGAGGCCAGCCTGGTTTACAAGATAAACCCTGTCTCGAAAAACCAAAACCAACCAACCAACCAAAACCCAAATTATCTATTTTATGAACTTATGCATATGAATGTTTCGCCTGCATGTATGTATGTGCACCACTTGTGTGCCTAGTGCCTACAGATGTCAGAAGAGGACACCAGATCAGGGACTAGAATTACAGAGAGGGTTGTGAGCCGCCATGTGGCTTTGTAAGAGCAACAGTGCTCTTACCATTGACACGGCTCTCAGCCTGTCCCCTCCCCCGCCGTGACTTTTGGTTTTTGACTTCAAAAGCTGTTCTAGTCTAGGGGAAAAGGATACCATGCATACTTTAAAAAGCATAATTTAAAGGGACATAACAAGTAGTGCCAGGCTGCAGTGCCCTCTGGGTGGGATGTCTGAAGGGTTGCCAGGCTTGCAGCATCCCTTTCCTGCCCCTTGTTACCGAGGCAACCACAGATAGTCTTGAGAACTGGGACAGGCAGGCAGACATGATGCTGGAGCAGTAGCTGAGAGCTTACATCTGATGCACAAGCACTTGGCAGAGAGAGAGAGAGAGAGAGAGAGAGAGAGAGAGAGAGAGAGAGAGAGAGAGAGAGAGAGAGAGAGACTGAGCCTGGGCCTGGCCTTGGCTTTTGAAACCTGAAAGCCTACCTCCAGTGCTGTATCTCCTTCAACAAAGCCACACCTCCTAATCAGTCCTACCAAGTGGGGACCAAGTATTCAAATATGAACCTATGTGGTCTAGTCTCATTCAAAACACCACACACACACACACACACACACACACACACACAGCTGTTGTGGCTCTTCAACTGTCTTTGGAACTGGTTTGTGGGAGTGATGTGGAGGAGGCTGCAGCTGTAGGCAAGAGAGTCCCTATAGTGCTGTAAGTACCTGGCTTGCTGGGCCATCCTGGTGGGAAGGTGGAAGACCAAAATGCCAACAGGAATGAGGAAATGGACTCTGGAGGTTTCAGAGTGGACCCAAAGCAGTTGGAGCCCAGAGAATGCCATGATAGCCCCGGGTATGGACTTGGAGCTTTAGGGGATGGCGTTTGCTTTGCAAAACAAGAGCTTCAGTCTCGCTTTGGTCCAATCTTCTTTTGCCATGGGCCCCATTCTTTCCTTTACTCTGTGCCGTTGTAACTTCTTTTTCAACTTTATAGGGGCACTTTATAGTTAAGAGAGTGAGTCTTAGAAAAGACTTAGGCCAAGTGTGGTGGTGGCGCATGCTTTTAATCCCAACACTCGGGCAGAGGCAGGCAGATCTCTGTGAGTTCGAGGCCAGCCTGGTCTACAGAGTGAGTCCAGGACAGGAAAGACTACACAGAGAAACTGTCTTGAAAAACTGATAAAGAAAGAAAGAAAGAAAGAAAGAAAGAAAGAAAGAAAGAAAGAAAGGACTTAGAACTTTATGATGTGTGTGTGTGTGTGTGTTTTGAATGAGAATAGACGTCATAGGCTCATATTTGAATACTTGGACCCTACTTGGTGGAACTATTTTTGAAAGAATTAGGAGGTTTGTCCTTGTTGAAGGAGGTATGCCATTGGAGATGGGCTTTCAAGTTTCAAAAGCCAAGGCCAGGCCCAGGCGCTCGCACTCTGTCTGTCTGTCTGTCTGTCTCTGTGTCTCTGTGTCTCTGTGTCTCTGTCTCTGTTTGTCTGTCTCTGTCTGTCTGTCTGTCTGCCTGCCTGCTTGCCTGTCTGTCTGTCTGTCTGTCTGTCTGTCTCTGTCTCTGTCTCTGTCTCTCTGTCTCTGTCTCTGTCTCTCTCTCTCTCTCTCTGCTTCTGCTCCAGCATCACTCCTGCTTGCCTGTTGCCATTCTCTTCGTCATAGCTGTCATGGGCTCACCCTCTGAGACTTCTTTTATAAGTTGCCTGGAGCGTGGTGTCCTTTCACAACAATAGAAAAGTAACTAAGACAATAGTTGGCACAACAGGCTGGGGCATTGCTGTGACAGGCATGACCAGAAGACCATCCCAACAAGGACATCAGATCTGAGAGAGAGAGAGGGAGAGAGAGAGAGAGAGAGAGAGAGAGAGAGAGAGAGAGAGAGAAGAAGAAGAAGAAGAAGGAGGAGGAGGAGGAGGAGGAGGAGGAGGAGGAGGAGGAGGCAGGAAACGGAGGCCCCTGGCTCTGCAGCGTTGGAGGGCAGGATGCCATGTCCTCAGGCTGCGGCGTTTGCTTGCTGGAGCTTGGCGCACACAGGCCTTAGGCTCTTGCCAGGTTTCTGCTGCTGCACATGTCGCCCTCAGTTCTGCTCTACCCATTATTCCCAACGACGTCCTCGGTAACTCATTGTTTTTTCCTTTGTTCAGGATGCAACACAGGACCACACACTACATATAATTGTCATTGTCTCTTTACTGTCATAGTTTTTAATTTTTTTGCAGAGTTGCTGATGGAACTCAGGGCCTTGAACACACTTGATAAGCACTCTACTGCTGAGCCGCCCTCCAGCCCTCTTTGTTCTGCGTTGAGACTGAATCTGTCTCAGGTTTTCTTTATGTGTCACGTGCCCTTGACTCTATTTTGTTTCATAAAGTAGCTCAGACTAGTCCTTGACATTATAAAGTAGTTTAGGCCAACTATTAAGAGAAGTTTCCTCAGTTTGGCTTTTAAAAAATGTTTTGTGATCATCAGGTCCAAATTATCTTTATAAATATCCCTCTTTTTAAATTTAAGCTTTGCAAAATAGATGCTTAAAATTATTATTTGCTGGACATGGTAGTATATAATTTTAATATCAGCACTCAGGCAGAGACGTGGCCTAATGAGAATAAGTACATATTATGTATATATAATTTTAATAGTACAAATTTATGGTGTACAATGTGTGCATGTATAATACATTTTTTCTTTTTCTTTCCTTTCTTCCTTTGTTTTGTTTGTTTGTTTGTTTGTTTTGAGACAGGGTTTCTCTGTGTAGCGTTGGCTGTCCTGGACTCATGTTGTAGACCAGGCTGGCCTCGAACTCACAGAGATCCACCTTCCATCTGCCTCTGCCTCTGGGTTAAATATTTTTTCATTAAAAAAAATTTTTTTTTTGAGATGGCTTCACTTTGTAGATCAGGTTGGCCTCAAACTCACTGAGATTTGTTTGTGATGAATGCTCCCTGATGCGTGCTGGGATCAAAGGTGTGCACCACCATATCCTGCCTATTATTTAAATTTTTATTAACATGTAATACTTGTGTGTATGTGTATATATATATATATATATATATATATATATATATATATATATATATATGAGGTAGGCAAGATAGTCTACTTATCTAATAGTGTTGATCAAATCAAGATAATCCTGTAGGAATCTCTTATGCTTATTTTGTGTTGGGAGCCTTTGAGCCCCTCTTTTCTAAAATGTTCATAAAATATCCTGCTGTGCTTAGAGTGCTAGAATTTAGACACACTCGCTTTAATACTGATGGTTTTCCAACTTGTTTATTATGTACAAGTTGACATTTTACCAAAAGGAAGAACTTTTCCTTTACTGTGGTGTTTTGAAAGAGAACCACTCTTATGGGCTCATATATTTAAATATTTGCTCCTTAGGGGCTAGAAAAATGGCTCAGTGGTTAAGAGCACTTGCTGCTCTTCCAAAGGTCCTGAGTTCAATTCCCAGCAACCACATGGTGACTCACAACCATCTTTAAAAAAATACTTAGAGCCTGTAATCCCAGCACTAGGGAGGCAGAGGCAGGCAGATTGCTGTGAGTTTGAGGCCAGCCTGGTCTACAAAGTGAGTCTAGGACAGCCAAGGCTACACAGAGAAACCTTGTCTCAAAAAACCAAAAAGAAAAAAACAAAAACAAAAAAAACCCCTTGTTCTCCTGTTGGTAGAACTATTTAGGAAGGATTGGGAGGTATGGCCTTGTTGGAGGAGGTGTGGCTTTGTTGGAGGAGGTGTGGCCTTGTTAGAGGAGGTGTGGTCTTGTTGGAAGAGGTGTGGTCTTGTTAGAGGAGGTGTGGCCTTGTTGGAGAAGGTGTGGTCTTGTTGGAGGAGGTGTGGCCTTGTTGGAGGAGGTGTGGCCTTGTTGGAGGAGGTGTGTCACTGGGGATGGGCTTTGAGGTTTCAAAAGACCATGCCATTCCCAGTTTGCTTTCTCTACTTCTAGCCTGTGGATCAGAATCTTAGCTCTCAGCTGCTGCTGCAGCACCATGTCTGCCTACTGCCATGGTCCCTGCTGTAACAGTTACAGGTTCTAGCTCTCTGGAACAATAAACTGAAAATGAATGCTTTCTTTTATAAATTGCCTTGGTCATGGCAACTTGTCTTTCTTTTCACTTACTTACTTACTTACTTACTTACTTTATTTATTTATTTTGAGAGTTTCTCTCTGTAGCGATAGTTGTTCTGGAACTCATAGAGATCCACCTGTCTCTGCTGTCTGAGTGCTGGGATTAAAGGTGTGCACCACCACCACTGGACTGTCTTATTGGTCTTTTGCTTGTATATCACAGTTTCTGATTTTATGTTTTTATGGTTTTCATTTTTATGTGTATGTTATTTTTCTTTTTAAATTCTGGTTTGTTTGTTCTGTTTGCCTATTTGTTTATTTTCTTAAGAAAGGGAAAGGCTGGGTGTGGCGGTGCCAGTCTATAATCCCAGAATTAAGGGAGGCAGAAGCAGGCGGATCTCGGTGAGTTTGAGGCCAGCCTTATCTACAAGCCAAGACTACACAGAGAAACCCTGTCTCAAGAAAACAAAAGCAAACAAAGCAAAACAAAAAGCAAAAAAAGAAAAGAAAAAAGAAAGAGAAAGAGAAAGGGGGCATAGAGTTGGGAGGATCTGGGAGGAGAAACTGATCAGAATATATTGTATGGGAAAAATTATTTTCTCTCTCTCTCCCTCACCCCTTCTTTCTCTCTTTCCTTCCCTCTCTGTCTTTCTTTCTTTCGTTGGCTTCTTTTTTTTTTTTTTTTCTCAAGACAGGGTCTCTGTGTAGCCTTGGCTGTCCTGGACTCACTCTGTAGACCAGGCTGGCCTCAAACTCAGAAATTCATTAGCCTCTCCTTCCTCTGTGCTGGGATTTAAAGTGTGTGCTATAATGACCAGCAGAAAAAATTATTTTCAGTAAATAATATATATTTTTTTCATGGTTTTTCAAGACAGGGTTTTTCTCTGTAGCCTTGGCTGTCCTGGACTCACTTTGGAGACCAGACTGAGCTTGAACTCACAGCGATCCGCCTGCCTCTGCCTCCTGAGTGCTGGGGTTAAAGGCGTGTGCTACCACGCTCAGCCTAAATAATATTTTTTAAAAAGTTGTTATCTGAGCCGGGCGTGGTGGAGCACACCAGGAGGCAGAGGCAGGCAAATCGCTGTGAGTTCGAGGCCAGCCTGGTCTACAAAGCAAGTCCAGGACAGCCAAGGCTACACAGAAAAACCCTGTCTCAAAAAAACCAAAAACATTAAAAAAAAAAAAAAAAAAAAAAAAAGACCCACAACCCCTTTCCTCCTGTATCCTTCATCAGTCTGAAGCCAGAACCCTGTGGCTGAAGCTGCTGGTCTGTCCCTTTGGGATGGGACTTGGCCTCCTCCTTGCATTACATTTGTGTAAGCTTTCCTTTGTTGAAGATTTTTAGGAGTGGAGAATTCCTTAGGCACTTTTTTTTTACAAGTTGCAGGCTAAACTGGGTGGAGTCTTGCCTTGAAGGCACTTTTATTCCCTTTCAAATCATGCTTTTTCTTTATTTCTTTTAGCAAAAGCCTTGGCTCAAACATTTAATTTCCTAGTGCTCTGTTTCTGCTTCTAACTGTTCATTTCATATTTTTAACCCATTTGTTCTTTTTCATTGCAGACCTGAGTAAGAGTTAGTACTAGTAACCAGGTGACAGAGTTATATAGGCTGTACATACACACACACACACACACACACACACACACACACACACACACACACAGTATCTCTCAATGTATCCTTAGCCCTTAGAACTTACTAGACCAAGCTGGCCTCAAACTCAGACATCTGCCTGCCTCTGCCTCCCAAGTGCTGGGATTTAAGATGTGTGCCTCTACCACCCCAATTTCAGTTTTGTTTTTGCTGTTGTTTGTTTATTTGGTTGGTTGGTTTTTCAAGACAGGGTTTCTCTGTGTAGCCTTGGCTGTCTTGGAACTCACTGTGTAGACTAGGCTGGCCTCAAACTCAAATCCACCTGCCTCTGCCTCCCAAGTGCTAGAATTAAAGGTGTGCATCACCATTGCGTGTTTTTGTTTTGTTTTGTATTTTGCCTTTTTTACATTCATTTATTTTGTGTTTGAGCACAGGAATAGCTGACTACAAACAAAAGGTCCAAGGATCCAGTAGTTGCCCAGTTCATGAGGCTGGGTACCAGCCTGTCTTCAGCGTCTGCTGGAATCCTGAAGAAGTCCACTTTAATGGCAGTGAAGAAGTGAACTTGCCAGTGAGGTGTGGGCAAGCAGACAAAGAGAAAAAGTGTCCTTCTCCCATGTCCCTACATAGGCTTCCAGCAGCAGACGTGGGCTGGATGGGAGCTGCGTTTTCCTGGTTCAAAAGATCTGCATGAAAGGCGTGTCTTCCTACCTCAGAGCTCTGCATTAGAGGTAGATCATCCCATTTCTGATTGTTTTGGTTTCAGTTTTTCGAGACAAGGTCTCTCTCTGTAGCCTTGGCTGTCCTGGACTTGCTTTGTAGACCAGGCTGGCCTCGAACTCACAGAGATCCACCTGCCTCTGCCTCCCATGAGTGCTGGGATTACAGGCGTGCGACATCGTAAGCCCAGCTCAGATTTTCCCATTTCTAATTAAGCAGAAATGCCTCACAGGTGTGCCCTCCGTTTTGGGATTTTAGTTCATTCCAGATGCAGTCAGGATGACAACCAAGAATACTATCACAGCGCCTATGTGCAGCATCTATGTATTTGCGTGCCATGGTATGTATGTGAGGGTCAGAGGACAAATGGCAAGAGTTAAAGAGTTTCTCCTGTCACTTTTACGTGGGATCCTGGGACCAAACTCAGGTTATCAGGGTTGAACAGCAGGCACCTCAACCTGCTACACCAGTGCTTTTTCCCCGTGTGCATGTGTGGGCGCTGGCTATCAGTATGAATTAATAAATCAGTACTCTATTCTGTGTTAACGCCAATTGCAATTATCCTTTGTTTCTTTTTTTTTTAATTTTAACTTTATATTGGTTCTTTGTGACTTTCACATCATGTACCCCAGTCCCACTCACCTCCCCCTCCTCTCATGCCCACCCTCCACCCTTTCAACCTCCCCCACAACAGAGAAAGAACATTTCATTGTGGGAGCTGTAGTGTGTCACAGTGTGTCCCACAGTATAGCCTTTTGTCCATATTTATTTGCTTGCAAATGCTCACTGCAGTGACTCTCGTTGGTCTGGTCTGAAGCTTCTGGCTTCTCCTACTCCGTCAATGTGGGATCCTCAGTGAGACTTCTCTCGGATATCCTGTGTTGCCTTGTGTCGTGGAGATTTTATAGTTTTGGATCTGTAGGAGCCAGCTCTCTCATTTGCATGAGATGGCAAGGGATGAGGGTATGGGGCGGGGTGGGGTGGGGGTGGGGAGATCTCTCCATTGCCCACGCTGCTGCATAGCAGACAGGTTTTGGGGCCAGCTCACTTCCCCCCACCCCCAGTCCGCTATTTCTCTTTCTTTTTTTTTTTTTTTAATCCTCTATTTTTTGTTTGGTTGTTTGTTTGTTGTTTTTTTAAGACAGGGTTTCTCTGTGTAGCCTTCGCTGTCCTGGACTTGCTTTGTAGACCAGGCGGGCCTCGAACTCACACTGATCGACCTGCTGCTGTCTGCTGGAATTAAAGGTGTGCGCCACCACACCCCGCTTTATCCTCTGTTTCTTAACCCATCACAGAGTTGGCTGCTAGATGTGGCATTATTTTTTAGCCTGTTGTTTATTCAAATGTTCATATATTTGGGGGTAAGAATTTATTCAAACAATGATTTTTTTTTCTGGTATCCAGGTAACAGACTCTTGGTCCATAGCTCTGCCCAAGTTTTTTCCAAGGTGGGCATTGTTGTGGAAGTTTTGGGTTCTTTAAAACCTCAGTTATGCTGTGTAAACATGTTTTTGTTTTAATCCCAGCTGTGGGATATGAAGACTACTCCAGTTTGTCCACAGCTGATGACTGCCTCCTGAGAGGGTGCATGATCTTTGTCAACAGGAAATAGCCTTGTGTGGAGGAAAAACTATGAGAGCCCAGAGAGAGACGGGGGGGGGGGGGGGGCGGGAGAAAGGAGGGTTGCAAGAAAAAATGCTTGAAGGAGATGGGTTGGAAGAGGAAGAGAAGTCTGCCACTGCTGTGTTTGCTGTGCCAGCTGAATAGCCTGATGATGGAGATTGGACTTGCCTCAAGGAGCCTGCCAACCCTAAACAGCAGGAAGCAGCCGCTAACCTTCTGTCTCTCCTACCTGGTGTTGGGGTTTTACAGAGGATTGTGCTGGAGAAGGGAGAAAATGATATAAGAAACCAAAATAAAAATGGATTTAAAAAGTACGCCTGCAGGGCATGGTGGTACAGGCCTTTAATCCCATCACTCCGGAGGCAGAGGTAGGTGGATCGCTGTGAGTTCGAGGCCAGCCTGGTCTACAAAGTGAGTCCAGGACAGCCAAGGCTACACGGAGAAACCCTGTCTCGAAAAACCAACAAAACAAAACAAAACAAAAAACCCAACCAACCAAACAAACACAAAGGCTTTTGCAGCTGCCCATCAACACCCTCCCGTCATCTCAGCACTTTAGGCAAGTGGTACTCCCCATAGGTTATTCAGGGTTCAGGAATGCACGGTTCCCTGTGTTTTCTGCCAGAATTCTCAGAGTTCTTGTGTTTCTCCCTTGGATCCTTGCTTTTTGCAATGGGGGAAAAGGTTCCTAGGAATAGTCAAAACTTCTATCCTTGTGGTGCAGTTTCCAAAGGACCCGTGGTTGCTACCTACTGGCGGATGTGATTGTTTCCCATAGTGCACAGT
This sequence comes from Acomys minous, assembly GCF_964271855.1. NCBI lineage: Eukaryota > Metazoa > Chordata > Mammalia > Rodentia > Muridae > Acomys > Acomys minous. The sequence goes on along the minus strand of NC_140497.1, from coordinate 16,374,531 downwards.
TAGTTGGCGGGTCTCCGTGTTTCTCTGTGGCACTGTGGTAGGTGTCTGCCATCTACTTACTAAGCACCCTTCCTTTCTTCCTTTGGTACTTGGCTTCCCACTTTGGAAGAGACGTTCACCCCATTTCCAGCCCATGTTCTAAAGCTTGGATGTTGTGTGTTCCTCAAGGCCCTGTGTAACCTTGGTCCCCAAGTGGGACCTTTGAGAGGTAGGACCACAAGGAACTCTCATCCGTTCCTTCAGCTCTCTAACTGATGGTTGCAAAGCGCCATGTTCCCTCATCACAGCTTCCTGTTGCCCTCTGGCACTGCCCCCGCCCCCAGATGCTAATCTTGGAATGGAACCTCCAAAATGAGGCCAAAAAGAATTTTTCGTCCTTATTAAGTATTTAACCTCAGGTATTTTGTAGAGATATGGAAAGCTGACTAATGTAGCATGTGATCTGGAAGGAACTGGCCCAATCTAACCACAGAGATCAGTAGGATAATTCAGAAGTAGGCACATGCCCTGAGCCTGAGACTCATCACAGTGTTGGAAAAAGTGTTTTCCTCGGCTGAAGGCAGAACTCAGTTGGTAGAGGGCTTGCCCAGCTTGCCTGGAGACCTGGGTTTCATTCTTAGTTCTGCATAAACCGTGTGTGGTACACGTGCCTGCTGCTCAGCAATGAAGAGGTAAAGTTGGGAAAGAAATGAAAAGTGCTCCCCCCTTCCCCTTTCACTGGAGTAGCTACTTACAGGGAATGACACGGACTTATCAGCGCACACTTTGCCGCCCTACTCAGTGATCCGGCCGGGAGAATGGAAGTCAAGAAAGAGGTAGCATGGAGTCAGGGTGAGTCTCCGCTGACATTGGCCTTACCCTCCCTGAGCCAGAATTTTTAGTTTTGAGAGCTAAATAAGTCACTCTTCTTTTTGCCAATTTGATTCAGGCTTCAGTCATTTGCAATGAAGGGTCATGATTAAATGCACTTCTTTTCTGTCTTAGTCCCCACTTCCCAGGGCTTCAGGGCCTCAAGGGTTAGATAATATGCCCAGGCAGGGCTGAGAGGCAGCCAGCCTCATGGCTGATCGTGACAAGACTACTGCCCTCCCTGGCTGCTTGTCCTAGGGTCTTTACCTACTCTACCAACGCTTGCCTGGTTTCATTCAGTTTTTGTCTTGGCGTGTGTGTGTGTGTGTGTGTGTGTGTGTGTGTGTGTGTGTGTGTTTGTGTGTATGTTTGTGTGTGCGCATGTGTGTGTATGCACATGAGTATGTGCATGTGTGTGTGATTTTATGTGTGTATGTGTGTGTAAATGTGTGTATTCTTCCTGTTAGCTTGTAAGGTAGTTGTAAGACTCACTGGGATTAGTGTAGGCACTCACCCTGTGCAGCTCACCCCTCTCTGACTCCCTGGGTGACTTAGGATCTGAGTGTTCTTTGAACTTCCAGCATCCTAGATAAGCTCCTGTGAGGACCCCGTTGCCAGACGTCTGCACTTGTTTTCATTGACTTCATCTGTATGAGTGAGATATCTCACTCACTGAATAACTTTATGTCACATATTTATGCAAATCAGTGTTCGTCTTTGAGCTGACAGCCCTCGTCCTTGTTTTGTTCCGGATGCTGCAGCAGAGGCCAAATGTGCCATGTTCTCTCTGGTGACGGCTGCCAATTCTCCAAATGTCACCACCGGCACTTCACATGGGAGCAAGTGCCTGTGTCGAGGGCAGCCAGGAAAAATCTAGGAGCTTAGTTTTTGTTTTCTTCCTCTTTATTTTTGTAATACATTTAAACTTTATTAGATTTGTAAAAAAAAAAAAAAAGAAAAAAAATCATGCTTAACAGCCAGGCTCCATGGTGCAGTCCTGTAATCCCAGTACTCTGGGAGGCAGAGGCAGGTGGATCTCTGTGAGTTCAAGGCCAACCTAGCCTACAAAGTGAGTCCAGGACAGCCAAGGCTATGCAGAGAAACCCTGTCCAAAAAACCATGGAGAAAAAAATTGTTCTTATTGGTCAACATAGATGAGTAAAAAAGTTGTTGTTGCCGGGCGGTGGTGGTGCATGCCTTTAATCCCAGCACTTGGGAGGCAGAGGCAGGTGGATCGCTGTGAGTTGAGGCCAGTCTGGTCTACAAAGCGAGTCCAGGACAGCCAAGGCTACACAGAGAAACCCTCTCAAAAAAATTTTGTTGTTTTCTAGTTCAACTCTACTTTTTGCAGTAAGTAATGTAACTAAATTCATGTATTTCCTTCCACACTTTTCCATGCACATGTTTTTTCAGATTTTAAAATATAAGTAATATAGGTTACACCTTTTTTTTTTTTTCAAGACAGGGTATCTCTATGTAGCCCTGGCTGTCCAGGACTCGCTTTGTAGACCAGGCTGGCCTCGAACTCACAGCGATCCACCTGCCTCTGCCTCCTCAGAGCTGGGATTAACGTCATGTGCCACCACGCCCAGCTCACCCTTTAATTTTTTAATACAAAATACTATTATATTTTATGTTCTGATTTTTTTTTTTGAAAGAGCCTCACAGAGTGTTAGGATTCTGTCCCAGTCTGCCTACCTGCCAGGGGCCCTACCCAGGGCTATATAAAAAGACAAACTCACCTAGCGCTCTCTCACTTCTCCCCCTCTCCCTGTCACCTCTGTCTTCCGTCTTCTCTCTTCTTATCTCTTACCTCTTCCTTCCTTCCTCTCGCTCCCTCTCTCTCTCTTTGTCTCTTTCTGGGGTTCCCCTCCTCTCTTCCTTCTCTCCCGTGCTCACACAGTAAACTTCTCCATATCATATCTGTTATGTGGCACATATTATATAAAAAAAATATGGTCTGTCTGCCTCTGCCTTCTGAGTGCTGGGAATAAAGGTGTGTGCCATCACACCCAGTGCTTAGTTTTTAAAAAACTAATAATTATCATTTCGAGGTGGGCATACGATAGTATTTCCCTAAGTAATCAGTGGGTTTGTAACTTTTTTTTTTTGATACTTAGTGCATGTAACACTAAAATAAACAACTTTGTACACATATTTATGTTCAAGGAAACCCTTGATAGCTCTACTCTCTTGGTTAATATGCTGTACGCAAGCGACTCTTCCTATGCCAGCATCTCCTGTGTCTGCCAGGTGTACATGCCATCCTCCTGACCTGCCCTGTCTAGGGCATACTCTTAACAGAGCTCTACTGAATACAGAATTGACTGAGATATGAGAGGAGCCTAGCTCCAGACCTGATGTGACAATCACTGTTCTGCCCTTTCTCTTTCCTCTGCCTTGATGCCCTGAGCGGCTCAGTGGCTTCCATCATCCCTGACAAGGTGTGAGGGCCTTTGAAGTCCTTCGATAAATGAGATAATAAATTTCTGCTCTCTGGGGGATGCAGCAAAGGGTGTGAGACTATTGACCGCCTCGGCAGAGCTGTGGATATGGTACCTAGTTAGCTGATATGAAGGAACAAGAATCAACCCAGTGCCAGAAGCCTCTCTTTGAAGTCTGGGTCGGCTCTGAGCAGTCTGAGAATGAATGAATGGGTCAGGAGACTGAAACCCGTAGACACCATCTCAAACCTGATCTTAAGAGTTAACAAGGAGGCAGAGGCAGGTGGATCAATGTGAGTTCGAGGCCAGCCTGGTCTACAAAGCGAGTCCAGGACAGCCAAGGCTACACAGAGAAACCCTGTCTCTACAAACCAAAAAAAAAAAAAAAAAAAAAAAAAAGTTAACAGGGTTATAGCTGGGTGGTGGTGGCGCAAACCTTTAATCCCAGCACTCAGGAGGCAGAGGCAGGTGGATCCCTGTGAGTTTGAGGCCAGCCTCCTTTACAATGCGAGTACAGGACAGTCAAGGCTACACTGAGAAACCCTGTCTCAAAACAAACAATCAAAAAACCAAAAACCAAAAACCAAACAAACAAAATAAAGAGGTAACAGGGTTGGGCCCCTTACCGCCCGCCCTGCGGCCCCCTACCCCCCGCCCTGCGGCCCCCTACCCCCCCCTCCCACCCCCCACCCTCTCCACTTCAGCTGTTCTTCCCAAACCGCTAAAGTCAACGCCCCGGTTTTTCATGGATATTGAGCTGTGAAACGGGCACCAAGACCGCGGCTGAGGGAAGGAAGCATCAGCAACGTCCAGTGAGGTGAGACTTCTGTGACATCTTAGAAGTAACTTCTGAATCCCTGCAGGTCAGGGCTGCCAAAGGGCCAGGCTGAGGCCGCAAGAGACTTCTGAGCTGGGTAGGGCAAGAAGAGCAGGGATGCCAAGGGAAGAAGTCAAATGAGTCTCCTTCCAGGCCTGTCTGGCACAGCTTTGCCGGGTAGGTTATTCAGCCGTTCCAGCTTTTAAGACAGGACCTTCTGGGTGCATTTTGGTGGAAAGAAGTGATGTCATCACATCCCTGCTGGGAAGGGAGAGAGGACTCACTGTACGCTCACAGACACTGCACCTCGCTCTCCTGGGCTGCAGGGATGGCATTTGCTATGGTCCCTTCTGCAGGGGTCTGATTGTAGGATTCCTGGAGTTGTCTTCTGCTGCCTGAAGAATTCAGCACTGCTGCTCTGTGGTGGTTGGGGAAGTGGGGGAGTATTCCGCAGGAAGAAGGGACAGATGGCTCCTGCTGGACTCTGTTCAGAAATGTGGTGTGTGATATACAGCGTGAATGAAGTGTGGTGCCCTTTAAACACGGCCTCCCCCCCCTGCCTTCCACTCTGCCTGGCTCGCTGGCTCTCATTCACAGTACACTGTCACTCTCCCACAGGCAGACCTTAGAGACTTTAGCACTGGAGCAGACACATACACCGGCAGATGCTGACACACACTCCGTGACTCACCGCTGATCCATCAGTACACACACAGGGTGACTCAGCAGGGACCCTCATAGGCAGGCTTGAGCTCACTGCAGCTGATGTGAACAGAAAAACCTCTGCAGAGGTGGCAGGCACCCCCCACCTCCCACAGGGTCCTGGGTTGAGCATCTCACCGAGAGGAGGCCTGCAAATGATTTGCATTCTTGGCTCCTTGGAACTGCCTGTTCTTTGTCTTGTGTTTATGGCTCAACCCTTTCCTTACCTTGTTCCTCTCTCTGGCTGGTTTTGGAGCTCAGCGAGCAATCCCACAGTCCCTGGCCAGCCAAAGGGGCTTTTGTTTCTAAGAAACTACTTAGCCCTGCATGATGGGTCTTCTCCACAAAGGGTCTTATCCCTCCCTGGCCTGGATACCTCTGCCTGGCTTTCCAGAGCCCTTGATGGGAGAGTCTCTACTACTCATGCCATTTGAGTGGTACCTTCACAAGATGAGGGTGGGTCCCAGATGGAGAGTGTAGATACCTGGATGGACAGTGGTCATCAGGTCTCTGGGGCCCCCCTCTATTCCCAGCAGTCCAGACAGATGCAAGGGTTGGGCTTCTTGGATGTTGTCTTGGTTCTGGGTAAGACCAGCTCTTTCTGAAGATGAGAGAAGGAAAGATATGTCTCTGTGTGATGGACAGGCTATGAGGCTCAGCCCCTGCACGGAGCTACCACAGAGTGGCCTCCAGGCTTACATAGAAGCATGCAGAAGATAGGATTCTAAACTCCCAGTGTTCCTTTGCTGGCACGTGTTGTTGTTGTTGGGGCGGGGGGTGGGGTGGGGGCAAAGTTTTTCTGTGTAGCCCTGGCTGTCCTGGAACTCACTTTTAGATCAGGCTGGCCTCGAACTCACAGAGCTCTACCTGCCTCTGCCTCTGCCTCCCAAAGTGCTGAGATTGAAGGTGTGTGCCACCACTGCCCGGCGATAGTTCATACTTGAAGGTAAGAAAGTCCTGTTGCTATGAAGGGCCTGTTTTTCTTCTTAGCTCATCTCAACTTTATAGTCCTGTAGCCCCACTGAGCAATTAGCCTACTTGAACCTGGTCCCTTTGGTTGTCCAATGCCCATCAGACCCCTTTCTGTCCCTTCTGACGATGTAGTTACAGGAGCAGGTAGGACCTGGCCCTGGGACACAAAGTGATACCCAAGAAAAAGCAGGGGAGAATGCTAAGGACACATGCTGCCTATGCTTGGGAAGGCGGGAGTGCTACCTATAGGTTCTCGACTATAGCAACAGAGTCCTAGTCCTGCTGACCTCCTTCTCCAGCCCACATGCCATTAGGTTAAGTGTTTCTCCACTTAGTGAGATAGCAGGAATTGGCTATCCAATCAGGATGCTCCATAGGGGTCTACCCTTCTCTTATACCTGCCCCGTGATGTTTTATGCCCAGAAACACAGGCACGCTCATACTAGTTGCTGACAGCTCAGGGTTGAAATGCCCCTTTCGGCTCTAGAATTTTGACCTTGGTAGGTCTTGGTCACACTGTTTTTCTTTCTACTTGTTGGAGAACTGTTGTTTTTAAACAAAATCTCAAATATTCGATTTTACCAATAAAGAGTCAAGAGCCAGATGCTGGGGTGAAAACCTGCTAGCTCAGACAGGCAGAGAAAGCACCCAGCTGACCTTCCTACTCTGCTGATGTCCCAGAAAAAAAAAAAGCCCCTTTTCCTTTTCCATGCTGTCTTAAATACCCTTAACTGAAAGTCCCTTCTTTCTTTCTATTTCCTATGCATCTCTCTATCCATCCTCCAGACTTCCTTTCATTTTTCTGTTTTTCCTCCCACGTTCAGTTCCTGTCAACTGGTTGCTCACTCGACCTCTTGACCTAAGGTTAACTTTATTTAATCCTGTTTACAGAAAGCTCTTGGATTGGATTGCCAGGCACGGCACGGTGGTGCAATCGAGGAGGAAGAGACAGGCAGATCTCTGTGATTTCAAGGCCAGCATGGTCTACAGAATGAGTTCCAGGGCAGCCAAGGTTACACAGAGAAATTTTGTTTTGAAAAAACAAACAAAATGCTGAGCATGGTGGTGCATTCCTTTAATCCCAGCACTTGGGAGGTAGAGGCAGGCAGATAGCTGTGAGTTCAAAGCCAGACTGGTCTACAGAGTGAGTCCAGAACAGCCAAGGCTACACAGAGAAACCCTGTCTCAAAAAAACAAAACAACAACAACAACAACAACAAAAAGTGTGCTAGGGCTGAGCCACACCACACCTAGAAACAGGTTTTTCTAGTTCACAATCTCCTGGTTCACAGGGAGATCAAACATACTGCAGCAGAGAACATTATGTTTAGTTACTTTCGATCCACACTGCAGAGCTAGAATGGAGAAGGACCCATCTTGTCTTAGCAAAGTTCCTTTCATGTCCTCAGCCAACACACTGGTGATTTCCACTCGAGGCTTTGCTTCAACTGATCGGCTGCTGACTTGGGTTCAAGGTTGCTTTGCTTAGAATAGTTGAGAACACCTTGGACATAGCTTGGCAGACTCAGCAAGCCCCACCCTGCTTCCATCAACACCCTGGGGCTCCCAGTCCCTGAAGTGGAGAAGCTCCTTGCTTCCCTGACATTGAAAGACAAGGCTCAGTGGAAAGACAAAACTCAGTGTGCAGTTTATCCACAAGTCCAAAAAGCTACTCTACTTAAAGATGTGGATGTGGAGGAAGGCCAACTCCCAGCCCATGCATACCAGGTAGAGAGAACTGGCCAGATCCATGGCACTAAGATAGTTTTTTCTGCTGTTGCTCTCTGCAGTGCTGGGGATGGATCCCAGGCAGGTTACTGCACCTCTGCTCCAGATAAAGTTGGCATGTGGAAATTTAACACGATGTTTATTTAATTCAGCTGTATGATAACTTTACAACATTGCTTTACTTAAATTTCATAAAACCCCTATGATGTAGGCATTCTTGTGTGTGTGTGTGTGTACGTGTGCTTGTGCATATATGTGTGTGTGTGTGTGTGTGTGTGTGCTCTTTAAGACAGGGTTTCTCAGTGTAGTTCTAGCTGTCCTTGAATTCACTATGTAGACCAGGCTAGCTTCAAACTCAAAGACCCACCTGTCTCTGCCTCCCAAATGCTGGGATTAAAGTGTGTCCCACCTGGCATTCTTTTTTGTTTTTTGTTTGTTTTTTGTTTTTGAGACAGGGTCTCTCTGTGTAACCTTGACTGTCCTGGACTTGCTTTGTAGCTGAGGCTGGCCTCGAACTCACAGTGATCCTCATGCCTCGGCCTCCCAAGTACTGGGATTAAAGGCCTGTGCCACCACTACCACTGGGCCCACCTGGCATTCTTAACCTGGTGTTGCAGCCAAAGACCCTGAGGAATAAGGTCAGACCATCCACCTAAGGGGACATAGTACATCGTCCAATTGTGAGTGTGAAAGTCAAATACAGAGTCCCAGCGTGCCCTTGGGTGGTTAGGCTTGGCCTGTACCCAGCCCTGGGCCCACTGGTGAGTGCCCACAAAGCCTTTTCCTCCAGTTGTCAGCCCCCCTATCCTCCCAGAGTAGCAGGAAGTGGTGACCCATGAGCTATGGAGGCATGGACCGGGCCACAGCTCTGCATGAGACCTTTGCTCTGGACCAGGACTTCCACTAACATGTGGACTTTGTCCCCACCCCGGTTCAGTCTCCTTGCTTTTTTCCCCCAGGACAGTGTCCTCTGGAAGCAGAGCCTAGGCTGTGAGTGCCCCCCTCACTGCCTGAGTGTGTCTCTAGGGGGTCCTGCAGAGCCATTGTTCTCCACCCTCATCTATTGGGCCTCTTTTGGCAAGGCCTTAGTGGCTTCTCATTTACCCATTAACAATTAAGCTCAAGGCATTTAACATATAAACATAGAAAACATCAGCGTAATTACCGAAGAGATTTCAAAAGCTTTTGGCATGGGAGGGCCTGGATATTTACTTAACAAAAGAATTCCTTATTCCAGTCTTAAGAAATAAGTCACAATAGGATTTAAACAAGCTAGCTTCTTCAGTAAATTAAAAACATTCTTTCACTCATTCAAAAGATGAGTTGTGTGTGTGCGTTTCCAAACGCCTCACACACAATTTTTTCCTGAGAATCCTCACTACTTCCTCCCCGAAAGCCCCAGCATTCGGCCCTTTCTCACTAGGTGGGTGGGGCCTCCGTGGGCTCACTGGGGGAAGGGCACGGTGAAATTCGCCATCAGAGATGCTGTTTTAAGCTTGCTTCCTCCAGGTGAGCAAAAGAAGAATAGCTGTTCAGAGGCTTGACTCTGTCACGTGTTTCCTCTATGGTGAGAGGAACACAGGCCAACCAGTCTGTTGCGTTCAGGGTCTAGGGAAGGGTTTACTGGGACAAATGGGTAGCTCATTCTTTTTCATTCTCCTGTTTGCTCTTCTAGCTATCTAGACGGATTCTGACGGCCTGCAATTGTTAGTCGTCATCTGGGATACAAGGGCAAACAAGAAAACAGGTAAGGGAGTTAACTGTTAAGAGAGTTGTCAGTGTGCCGGCCATTCTGCTGGCCTGCCCTCGAGGACCTAGCCAATGCTCACCAGTCACCTGCCGCCACCGCCACGTGTAATGCGGATAAAAGGACCTTCAGCCGCACTAGTTCTCACTTGCTCTGCTCCTGCATTTCCTTTCCCTGCCTCCTCCCTCTTTCTGTCCTTCTCTGCCATCATGGCTTTAGTCTGTCTGTCTGTCTGTCTACATGGCTTGCTTGCCGCTTCTATCCTTTCTCAGATCCTCACCCTTCCCCCCTTTCCCCCAATAAACCTCCTTATACCAGATCTGTTGCTGTGTGCGAGGTGTGATTCCTCAGGAGCATGCCTTGGCAGGGGCCCGCCATGGTACCCCCTCGACACATCACCATATTCTATAACAAGAGTGACCAACAGGTCAGCCATGCCGGATGCCAGTTCTCCCTGCCTGGGCTTGGTAGATGGATAAGAGCTTTGACCGTTGGGGAGGACTCTAATGAGACCACAGCTGAGTTTAGTGGATGTGGAACAATAATAATAAACTAATGCATTTGCTCCTGGCATTGAGTCAGCTTCATTGTGTATGTGTGTGTGTGTGTGTGTGTGTGTGTGTGTGTGTGTGTGTGTGTGTCGGGGGTGGGGGGTGACGGCGGGTAGGTTTGAGAGGGTGTTGTGACAGCATCTTGCTATGAATCACAGCTGGACTCTGACTCACAATTCTCCTGCCTCAGTCTCTTGAGTGCTGAGATTACAGGTATGCCCTACCGTAGTAGGCTAGCACCTTACACTTTGATTCATCTAGTCCTCACAAAAATAACCATAAGGAATGGTTTTTAATGGTTTGGATGGTGCTCCAAAGGCCATGTCTCAAAGGGATGGGCCCCAGAATGATACTACTGGAAAACAGAATGCTTAGGACATGGGACCTAATCGGTGGTCCTCAGGTGAGTGGGGCTCTGAACCCTCGTACACTGTTGATCTTTGCTTCCTGGCTTGCTGTGCACCAGCTTGCTTTGTCATACACTCCCTCCATGATGGGCTCCCGGCATGATGCCCCTCCCGCTGCTGCCATAGGTGCAAACCAATGGGGTCACCAGAAACTGTACCAGGACTTTTAGAACTCTGAACTAAATGACACACCCTTCAAGGGTACCTACACTCCTATGCACATATCTGCACGCAGACACAAACACATACACATTGATAAAAATAAGTATTAAAAACCTGTGTGTGTTGGTATAGTGCATAGCATATGCACGTGTGTAGGCTGTGTGTGTGAGCACATGGAGGCCAGAGATGGATGGGGGGGAGCAGCAGGGGTATCTTCCTTGATTGCATTTCACTTTGCCTCTGAGATGGGCTGCTCAGAGATGGGTTTGTCCAGAGCTCCTTTTCTTTGCTAGACTGACAGGTAGTGGAGAGTCCTGGGATTCCCCTGGGACAAATAATAAATGAAATGAATGAAAAAAATAGATGAAAGGAAGAAAGAAATGAAGGAAAAAAAGACAAAACAGCTTTGTATGGAGGTACACACCTAGAATCCTAGAACTGGGGAGGCTGAGGCAGGAGGATCATCATGAGTTCGAGGCCTGCTTGGGCCACATATCAAATTTAAAGCAGACTTGGTCTACAAAGTGAGCTCTTGTCACCAAACAAAGCAAGAGGCAGGGGAGGGGAGGGAGAAGAAGAATTACAGGTAAGACGGGAGCCCCTCTGTGCACTCCATCCTGAACAGCTCTTCTTTCTCTGAGGTAGTGGCTGTGCTGAGTTTGTGTTTATGCCTCCTTGGGATGTTTTTTTAACAGTACTTGGGATGGCTAACACCAACCTCAGTTTGATTGCATTGAGAAACACCTGTAGCATTAATGAGGCACCTTCGTATGTGAGGGCGTTTCCTGAGAGGACTAAGGGGAGAGGCCTGCCTTGAATGAGGCTGGCCCCTCCTCATGGGAAATAGGAAAAAGGCAAATGAGAGCCAGCGTCTCCCTTCCTCGGCTTCCTGCTCCTCCGAGATGCATGCGCCTTCCTGCTGCTGTCTTCTCCATGGTGACAGACAATATCCCTTAATTATGAGTCAAAGCTCTTCTTCAGGAAGGGACCTGTGCAGATCAGGCAAGAGCTTCCCACTGAGCTATGCCCCTAGTCCATAGGAGCTCCTTCTCCGGGCGTTTGGTCACACCAACAAGAAAGTGACCAATATAGAAAACTGGTGCTGAGAAGCGAGGTCATCACGTGACAGATCTAGGGCTGCTCTAGGGCCTTTGGGAGTGGTTGTGAGGAGATATGGAAGACTTTGGGGTTTGGGGATTGATAGTCCCTGGAATTCTGGAAAAAGAGCTTAAGAGGGCATCCTGGTTGGAGCTAGAAAACCATGGTACCTGCGGTAATGCAGACTGCGTGGCTTTGCTCCTGAGATGTCAAAGGAGGATAAAGACTCGGTTAGGAAATGAGCTAGAAGCTATTTGGGTCACGTTCTGGTAAAGGAGCTGGGTGTTGGTTATTTTATGTCAACTCAACATAAGCTAGAGTCATTTGGGAAGTCTGTCAGTTGAGAAAGGCCCCCTACCCCAAGGAACTGGAGAGATGGGTCAGTGGTTTAGAGCACTTTCTGCTCTTGCAGAGGACCTGGGTTTGGTTCTCAGCATCCATACAGTGGCTCACAACCATCTGTAACTCTGGTGCCAAGGGATCTAACCTCGGAGGGCACCAGGCTTTCAGGAGGTGTACATATTCACATGTAGGCAAAACACTCATACATAGAAAATAAATCTAACCCCTCCCCCAAGAAAAAAAGAAAAGAAAAAATATCTCCTTAAGATTGTTCTGTGGGCAATTCTGTAGAAGATTTTCTTGATGAATGAATAATATAGGAGGGCTCAGATCTCTGTGGATGGGGTGCCCATGGACAAGTGTATAAGAAAGCAGACTGAGTGAGCCAGGAAGCAGCAACCCTCCTCCGTGGCCTCTGCTTCAGTTCCTGCCTCCAGGTTTCTGCCCTGAGTTCCTGCCCTGGCATCCCTCAGTGATGCCAGTGTGACCCAAGAGTTGTAAGCTGAAATAACCCTTTCCTCCCCACATTGTTTTTGGTGGCGCTGTTTTATCATGACATTAGAAGCCCTAACCTAACCAAAACAATCTGGTTCCATTCTTTTTATATCCTGAGAAATTGGGAGAGGCTAGGTTCAGAAATGATTGGTTAATTTATTTGGTGGTATCTTTTTTGTTGTTGTTATTGTTTTGTTTTTTGTTTTCCAAGGCAGGGTTTTCTCTGTACAATAACCCTGGCTGTCCTGGACTCGCTTTCTGAATTTACAGAGATCTGCCTGCCTCTGCCTCCCAAGTGCTGGGATTACAGGCATGTGCCACCACACCCAGCTTGTTTGATGGTGTCTTAAAGACAGAATAGCATTCAGATGGTGGAATGGTTATTACTTACTGTATTTACTCAAATTCATAATGAAAAATAAAAGGAAGATATGATAAATGTGCAATGTAGTGGAAAAGGAATGTAAATACAGTTACGATTTTGAATAAGGTAGGCAGAACTGGTGCAAAGGTGGCTGCGATTATTAGAGAGATTGGTGTCATCAAAGAGAACCCTTCACTTTGTACTGGGACAATCCTTTCAGAGCTCCAGCTTATAAAAATTTAAATTCATTCAAACGAGGAGGCTGAACTGAGCCTAATACCATAGATAGTGTTCCCTGTTCCATACCTGTGCCTGGAGAAGTGTTTTCCTACGTTCAGCTTCAGTGGCTCCTGAAGGATGCTGCACCTGTGGTCCAAGTAGGACAGGCTGCATCTGAAGCTGGCAGCGGAACTTGGCATCATCCACCCGTTTCTAGTTTTTTTTTGCAGATGTGTTAGATCCCAGAATGAAGGTGTCACGGTGACTTTCACGCGGAAAGTTTCTCAGGCCAGGCATCCTGACTAGCCTTATGTCAACTTGACATAGCTAGAGTCTTCTGAAAGGAGAGAACTTCATTTGAGAAAAGCATCTTCATAATATCCAGCTGTAGGGCATTTTCTTAATTAGCAATTGCCGGGGGAGGTCTCAGCCCATTGTGGGTGGTGCCATCCCTGGGCTGATGGTCCTAGGTTTTATAAGAAGACAGGCCGAGCAAGCCGTGAGGATCGAGTACTCCTCCATGGCCTCTGTATCAGCTCCTGCCTCCAGGTTCCTACCTGGCTTTCCTCGGCGATGGACTGTTACTTGGAAGTGTAAGCCGAACAAACCTTTCCTCCCCAAGTTGCTTTGGTCATGGTGTTTCATCACAGCAACAGAAACCCTAACTAGGACAGAAGTTGGTGCCAGGCCAGTGGGGTATCGCTGTGACCGACCTGATGGTGCTGTTTTGGGGAGGATTGTGGGAGGACTTTGGAGCTTTGGGCTAGAAAAGGCATTGAGTGTTGAGAGCTCAGTGAGCTGTTCTGTGGGAGCTTGGAAGATGAGAATGTTGAGATCGGTGCAGAGGATGGAGGCCTGGCTGGGGCTGAAGAATCAATCAGCTGTGATTAAGAAAAGACCGGCTTAATCCCAGCACTTGGGAGGCAGAGGCAGGCAGATCGCTATGAGTTCGAGGCCAGCCTGGTCTACAAAGCGAGTCCAGGACAGAAAAGGCTACACAGAGGAACCCTGTCTCCAAAAAAAAAAAAAAAAAAAAAGAGAGAGAGAGAGAGACTGGCATTGTCACTGAGGTGACTCTTCTGGGAAATGTTTCCTCTGGGTCAGCACACAGAACCTGTGTTCTAGAAGTGGCCAAGGTGGTACCCCTGTTTGGAGCTGAACTGGTAGTGTAAGATTCACCCAGGTGGTACTGTCTTTGAAGGCATGAAGGGGTCATGCAGCAGCTGAGGCTTGGCACTGGGTGGCAGGGCTGGAGTCCCTGAAGGGAGCCCAGGAGAGGCTATTGGAGAAAGCCCAGTTGCAGCAGAAGACCCCAGCATTTTGGAGATGTGAGTATTGGGGGACGACCACAAAGAACAGCAGCAGCCATGGACTGGAGCTGGCCTGAGCCTAGGAGACAATCCGCATGCTTAAGAGGGCAGAGCCTGAGCTGTGACCCTTCGGAGGAGTCCAGGAAATCGTGAGTGAATCCCAGATATTGGGCATTGAGTTATTTGCACATTTGGAATTTGGTTTGGTTTTGTTCAGATCGTGTCTGTTCCCTGCTTCTTCCCTCTTGAAGCAAGAAAGCATATAACTTAATTTTGATTTTACAGGAGCCCACAGTTGAGAGACTAAATTTAAAAAATATTTTTATGTACATTGGTGTTTTGTTTGCAGGTATGTCTGTGTGAGGGTGTGGGACCCCCTGGAACTGGAATTAGACAGTAGCGAGCTGCCATGTGGTTGCTGGGAATTGAACCCGGAACTCTCTGGAAAAGCATCTAGTGTTCTTCAAACTCACAGTGATCTGCCTGCCTCTGCCTCTCAAGTGCTGGGACTAAAGGCATGTGCCACAATGCCTGGTTACTGTGGGACTTTTTAAAAAAAATTTATTATGTATACAGTATTCTGCCTAAAGATGGTTGTAAGTCACCATGTGGTTGCTTGGAATTTGAACTCAGGACCTTTGGAAGAACAAGCAGTACTCTTAACCTCTGAGCCATCTCTCCAGTCCCAACTGTGGGACTTTTAAAGTTTGTAAAATGTTTTATATTATGATGTTGCTGTTAATGTGTGATCTTGGGATTGAACAAGAAAGAAAAGATTATGGTTTAACAGTGATACGCTTGTGTGTCCAATTGTTGAGGGGTCAATTGTTCTGTCTAGTTTTATGTCAACTGGACACAAGCTAGAGTTATCTGAAAGGAGGGAGTCTCAATTGAAAAAAAAATGCCTCCATAAGACCCAGCTATAGGGCATTTTTAAAATTAGTAATTAATGGGGGAAAGGACAGCCCATTGTGGTCTGTGCTATCCCCAGGCTGGTGGTCTTGGGTTCTATAAGAAAGCAGGCTGAGCAAGCTATCAAGGGTAAGTCAGTAAGAAGCACTCCTCCGTGGCCTCTGCATCAGCTCCTGCCTTCAGGTTCCTGCCCTGCTTGAGTTCCTGTCCCAACTTTCTTTGATGATGAACAATGCTGTGGATACGTAATCCAAATAAAACCCTTTCCTCCCCAAGTTGCTTTGGTCATGGTGTTTCATCACAGCAATAGTAGCCATAACTTAGACACCAGTGCTTAAGGAGGATGGATTCCCAAAATGGAGCTCCCGAATGGGCTATGAAGCTGTGAAGGGAAGCATTGCATAGCCCAGGGTGTTAGCAATGCTAGGGTGGTGAGATATCCATCAAAGTTGTAGGCAGAGAGCTGAGTCGCCCCAGGGAGAGGCCGTGTGTGCTGCAGATGGCCCAACTGGAAGAGTGGAGCTATCCAAGGTTGTCCGTACCCAGATGATGCCACCAAGGGTCACAGGTGCTGGTGTGGAGCTTAGCTGTTTGATTTTCCTTGCCAGCTTCTGGTCTTGTGTTCTAGTCTCAGAATAGTCTTTGGACTTTTGAATGGTGTGGATAATCAGGACTGGCGACTTTCTTTAAAACTTAATTTTATGTGCATGAATCTTTTGCCTGCATATGTGTCTATGTACCACGTAAATCCCTGGTCCCCACTAGATGCTGGAAGTGGGCACTGGATCTCCTGGAACTGGAATTATAGATTATCTCTTTGGACACTGGGGATCAAGCCTGGGTCCTCTAGAAGAGCAGCCAGTGCTTTTACCCACCAGTCACTTTCGAAGTTGAAATTAGTGTATTTTACATTATGGGCTGGCCATGAGGCTGTGGGATCAAGGTGGAATATTATGATTCAAAGTAATGCACTCAAGTGTCAAATTAACAAGAGATGTACTTGTGATAGTTCATTCACACATGTTCATGTGTATGTGTGTGCCATGACTGTGTGTAGAGGCCAAAGGTGGATGTTGAATGGTTTCCATCTCTCTCCACATTAATTTTCAGGCAGGATCTCTCACTGAACCTGTGGCTCACAGATTCACCTAGAGCACCAGGCCCAGAAAGCCTGTCTCTGTTCTTCAGTCTCTGAGATAACAGGCACAGAGCTTCTTTACCTGGATACTAGGATAAAATTTAGGTCTTCGTGTTTGCATAACAAGCACTTTATTGACCGAGCCATCTCCCCTGTCCCACGAGAGTGCATTTTTATTGTCAAGTTGATTGGATCCATAAATACTTAGTAGTGGGGCACACACCTTTAGTCCCAGAACTTGGGAGGCAGAGTCAGGCAGATCTCTGTGAGGTAGTGGCTGGCCTGATCTACAAAGGGAGTTCCAGGACAGCCAGGACTACATGAAGAAACTCCATCTTTAAAAACAAACAAATAAAACAAAAGAAACCAAACCAAAAACAAAACAAAGGAAAAACAAACAAGCAAGCAAACAAACAAAAGGAACACTTAGTAATCTGGCAAAGGCAGAGACAGGCAGATCTCTGGGAGTTCAAGGTCAGCCTGGTCTATAGATTGATTTGCAGGACAGTTAGAGCTATAGAGAGACCCTGTCCTGAATTATCCACCCTCCACCCCCCCACCTCCCCCCGCCAAAAAAGAAAAAGATTTAATGGGTCAGACTTTTGGGAATGTCTGTGAGGGTAATAATTGTCCTAGAGGTGAGTGCTATCATCTCATGGGCTGGCATCCAGGGCTGAATAAGAGGGGGGAAGTGCCAGCATTTTCCCTCTGTTTCTTGTTCTTCTGGGATGCGAGGAGGTAAGGGGCCTCAGCTGCATGGTCCTGCCATGGTGGAGCTACCCATTGCTGTGTCTTTCTGTCATGGACTGTACCCCGTGCTGCAAGCCAAATGACCTGAATTCGACCATGAGACTCCTATGGTGGAATGAAAGAACTGACTCCACCAAGTTATCTTCTGACTTCCATATGTATGCCATGCATATGTACATACACATACATACATACACACACATGTTAAATAAATGCTATACAAATATATATAAATCAGACATGGAGCCGGGTGTGGTGGTGCATGCCTTTAATCCCAGCACTCGGGAGGCAGAGGCAGGCAGATTGCTGTGAGTTCAAGGCCAACTTGATCTACAAAGTGAGTCCAGGATAGCCAAGTCTACACAAAGAAACCCTGTCTTGAAAAAAAAAAATCAGACATGGTAGTACATGTTTTTAATTTCAGAACTCGGTAGACATAGATAGGCAGACCTCTGTTAGGGGTGAGTTTGAGGCCAACCTGGTCTATGTAGCAAGTTCCAGGCCATCCAGGCCCCCCACTCCATATATATTTATATATTATATACATATATACTTTATATACATATTTAAATAGATAAAGTGTGTACTAAAAGCATACACACTTTATACAATTATAAATATATAAAGTGTGTATTTATGTGTATATGTAAATATAAAGTATGTATGCACATAAATATATATAGTGTATATTTATGTTTGTATATGTAAATATATAGTATGTATGTATACACATATATAAAGTGTATATATATGTGCAAAGTATATATACACATCTATATAGAAAGTGTGTGTGATTTAAGATACTATATGACATTCTTTTGAATAGATAGCATACTTAATCCATTCGCTGTACTACTATTGTGGGTGTTGTCAAATACAACACAAAAGGCAAACGAATGGAGAAAAGACCTTTGACCTACAGCTCCAGGGGCTGCAGACTGTAGGAGGGGAAGCCATGAAGGCAGGGGCTGGAGTCAGCTGGCTCCTTGCACCTACAGTTGGGAAGCAGGGTCGTGAGCGCATGCTCAAAGTGACCCCTCTAGACACTCCCACCAGGTCCTCTTAAGGTTCCCTCCAGCTTTCACAGTGCCACTCTGGAGATCAAGCCATTAACATGGGCATCTTGCGGGTAGCGGGGGGGAAGGGGGGAGACACTCAGCTATCAACTGTGACACCCACTTATTGCTTGGCTTTTCATGGGAATGTATGGTGTCTTCCTCAGTTGCTCTTCACCTTAGGGTTTTGCTTTGTTTTGTAATGTGCCTTGGGATTTTGCCTACGTGTGTGTCTGTGTGAGGGTGCCAGATCCCTTGGAACTGGAGTTGCAGACAGTTGTGAGCTGCCAACTGGGTGCTGGGAATTGTACCCAGATCTTCTGGAAGAGCAGCCGATGCTCTTCACCACCGAGCCATCTCTCCAACCCCTATGTTAGTTTTCTAAGACAGATTCTCCAAAATTGGAGATCACTGGCTGTGGTGGTTTGAATAGGTATGACCCCCCATAGACTTGGTCCATTGGGACTCAGCAGCACTATTAGGAGGTGTGGCTTTGCTGGAGGAAGTGTGTCACTGTGGAGCGGGGCTTTGAGGTCTATGTTCAAGCTATGCCTAGTGTAACACACAGTCCCCTGTAGAACTCTCAGCTTCTTCTCCAGCGCCATGTCTGTCTGCGTGCCATGATGAAAACGTGCTAAACCTCTCAAACTCTAAGCCAGCCTCAATGAAATATTTTCCTTTGTAAGAGGTGCCGTGGTCTTGGTGTCTCTTCACATCAGTAAAAACCCTAAGACACTGGCTCAGCTCTATTGACTTGGAAACAAGTCCTGGGGTTCCCCCACCTTCACCCTGCAAGTTCTGGGATTGTGCTGCTGAGCCTGGCTTTAATGTGGGTGTTGTGGATGAAGAGCCAGGTTAAGTTGCATGGGCCTGTAATCCTAACGTTTGGAAAGCGAAGGCAGAAGGATGCTGATTTTGATACAAATCTAGGTTACAGGACAAGATGCTGTCTCTAAAAGACATAGAAGAATATGAAAGACAGGGAAATAAAATTGACTTCTTTGGTACCGGCTAGAGTTTCTACACAGGTGTGGGCTCAATAACCATAATAGCAGTTAGAATGAAGAGTAATTATGTAACCCAAAGAAGCTAAACCGTGAATTTCATTTCTTGAATAAATGGGAAGCTATTTCAGTTGTAAAGTTTCATGGCTTTCAAGGAAAGCCACACCTCCTAATAGTGCTAGTCCCTATGGACCAAGCATTCAAACACATGGAATATGTAGGTATGTGTATATATACATATACATATATACATACACACACACACACACACATTCATTTTACTCAAACTACCAGGCTTAATTATATAAATTTGTGCACTATCCCCTTGGCCCTCTTTTGTCTGTTGGCTCCTTCTGAGGGTGTGATTTTCCTACCTCAGCTAAGGAGTTGAGAACATGGTACTGTCACTGCCAAGTTTGTTTTTGTTTTATTTATTTAGAGAGCATCAGATCACACTACAGATGGCTGTGAGCCACCATGTGGTTGCTGGGAATTGAACTCAGGACCTCTGGAAGAGCAGGTGGTACTCTTAACCACTGAGCCATCTCTCCAGCCCCTGAGTTTGTTTTAAGTACCTGTGGGGTCTGTAGTGATGTCCCATCTCTCTCTAGATGTTGGTGATTTGATGTTGGTGATTTGTGTCCGGCTCATCCCTCTCTGCTTAGGTTTATCAGTTTCATTATAATTTTAAAAAGCTTTTAGTCTCATGGATTCTTGCTGTTCTTACCTTTATTTTTGTTTGTTTGTTTTTTGAGACAAGGTTTCTCTGTGTAGCCTTGGCTGTCCTGGAACTCAATCTGTAGACCAAGCTGGCCTCGAACTCACAGAGATCCGCGTGCTTCTGCCTCCCAAGTGCTGGAGTTAAAGGCGTGCGCCGCCATAGCCTGACTGTTCTTGCTTTTAATCCTCTGGTTTCCTATCTTTATTTTTTCCCTTCTGACTGTTTTGGGGTTACTTTGCTCTTTTTCTTGAAGTTGGAGTTCAGAATAGTCTCAAGCACTTCAGAGCATATATCTTCCTAAGCGGTGGTTTAGCCACAAGCCATAAATTTTGATGTGTTGTATTTTTAATTAGTTTCAAATATTTCCTAATTCCTTTTTTAGGAGGGAGGGCGGGCTGGGAATTGGGCCTAGGGCCTAGTGTGTCTTCTGTAACCCAATCTAGCTATGTGGCCAAGGATGACACAGAACTTGTTGATCTTTCTTCCTCAGCTTCCCAAGTGCCGGGAGAACTGGCACACATCCCTCCACCTGGCAGACTGAACAATAAACTCTTGAGACAAACGCAAATAATCAAAAGTGAGTTAGGTAGCTGCATAACTCTAAGCTCCTATGACAACAAGAAAATGAAAGAAAAATGCAAATACAACGGAAGTGTGTCTGTCAGTTCCAAAATGAATGAATGATCCAGGATTCCTGTTGTTCTTTGGAGGCCCAGGGCAAGCAATTTCCTTTGGAATCAATTTACTTTTTCACATTTAAAAATTGTGTGAGCATGAAGTTGGCATAGTGGCTTTAATTCCAGCACTCAGGATGCAGAGGCAGTCTGATCTCTGTGAGTTCGAGACCAGCCTGGTCTACACAGGGAGTCCAGGACAGCCAGGGCTGTTACACAAAGAAACACTGCCTCAGGGGGAGGTGTGTGTGTGTGTGTGTGTGTGTGTGTGTGTGTGTGTGTGTGTGTGCGCGCGCATATGTGCTTGAGCTCACACTATAGTACATATGTGGAGATTAGAGAACAGCTTTTAGAAGTTGGTTCTCCCCTTCCTCCATGTGGGTTCTGGGAATCCAAAAAGTCTTGTGCCCATCTCCCTTAATAACGTTGAAGTCCAAACTCACACTATGTCATAATGTGACCTACTTGAAATCAGGCTTGGATGGAATTAATTAGATGAAGTGATGCTGGAACAGGTTGGCCCCTACCTTGTTTTAACTGATACGCTGGGCATTGGGGGCTGGCGAGATGGCTCTGTGGTTAAGCACTTGCCACATGAAAACACGAGTTTGTATCCTTAGATACTTGTAACTCTAGCCTCAGAGGCAGAGGGCATAGAGAGGACATCCCTGACATGGCTGGAGTAGCCACGTGTGAGAGCATGTGAGAGGAGCACAGAGCTCTGGGCTTGATTGAGAGACCCAGATGTCCAGATTTTCCTGCCTTTTTAATTTTTCCTGCATGTGTGTGTGTATGTGTGTGTACATGCTCACCTATACACACACTGGGGTAAGGGAGACATTTGGGCTTCTCTCTCTCTCTCTCTCTCTCTCTCTCTCTCTCTCATACACACACACACACACACACACACACACTTGTATACACTCACGGACTATACATTCATGTACACATACACACAGGAAAAAAAGAATTAAAAAAGGCAGGAAAATCTAGACTAAGGCACATCTTCAGGAGATGCCATATGGATATAAAACAGAGTAAAAGAGCTGGGCGTGGTAGTACACAGGCTTTAATCCTAGCAGAAGCAGGTGGATCTCTGTGAGTTCGGGGCCAGCCTGGTCTAGAGTGAGTCCTAGACAGCCAGGGCGGTTACAGAGAGAAACAAAACAAAACAAAACAAAATAAAATAAAGCAGAGGGGGTCCATGGAGTGGCATTGGCAGAGCCAGCCAGCTGGAATAGGTTTCTGCTATAGCTCTCAGGGGAATCAGTCCTACGTCACCTTTATCTGGACCTCTGGCCTCCAGAAAGCTGAGAACAAATTTCTGTTGTCTTTTAAGCCCAGTTCTGGGAAAGAGTGAGTGATGGAGACACAGAACATAGAACTGCTGCTCCTAACGAAAGGCAAAATGTCACACAGAGGCTGGGTTTGTGGCACAGTGCTAGAACACTGTCCTAACACTCAGAAAGCCACGGGGCAGATAGATCCCCTCACAGGGTTGAAGAGGACTTTTGTCATAGCTGGAAAATGGAGGCTGTGGCTGAGCTTCCTGTGTCGCCCAGAAAAATCTTACCAGAAAGAGTGTTTAGGAGAACAGCCAAGACAGGAACTGAAAACATTGGTTTAAGACTGTGTTTATTTATACTTTGAATGTTTAAGAAAAAAGTTCCTAAAACCACCTGGAACAGATACCTCGATTAGCAATGCAGAACTTGAATAGCCATTGGTTCAGTTTGGCTTCGTGTGTGTGTGTGTGTGTGTGTGTGTGTGTGTGTGTGTGTGTGTGTGTGTGTGTTGAGACAAGGTTTCTCTGTGTAGTCCCTGCTGTCCTGGGACTCTCTTTATAGGCTGGCCTCAAACTCACAGAGATCCACCTGCCTCTGCCTCCCAAGCGCTGGGATTAAAGGTGTGAACCACCACCATCTGGCCTCAGTTTAGCTATTTTTGTGTCGTTTTTGGTAGTTTATTGCTATCTAGAGAGCTGTTTCATCTGAGCTTTGTTTTTGTTTTGCTTTGTTTGTTTGTTTATTTGTTTGTTTTTGGTTTTTCAAGACAGGATTTCTCTGTATAATAGCCCTGGCTGTTGGTGGACTCACTTTATAGACCAGACTGGTCTTGAACTCACAGAGATCTGCCTGCCTCTGTGTCCTGAGTGCTGGGATTAAAGGTGTGCACCACCATGCCCAGCTTCATCTGAATTTTTGAGTGAACAAGCTGTAGACAGTGTTTTAAACTTTTAGGGGTAAGTAGAGACTGTAGTTTTGCTCCCTAATGGTGTGGTTGAATTCTCTTTTTTTGTTGGCCAGTTACTTGCTGGACACATGTCCAGTTTATTAGTTTCCTCTTAGAACCCCCCCCCCCAAGCATTTTCCTGGCTTTATTTATTTGTTTGTTTGTTTTTGAGGCAAGGTGTCATTATGTAGCCCTGGCTGTCCCGAACCTCTGTCAGTGGCTCTCAACCCTCCTAATGCTGCCACCCTCATTTTGTGGTGACCTCCCAACCATACAATTATTTTTGTTGCTACTTTATAACTGTATGAATCATAATGTAAATGTTGTCTGTGTTTTCTGGTGGTCTTAGGCGATCCCTGTGAAAGCGTCGTTCAACCCCCACAGCTTGAGAACTAAGTGGAACTGTGTGAGCCTTAAGCTCACAGAGCTCTGCCATGCTCTGCCTCCTAACTGCTGGGACATAAAGGCCTGCGCCACCGCACTCTGCTACTTATACTTAAGTAAGTGAAAACACAGCTTTTGAAAGTCAGTTCTCTCCTTGCACCATATAGGACCTGAGGGTAGAACTCGGGTCATACAGTGTGGCAGGAATACCTGCTGAGCCACCTCAGAGACCCACCGTTGGCTTTTTGGTTTGTTTGTTCGTTTATTTACACAGATTTTTTTCTGTGTAGCTCAGGCTCTCTTCAAACTTGCGGATCTTCCAGCCTCCAGTCCTGTGAGTCCTGGAATTAAGTGTGCACAGCACAGTGCCTGCCTAGCTTAAGTTTTATTTTTATTTCCAATTCACATACACATAGTTAACATGGTTGCATTGTGTACGACTCCCCAAATACAACAAAACCAGTAGCCTACTCCCATTTCTCTTCTCAGAAGCAACTTTTCCAACCCTTTTCCGCTCTGTCAGCTGTCCTTTCGCTGTTCTTCATACTGGAAACTTCCTGCTGACGGGCCTGCTTAAGCTCCTGCTAGAGCTGCTGCTACCTCGACATCTTTAGGTGGACGCCTTCCTTGTCTGTGCCTCAAACTCACATGCGACTCCCATTGCTTTCCCTTCCTTTGCTTGCTTTTCTCTACTCCGTCCTTCCGGGAGCTTTTCTGATCTGGTTCCTTCTCTTGCGCAGCCATTGTCTCATTATCTCGCTATCTCCTCTTTTCCAGTCAGCGTTCCGTATCTCTTGGTTTCCTCTTTCTGGCCTTAGCTTCTTTATTTTTGTGTCACACCCTGCAGTAGCTTCCCTAGAGACAATATTTAGATAAAACATTTTGAGCTGGGTGTGGTGGTGCACGCCTGTAATCCCAGCACTCAAGAGGCAGAGGCAGGCGGATCACTGTGAGTTCCGGGGCCAGCCTGGTCTACAAAGCGAGTCTAGGACAGCCAAGGCTACACAGAGAAACCCTGTCTTGAAAAACCAAAGGGGGGGGGAATCTGCATTATAGTGGGGTCTGTATCTTCCTTTGTGCTATGCACTATGTGCAACCTCCACACATAGATGCTCTTAGTTATGAGAACCTTTCTTGGGTTATTTCTTTAATGAGTTCCTTTCCTTAGTTTTCCCTGAGTTTTCATTCTAAAATGTTATTTGAATATTGAATATCTTGGACTAGTTGTACAGGTACCCTATAGTCTTTCTATCATTTTACAATTCCTTTTTACAAAATGATTGTACATTCAAATAAAGCCCTTACATGCTTATCAGTCAGCAACAGAGACAAATCTAGAGACCATATTTAACATGGGGAGTAAGGTGCTATTTCAATGTACCTTTTAAACTTTTGGGGTTTTTAAATTTTTTATTTACCTTTATTTTATGTGCACTGATGTTTATCATGCATGTATGTCTATGTGAGAATGTCAGATCTTGGAGTTACAGACAGATGTAAGCTCCCATGTGGGTGCTGGGATTTGAACTTGGGTCCTCTGGAAGAGCAGTCAGTGCCCTTAACCGCTGAATCGTGTCTCCAAACCCCAACTTTTTGTTTTTAAATTACATTTATTTTGTGTTAGCATGTTTATACAGGTCTGTGTGCGCCCATGTGTGTACATGTGCATGTATGCCACACTGTACATAAGGACGTTAGAAGACAGTTTGCAGAATGAGTTCTCTCCTTCCACCATGTGGCTCCTTGGGATCAAACATAGGTCATCAAGCTTGGTGGCAGGTGTCCCCACCTACTGAGCTATTTCACCTGGCCTTAATGCACTATAACACAATATATAATATAATGTAAGTTACAAATAATAAAGATTTATTTAGTTCACAGTTCTTGAAGCATGTGCCTCTCACCTCTCATGATACTGGTGGGTATCGAACCAGGGACTTAACAGACAAGTGTTCTACTGTTGAGATACACACCAGCCTAAACCTCCTAGTCTAAGCTACTGCTGCTGTTGCTTTCTTCTCCTCCTCCTCCTCCTCCTCCTCCTCCTCCTCCTCCTCCTCTTCCTCCTTGAGACAGGGTTTCTCTACAAAGCCCTGGCTTGGAATTTATGATGTAGACCAGGCTGGCCTCAAACTCACAGAGATCTACCTGCCTCTGAGTGCTGGGATTAAAGGTGTGATCCACCACCTGGCTAGTCTCAGCTTCTTAAGCATGTGCAGAGATGAGGGCCTCTTTGCTTCATCATAACTCTGCCTGCCCAGGGTGTCACATGGGGAGACTAAGGAAGTGTGCCTGCTCAGGTCATAACATTATAAAGGGACCTATGCCCTCCCCCGGCCTTACCTTCATGACCTCATCTCCCTCAGAGCTCAAAGGCTGATTCTTTTTTTTTTTGGTTTTTTTTTTTTTTTGGTTTTTTGAGACAGGGTTTCTCTGTGTAGTCTTGGCTGTTCTGGACTCACTTTGTAGACCAGGCTGGCCTCGAACTCACAGTGATCCGCCTGCCTCTGCCTCCCGAGTGCTGGGATTAAAGGCGTGCGCCACCACGCCCGGCTCAAAGGCTGATTCTTAACCTCCAAATATCTGGATGAAGTTTCCAATGCACGAATTCTTGGGAGACACATTTATAAAAAGTGGTGTGTGTGTGTGTGTGTGTGGTGTGGTGTGGTGTGTTAGTGCCAACATGGGCTTGTGTTGGGGTCTGAGGATAGCCTCAGGTGGTGGTTTTTGCCTTTCTACCTTGAGACAGGGTCTCATGAGTTCTGGTAATATGCCTCACCCTCATATAGTAACAATAGCAGATGCTAAGAAAAACAAAGAAGGAACTTTGGGTAGGAGAACCTAACTTTGAGATTACACTGGCCTTGTGGTCCAGGGAATAAGGAAGTTGCTGTTATCATCAAGATTACCAGTGAAACACAGGAAATTCCTGCAGATACCTCCTGTGCAGCCCTATGGTGGATGGCTGGCTGTAGAGTGGAATCGAGCCAGACTCCCCATAAGCCGTGTCTGCTTGCTGTGAGGGGCCACTGGGTCTGGTCTCCAGTTCCCCACCTAAATCTGTACACAAAAGTAAAACAGTTAAGGACCTAAAAGGAAACAGAGTGATAGAAAAAAAAAGTTTATTAAAAAACAACCTTATGGTCATTCTCACCTGTCTCTCATTCTAGATTCTTCCTTGGATTTGAATCATCCCGCCCCCCACACCCTTTTTGTTTGTTTGTTTTTTAAGACAAGGTTTCTCTGAGTAGCCTTGGCTGTCCTGGAACTCATTATGTAGATCAGGCTGGCCTTGAACTCACAGAGATTTGCCTGCCTCTGCCTCCTGAGTGCTGGGACTAATGGTGTGGGCCCCCACTGCCAGCTGCTAAGTCTTTTTCTTTTTTTTTCTTTTTTTTCTTTTTGGTGGGAGGGATTCGAATCTTTCAATCCACTTGACGTCATAACTTGGCTTTCACATTCTTCCCTCTTCACTTCTTTGTGCGCAGTCACTGTGTTTTGGGTGAAATTTTCCTTGCTGTCTTCCAATTTGTAGTTTTCATCATTTCTTTTCTTTCTGACTACATACAGTCTAGAGTTTAACTTGAGTTTGGCCTTTAAGAAAATCACTGATTATTTTTATAGGTCAGATTTCCAATGGGTTATTTTTTTTGCAGGTACCCCGCCCCCGACTTTAAACTTTTCACATGCTCCATTTCTACCTGTTTCCACGTAATATTTCTTCCATGTTTTTAGTAGCTATTCTGCCTTTCCAATTTCTTGGCACAATGTAGAAGGAAACGTGTGTGAAGGCCCTTTCTACTCTCCTCTGTAAGTCACTGTCAAGTAGAATGACCCCGTGCTTGGATTTTTATCAGCCCCTAACAAAAAAGCTGTCTTCAAGCGAATACATTTCTTCACTGTATGGCTTTTGGAATATTGATTAGTAGACCCATTTTGAAAGGCAGAACTGTGTGTGTGTGTGTGTGTGTGTGTGTGTGTGTGTGTGTGTGTGTGTGTTGGGGGGGTGGTCGGGTCTTTTTCTTGAGGATGCAGTTGGTAGTTTTGTGGTTGCTTCTATTTGGAAGGTCTCCTAACCCCTCATTCCAGAAAAAAAAAAAAGTCCTATATTGTTTCATGGCTCTGTCTCCTGTGCTAGACCAATGCCTGTCTGGAAGCGGAGCTGGTGGGTGGCTTCCTCCTTGTGAGGCTGTGTTCTTCTCACCCTCTTAGCTCATCCTACCCAGCCCACAGAATCTCAAAACAGCCGCTTCCTCCAGCCTCCTGTCTCCCAGGAAAACTCTTTTTTTTTCTTTTTGTTTTGTTTTGAAGAGTAAATGTTCCTATTAATATATAATGGACATATTAACATTTGGACACGACTCATAAATGAATACCTAGACACTTCCCCAGAGTGAATGCTCCTGTGAAATGGACAGGGGCTAGAGCTCTTTGGAGAGGCATCAATCAACTCAGAGTAAGAAAGTGATCATGGCCGGGCATGGTGGCACATGCTTTAATTCCAGCATTTGGGAGGCAGAGGCTGGCGGATTGCTGTGAGTTCGAAGCCAGCCTGGTCCACAAAGGGAATCCAGGACAGCCAAGGCTATGTAGAGAAACCCTGTCTCAAAAAACAAAACAATAGCAACAACAACAACAACAAACAACCCAAAACCAACCAAACAAACAAAACCCCAGCCCAATAAGAAAGTGAACATTAGCCAGGTGATAGTGGTACAAGCCTTTAATCCCAGCACTCGGGAAGCAGAGGACTGCGGATCTCTGTGCTTAAGGCCAGCCTGTTGCACAGAGTGAATTCCGGGACAGTCAGGGCTACGCAGAGAAACCCTATTTTGAAAAACAAAAGGAAAAGAAATTGAATATTGCCATCTCTAGTAGGCTCCTGGTGTCTATCCAGTCACTGTCCTTTTAAACGTAACTCCATGCCTGGCCTTTCTAACAATCCTTGGGAGCCCAGAGCCCAGCAGCCCTTTGTCATAGCTCTGCAGTGGTTTCAGGCTCAGCCCTCCTCTGCCTCACAGGAAGTCCACCTTCTTCAGCCCAACCACGCGTTGGTATTCACCCCTGTGGCTGGAATAGAGAACTTGCCATTCCATCTCGCCTGGAACCCTAGCAGCCTTTTTATGAAATGCCACTGCTAGGGAGATGGGAGAAGATAAGTCCATTTCAAGTACGGAAAGCTTTTTGCGCGATCCAGACTGAGCTCAGATTTCTGTCCTTCAGGCAGGCAGACGGTTAGTACGAAACTGCATGTAAGTGAGGGAGATGCCTTTGGACAGACACACTCTAGAAATGGTGCTCTGACTAGCCCAGAAAGGGAAGGATTAAAGATTACTAGTGTTACCAGCTGGTGAGAGGTCTCTGTAATTCTCCTGAGGCATGCCTAGGGTGCACAAGGTGATGGTAAGACTGGAGAGGCAGTTCCAGGAGATAGGAAGGGACTTATAAGACACACGTAGGGACAATTTTTAGTTTCTGGAAATCTGATGGAAGGTAAGACAACCCACAGAGCTTAAAGAAATGCAGGAGGAAATGTGTGAGCATTCATCTTATTTGGCAATTTTGTCGCTGGCAAGCTCTGCAGGTTCTTCCTCAAGATTCTGGTCCCATAAGTACCCCAAAGATAACACACTTGTGAATCCCAGTCCAGGGAGCTGATGCCTGGAGAGACAGGGGTGGCCAGGGAGTTGACTAGTAGGCAGGACTGCCTCTGGGCCTGGGCTCTTCCTAGTTGGAACTCATCACCATACAAGACTGCAGGCTCCAGGCTTCCTCGGGTTGACGTTTGCTGCCTGTTAAGTGTGGAGGTACCCAGATTCTTCGTGAGGACACTTGAGGAAATGGGGGAGGGGGGCAGAGGTGTGAGATGCAAAGGGGAGACAGTCTTTCTTTTGGATGGTCCAAATCCAGTCCTTTGCTACCCTGGCATGCAACTTCTGCTTCTAACGGAGACACAACCTCTCCCAATCACCTCTTCAGATCACCAGTGGCTAGGAAGCTGAAGAGATTTCTTTTGGTAGCCCCCCCCCACACACACCCCTCCCCCCACGCCCGCCCTCTTTACCTCTCCACTGGCTTCTTCCCTGTTAAGGAACCTGACAGCTTTCCAGTTAGCCAGGCCGGTGTTGCTGTCCCTCAGGCCAACTGTTATCTTAGAAATGATCTGAGAAGGTTCTAGAAGCACATAGCTGGAGTTGGAGGTTTCTAGCTTAGATCCTAGAAGTTGGGGGTGGGGGGACAGGCGGAAGTACACAGATGGGCACTGCTGTCATTACTGCTTGCTTTAGGCTGAAGGAGAGCTGGTTGCCATGACCCATGGAATCATAATCCCATCCTATATCCCACCGAGGAGGCCCGGAGAGGTTGTGTTACTCATTTAGGGTTAAACCAGGAACAGTTTAGTTTACTTTATTCTTCCTCCCCATTCCCAGAGGGGTTTTTTTGAGCCGCCTTAATGACCTTTGGGGTGCTAATGGCCAACCAGATATTGACACATTTTGGGGGGAAGGAGGGCTGCACACCTCTTGCT
Source organism: Acomys minous (assembly GCF_964271855.1). Classification (NCBI taxonomy): domain Eukaryota; kingdom Metazoa; phylum Chordata; class Mammalia; order Rodentia; family Muridae; genus Acomys; species Acomys minous. The sequence goes on along the minus strand of NC_140497.1, from coordinate 16,344,925 downwards.
CCCATGGGCGTTGTAGAATCTGAGCTTGGGGTCTTAAAGTCCCACACTTGGTCGCAGTTCTTCCTGCAGGCTCTGCACCTGGGATGGGAAGAAATGAATAGAAAACTTGTTTAGTAGGAATTTCTTTCCACTGCTGTTTGCTTTGGGTCCTGCCCCCCCCCCCCCATTCTGGCTTCTAACCCAATATTTGGCTTTCTGTAAGCACTAAATATATATTTTTTCATTTACCCCCCCTCCCCCGAACATGGTTTCCTACCTGCTTCCCACCACCGGATCCCCAGCCTGGAATGCAAACACTACCCAGAGGGCATGGCAGCGCTGCAGAGCGGGGGCGGTTCCGGGGAGGGGAGGGAAGCTCAGCTCTAGGAAAGGGAGCTCTCACCCACGCGGGGCATCTCTCAGTCAGTTAAGGGAGCATCCGAGGGAAGGAGGGAGAGAGGGAGGGGAGGCAGGACTGCCACACAGTGGCTTCCTATCCTCTCTGCTCCACCCAGGTCCCTGTTCCTCTCCTGGTACAACCCCTCCTGCGCACCCGCGCACTCAGGTGCAGCAGTCAAACCCAGGACACACAAGACGTCGGGTCCCACCGGAGACTGCGCCCGCCCAGGGGTGGGGGTGGGGGACGGGGGTTGGGTGGCTGCACCTTCTTGCTCTCTGTAAACAGTCGAAGCGGTGGAGTGAGCTGAATGGAACTTGGCAGTGGAAAATTCCCCATGCGCAGCCTCCTAAGCAGTGCCTGAAGCCACAGCTATTGAGTACCAGCCTTGGCCAGCCTGGCCCTAGAGATCCACCACTAAGGCGCCTGCTGGGAGGGGGGTGGCCAGGAGAGTGGGTCTCCAGCTCAGTACCACCCTAGTCCCTGCCTCTAAAGAACCCATCCGAAGTCGTACTTGGTTTTTCCAAGTCTGGGACCCTGGCAGTGCATGTCTCTGTCTGGCCCGACAGGAAAGATGTGAGACAGCTTTTCTTCCTATCCCTGATTTACAGTCCGTGCTGTGTTTCTGTGTGAGGCTGATTGGCTCTGCAGTTCCGTGGTGCAGGCTTGCTTCCTGCCTGGGCTGGAGGTTGCTCAGGAGCCCAGAAGTGGCTTTGGAGTGGCACCTTCTTGTTTGAACTGCTGCCCTATGCCTGCCCCCAGATGTGTTGGTACCCCACCGTGTGTGTGTGTGTGTGTGTGTGTGTGTGTGTGTGTGTGTGTTGCTCATAAGTCTTGGTGGCTAGCAAGGCCTTTCTGACCTTCCTCTGTGCTCCTATTTCCTCCTTCCTTCCCTCATATCTGTCAAACTGCTGGTCAGGCACCCCACCCAGCACAGTAGGAACTGCAGGAAACCAGTTAAGTCTCTGGCCCCGCAGTCCTTAAAAGAAGCAAATAGGAATGCTAACCTCTGCAACACAAAATCTGTTTTATTTCCTTCTCAGTCACTGACCAACCTCTGCCTGGATTCTGTTTCTCAGATCAGCCAAGCCCAGCTCTGTATTGTCGTCGTTAGGAGCGGTGGTGTTGTGAGGTGGTCCACCCCTAAGACGGGAATGCACGTGGCTGATGTAGCTAAGCTTGGAGGTCCTTTGCTTGGTTCCCATCCCAAAAATGTGTGCTTCGTCAATGTGCCACGTGATGGCTTGCTTCCCTGTTCCTAACCCTCCTTCCTGACCGTTTGGACCACCAGAAACTCCCCTTTGTTTTGTGCGGGATGTGGCCACTTATTCTCCACTCCACTCCAACATCAAGCGAGGGCAGGTTGTGTGTTGGCTGCTCATGTGAGTGTTGGAGATACAACCCTGTCCTCTGGAGCTCACAGCCCTTTGACACTTGTGTATCACAGTCCCATGTAGGGCATGGCTTCCTGTCTCATACCTCTCTGGATTATAGGGAAACTGTAGTTAGTTCACCCAGAATAGAGACACATGACCAAACTCAGAACCTTGGTTGTTGGCCCACATTCAACCGGTGGGAGCTACTTGGGTTCAAGTTTCTCCTTTGCCACTGTGACCTTTGACACTTTTTTTTCTCTTCCACAAAAGGCCAGTGTCAGGTTGTAAAGACTGTACTCAACACAGAAGGCACATTACAAAATTTACCTTCTTTCTCATAGGCATGGGGTGCGTGTGGTGTGAATGCCCCTAAACCTCCATCAGGAGGGAGAATCCTACTTGATTTCCTGTTGAGAGTGAGGTGCATGGGGGCAGGGCTGTGAGAAAGAGAAGGGTACAGCCCACAGTGTGGAAGAGACACCCAGGGCTTTCCGAACACGAGAGAACTTCGGCCTTGGCATCTCAGTGGGCAAGGCTTGTTGTCATCTTGCCCAGTCACTGGTGGAGGCAGCGCAGACTTGGTGACAGCTTCCTCTGAAGAGATGAATGAAGCAATTGTGTACTCGGTGCAGAGAAGATTCCAGATGGAGATGTTTTCAATGGCAGTAACCCGGAGATGGAATATTTCAATGAGTCAACAAACAGAGATATTGGCACTGGCTTCCCTTTGATGGTCTTGTGAGCGCTTGTGAGCCTCCGGAGGTGTTCTTGGCACGCATGGCCCTTGTCTAAAAGCTTTTCTTTTCTTCTTCATCTCCCTCACCCCTCCCATCTCCTGCAGGGATTCCAAACTCAAATTCTTAGACAACAAAGGCAGTTATCAGAATCCCAGTGGGTGAGTTCTCAAGTCCAGAGGCGAGTTTTTCTCATGGCTCTATAGACCCGCCACCCCCACCGCCATTTTTGTTTTGTTTTCTGAGACATCAGACGGCCACGTACAAGGGGTCTCTTGGGAGTTGACTCTTTACTTGCTTATAGTTTAAGAGGGAAACTAAGGGTGTGCTAGTCCCACTACAAGTCCAATAAGTGACTTTGGAGGTTTATATAGCCTCTGGGAAGTGGGGGTGAGAGAGTGGGTATTTGTGCCAGAGAGTAGTGAGTGACCTAGGAAATTGTGGTGTTTATCCACAGTGAAGGATGGGTCACATATGAGTGCCCATGTGATGCCTTTGGAATTGGAGGTGAAAAAAAAAATAAACATAAAAGAGTCCAGGCCAACAGCCACAACACAACAGGACTAAGGTACAGTGGTACTTGGTGTAGGTGATATTTGAAAAATGGAGGTTCTGGCTTGGAAACCATCTGGGAGAAAGACCTCCCCTATCTTTTAAAACTTTACAGACATCCTGCTCCTTGCCTACACAAGGTAGCCCAGGATGGGTGTTCCTGGTTTTACCAGCGGGACTGCCCTGAGACTGGATGAGTCTGGCAGTGGGGGCCACTCTCCAGTCCCAAGAGTGTCCTCTGTTGTGTTGCTTGACCTGTGGTTTCAGCCAGGCCCATGTCCTCTCGTTGACACCAAAGATGGCGCTCCTGGGGGTGGAGGATCAAGGTCAGAAAGGGAAACTGTAATTAAATCTTTTTTTATCCTCCCTCATCCCCAGCAGGAGGTTATTCTTAGTGCTTAGTGGGGGGGGGGGCGGGAGGAAGGAGCAAATGCTGCTTTTGACCTTGTGGCCTTCTGGTGATTGAGTAGAGAGGTCTGGGGCTGAGATCTCCTTGAGTATTTTCTGAGTCCAGAAACTGCTGAGCTTGCTGGCTTCCATGTCAGAGAGCAAGGCCAAAGCCTCAAGCATCAAGTATTTGCCACTCAGTCTCAAGTCCTCTGACTTTGGACGTTGGGGTTGAGTGTGGGAGGCCCCCTAGAGAGGTCCCCTGCGTGTATAGACCCAGGTAGGTGTGGCTTGAGTTCTGCAAGCTGGAGTCCCTCATTTTTGACTGAGCAAGTCTTAGAAGCATGCTGCCTCCTTACCACTTCTCTTCCTCTGGAGTCAGGCCAGAGCCCATAGATCTGGCCTGAGGACCAGGGGCAAGGTGGAAGGCTGCAGATCATTAGCTGTCTGGCCACTCCCTTTCCTAACGTTATTCCAGGTGCCTTAGGAAAAGCCATTTCTTCTTCCTGCCTCCTCCCCAGGTGCGTTCTCTTCTCCATCAATCTCTTAGCCCATTCTTCTTCACCCGAAGAGTAGATCGCCGTGCTTCCCCCGCCAACAACCCCCCCATCCCCACCCCCGGGGCCAAGGAAGTGCAGCCAAGAGTACAACTTGGTCTGGCCTGCAGAAAGGATTTCAGTGTCTCCCATTCAACCAAGGCCAAAGACTAGAAGCAATGGGGACGTGTGGGGTTCAAGTTCTTGGAGCATATACTACAGACAGTTCACTTTCAAGAAGAAAAATTACTATCCACTGTGGATTCCCCCACTCCCCGCCTTAAAGGAAGACCGAGGATCCTGTTCCCCTTGGCTAATCCTTTGGGTTGCATTCTTGCTCTGTGTGTGTTTTTACAAACAGCAAAGTCCCACTTCATTGGGGCGGGGAGGGGAGGGGGGAGGCATCCCTCCCCTTCAGTTCCTTCCTCTCTGAGCTCCCCTTTCCCCACCTGCAGAGCCAGCTGGAGCCTACAGTATTTCCCACACGTGTATATGCAATTTCCTCACACAACTAATAGCTCGTTTTCTTGACTGGGACAGCGCTGTGAGGTGTCTCCATGTCAGATGGCAGGGTCGTTGTTGAAAACCTTCACCCGTGATGGCTACTGAGGGGATCCGGCCTGATTTAGTGCCTACAGGGCCGTATCCCTCCGTCACTCATTTCTGGCCCTGCTGTCTCATCATCTCCTCATATCTTACCCTAGCCTTTCTACCCCACCTCTGGCCATTACTAGTGTTAATCCCACTGGGCGAGAATAAGATCACTACTACAATTCTGAGCCAAATTCGAAGCAAGCTTTAATTAAATACTATCCAGGATGGTGGGCTCTGGCCAGGTTCATTTGGGGTTCCCAGGAAATGGCTGTGTGCTACACTGGCTTATAAAGGCAAACCCACAAAGCTCTGTACTTCCTACCTTCGTCCAAGGAAGGCAAGCTCGAATCCTGACATACTTCCTGCCTACGTACCTCCCTTTGTGTGATCAATTATATCCCATGCAGTTGGGTCAACCAAGTTTGCTTAGGGAAATGAAAACATGTGTCTTGTTGCCTTACATGAACAAGGCTGCTTCCAGCATCTCAGCAAGTATCTGTCCTTGGGCAAGCGGCTTACAGGTTAGAGGCATTTTTGTTTTCTGGATCTCTTGGGCACAGTCAATAAAACTTTAAACAACTTTGGCCTCTCACATTATCTCTGCTGGGACCACCCAGACATCCACATGGTCCCTGGCATCAGCATGTGCCACTGACCTCAGCATGGCCTCCGGTGGCAGTACACACCACGACCCTCAACATGGCCTTTTGCTGCTGCACAGGCCATGGACACCATCACAGCCTTTGGCGGTGGACAGCTCAGCTCACAGCCATCAACATGGGTTCAGGCTACAGCACGTTCCATGGATGTCCACATGGCCTTCAGTGGTCACCTGGGCCATGGATATCAACATAGACCCTGGCCACAGTAGGACCCAGATGTGGTCCTTGGCAGCAACATAGACCCGAACATTGCCATGGCCCCAGATAGCAGCACAGGCCACTAAGATCAATGTGGTCCCAAGCAGCATCATGGCTCACCCATCTGTCAATCCTCCATCTATCCATCTCCCCATCGGATATTCATTTGTTGTAGTGACATTGGATATTGCAGTGTGTCGCCCAGCACTTTTTTTTTTTTAGTGTTTGTTTGTCTGTTTTGTTTTGCCCACACAGCTTTGCATGCAGACATTCATTGCAATGGGCAGTTGGTCTGGTTCAAGGTTGCTGGTCTCTGCAGCATCATAAGTTCTGGGCCATTGCCTAGACTCATCTCAGACATCCTGGTGTTGTCCTGAGTCAGGGTGATGCTGCAGCTAGGCAGAGCTTCAGGGTGCAGGTTCCATGCGGAGTCCTGGCTGCTGCACACCTCCCTACCCTCCATGGAGGCCACCAGAGGCTCACCAGGCTCAACCCAATCTCCAGGTGCCAGTCGGGTAAGCAGCATAGGCAGCGGCTGGGAGCCTGCAGGTGGCAGGCCTAGGCTATGCAGCTCTCTGGAGGCAGAGGCAGGTCACCTTTGTGAGTTCAAGGCCAGCTTGGTCTTCACGGAGACTGCTTAGCCAGGGTTACGCTGTAAGACCTTATCTCAACACAAAAGGAGACACAGCCTCACTGGGCTGCGTAGCTTTTCTGGAGAGACAGCTCAGCAGTTAAGAACACCTGCAGCTCTTCCATAGGACCCGAGCTTGGTTCCCAGCACTCACACGGTGGCTCACAGCTGTCAGTAACTCCAGTTCTAGTGGTCCTGATGCCCTTTTCTGGCCTCTGCAGGTACCAGGCATGCATATGACACACAGACATATATGTACATGCAGGCAAACATTCATGTAACATAAAAATACACCTTAAAAAGTAACAAAAAACCCACCCAGGTCTCCACTAATCTCCAGGGATTATAATTTCCAGGAAGAATTTCCTAATGGAACTCCAGCCTCTACGACTCAAACACGAATTCAGAGTGACCGACCTTTGGCCTCTAGTTTGCGCATCCTTCTGCCTTCTTCATGGTTCTTCCTGAGACTGACTGTGATTCTGTTCTCCCTATGCACTCTATCTTTTGATAGTATGTTAACTAGCCTGTTTTTCCTATCAGGAGTCTCCTCCTCTGCTTATGTGCTTTATGGAAAACCAGCTGTGTTTGAGGAAGCTGCTTTGCCCTAAGCCAAGCACAGTCACAGAAAGGGATTCCAGGCTGGGGGTGGAAGCAAATCCAAGCCCCCTGGCTGAGGGAAGCTATGGTTCATTCATTGGCCATTTCTGGGTAAGAAGTTTCCTCCACCTCTGGGAGATCTCCAGGTAGGATGGTTTTCCTCTGGGTCTGGAGGGGAAGTAGCAAACCTGGGAGCTTGGCAGCCAGCTTCAAGATGGAGCTGGTCCTGTAGAAGTTAGAGCCACAGCTCAGTTAGAAAGAAACTGGGTCCTGATGTCAGTAGCAGAACAGACGGATAGGACTGAACCTGAAACCAACTCTAGCCTATATTTCCAGTCACATGTGCCTTTATTTATTTATTAAAAAAAATTTTTTTTTTCAAGACAGGGTTTTCTCTGTGTAGCCTTGGCTGTCCTGGACTTGCTTTGTAGACCAGGCTGGCCTCGAATTCATGAAGATCTGCTTGCCTCTGCCTCCCTGAGTGCTAGGAGTGCTAGGATCAAAGTGTGCAGAGTGCTAGGATCAAAGGTGTGTGCCACCATGCCTGGCTTCATATGTGTCTTTAAATAACTTTTTTCTTCTCTTTCTTTCTTTTTTTTAATTCAAAGCAGGTCTTCACTATGTAATCATAACTAGACTGGAACTTTCTGTGTAAACCAAGATAATCTCTCAAAAACTCCCAGAGGTGCTTGGATTGCAGGAGAGCTGTCATGTCCTGCTCTGCTCTGCAACGTATTGCTCTGTTATCATTTACAAGCTGGAGCCCCTCATTTATCTCTTCACTTTGCTGTTATATTTAAATCTGTTGCCCCCCCCCAAGATCGAGGCAGGAATCCCAAAATCTGTAATCACAATTGTCCCACAAATTCAGCAAGTACTTCGTTGATCTTAGACTTGTTTGAGATGGGGGTCTGGAGTAGTCCAGGCTGTCTTCAAACTTGGCTATGCAGCTGTGAATGACCTTGAACTCTCACCTTCGTGGTTGCATCACCCAGCTGTCACCTCCAACATCACAGATCACTGTTATTATTGTTTGCAGGGCTGGGCCTTGAACCAGGGCCTTGCTACTCAAGCGCTTCTCCACTGCTCTGCATCCTCATCCCTAAGCTGACTTTTTAACTCACTCCCCACCAGTCTGCTTCTTGTCCTATACTCCTTTGCCCTTCCTGCTATTTGAGCTAGAAGCTGTGCATCATCAGACTACTTGCATATCCCATATCCAGGTAGATACTCGAACCTGTTGGTTCTCCTTCACCCCATCTAATCTGCCCCTTTGTCTTCTATGTGTTGACTCAGTTGTCCATCATCCCTTACACCTTCCAATGCAGGCTCCTCATTGAGGTCAGCCGTCTTCTTCTTCTTCTTCTTCTTCTTCTTCTTCTTCTTCTTCTTCTTCCTCTTCTTCTTCCTCCTCCTCTTCTTCCTCCTCTTCTTCATCATCTTCCTCCTCTTCTGCTTCCTCTTCCTCCTCTTCCTCTTCCTCCTCTTCCTCTTCTTCTTTGTTACAACAATGACCACTTGGGCTCTGGCCAAGTGATTCCTCTCTGTCCTAAAGACCATCTTCTAGATTATGGCTGTTCAGGTCGTCTGCTCTTCTGGAAAGTTCTAGGTCTCTCAGGACTTTGCCTGGGTATCTTCTGCTTTCTTGGTGCTTACCTGTTTCTTTCTCCAGGAAACCTCCTGTTTTAGGGCTCCCCACTTCTATGTCCACAGGCACACACATCAGTCTTATCACATTGTGTTGTTTTTGCAAGGTGAGCAAGGATGCTTGTGCCCCTTTCTTCTGTTACCTTGATTTTCAGCGCCAGTCCTTGGCCCGTAACACATACTCAGTAGGTGCTCATTCAGGTGGGTAAATAAAATGGACCCTTACCATCACAGCCCACTCTCTGTAGTCTTTCCTCCTGGGTCTCTGAGATTAGCTCCCTCTGTTTGAGGGACATTGTGAGGAGGCTAAGGGGATCCTGAGTTGTTTGCCTGTGTTTGCAGTCATCACCAAAGGCAATCCTTGGGAAGTAACCCTTGGTGCAGGTGAGGCAGATGAAGTGGGCTGTGGAGGAGCCTGAGAGTCAGCTCCTGGCAGCAGTATAAGGCACGAGAAGGAACTGGGGTGTTTCACTCTCGTTACCATCTGCCCAGGAATTCGTGGGCACTTGAGGCTACTTTGGTCCCCAGAGTTCCTAACAAAATGCTGCTGCTTTTTGCTTTGGGGCAAATGTAGTACAACTTTTAGGCTGTTACAGACCAGGCAGGGAGATTCTGCGGGTAGGTAAGGTCTAGCTGTCCTGTCTGCTCCTCTCCTTTATCCACATACCTGCCCCTATCCAATGAGAGTCACCCCCCTCATGAGCCTATGTGTACCACTCCATTGCAGGAGTGCCATGTCACTCTTATGCAGACCTGGAGAAACACACACAGCAATCACCCACCAGTTCAGTTACAAAGGCAAGATAGAGGTAAGAGGAACCTGATGCTGCTGGACCTGGGCAGCCGAAGCTGGTGAGACAGAGCTGCACTGAGTTGTAAATTCTAAAATATAATGGAAACTGCTGGCTGCAAGCACACGGTGGGAACTCTTTGTGATGTCTAATCTTTCTCTAGTGGCTGCTCTAATGATATCCTGTTCAGCCCATAGAGACTGGCTTTCCATCAAGGGCCCAAGACGTCCCACCTGCAGCAGAGTGTTTCAATGCAGCCTCAGGAGACACAGAGGCTCTGGCAGGGATGACATCAGCAGAGATAGAGAGCTGGACAGCAGGACCCTCACTGTGCAATGGGACTGTTATATACTCCCACCACTGGGGGATATGCTTCATTCCCTTTCTCCAGATGGGAAGAGATGCTCTTTGCATGGGAAGTGAGAAGGATACAGGGCTCAAGGCAGCCAGGGGCAGTGAGGGGAAGGAGCACAGAGGAAGCAGAACTCTACAGATAGTAGCTCAAGATCGCTTTGGGTGCCTACTGTCAGCTCTGTAGCGCCAAAATACAACTTCTGCGACTACCCAGACTGGTTGACTGGCTGCTCCTGTGTCCTGCTCGAGGACTCTATGTAGCAGTGGTCATTCCCGCATTCTTTTGGACCCTCCCTCCATCCCTCCCTCCCTCGTTATCCAAACACCCACCTTAGATTCACTTTTCCTGAGGATCTCTGAACATTGTCAGTGCTTCTCAAAACCAAAAGGCCCTTGAACAATTAAATATTACTGGTGGATCTGGAGGGCTGTGTCCTGACAAGAGGGTTCCCTAGGGGCTGTACTGAATGGTTGTGTCTGGGCCTCCCTCTCTCCCTCCCTGACTTACTTTGCCTTAGGTTTGACGCTGGGATGCAGAGGGCATGAGGCCATGGTCCTGTAGCGAGGATGGCCTTATTTCAGGCCATCTCTGCAGAAGGACTGGCATTCCCTCAGGAGGAAGATGGTCTCGACTAAAAATGAGGATACCATTGAGTTTGTTGTACTCTGTAGTGAATACCCTTTGGAGGGGGGCTTGGCCTGGTAACCTGGGCCTCCCAGTTCCAATGTCCTGTGAGTCACTCTTGTTCAGACTTCAGCAACTGTGGAAAGATTTGTAGCCAGAGGCCAAGGCCAGGGCACAGGGGCTGGTGGGAACCGTGCGAGTAAAGGGAGGAGCCTCTATGGGACACAGTGGGCCTAAAAGTGCTCACATACAAGTTTCCATCACCTTATTGATATGGAAAGAGTCAATAAGGGAAGAGCAGGATGCAGTTTGGCCTAGTCTCTGGTGGTCTTCTGAGCTGCTGCTGGTTTTGTCCTCTTCTGTGCATGGGTCCGAGTATCCTTGTAGGGTCCCAACGGCCCTTACCAGCCCACTGTGTCCCTCCTGCCCAACGGGAATCCCAGTCTGTTTTTAATCCTGGCTCCCATGATCCTACTTCTTTGTGACCCATGGGACCCACTAGGTAATTTACTCTGGCCAGTGCCAAATAGAAATGTGTACTTTCTTGCGACCAAATTAATAGAATAGTGATGGAAGAACGTATAAAACTAACCTCGTCTGCCTGATACTTGTTTCACAAAGGAAGACTCAGAATGAGACTTTTTAGGCCCTAATGACAGGTGTGTGTGTGTGTGTGTGTGTGTGTGTGTGTGTGTGTGTGTGTGTGTGGTTAGGGTTAGTCCTGCCCAAGGCTCTGAAATTGCACCTGGAGGGCTTGGGGTCACCAACTCTAGTTACTCCCATATAAAACAACTTCCTGTGCTTTTCTTTCTTCTGTCTGAAGAACAAGTAAGGTGTGTGGTGTGGTATGTGTGTATATTGTATGTGTACATTGTGAGTGTATATATAGTATGTGGTATTGTGTGTGTGTTGTATGTGTACATATGGTATGTACATATTGTGTGTGTATATGGTGTGCATGCATGCGTGTGGTTTGACAGAGCAACAAGCTGAAGGGGAGGTGTTGGTTTTACATTAACCTCTGTCCAAACCCTGGTGTTACTGTGTGCTCTTGTTCCCACGACCCAGGGAGCCAGGTAGAGTTGCTTTCCTGCTTTCTGCTTGCAGAGTTAGATGCCAGCCATCTGTCTCACTGCCGTAAGGAAGACAAACACTGTAGCCCTGGGAGCCCTGCAGAAAGCAGGAGTGGGTTTCATGGGCTTGTCGTCAGGCACCTACTGGGCAGCTAGAGGAGACTCCTGGCGAGGAAGCGGGAAGAAATGGGTTTCCAGACTGGCAGGTGACAGGGATGACAGTGAAACCCCATAGCTGATTTGAAGGGAGAAAGCAGTCCTCCACCGAGTCACTTAGGAATCCAGAAATGCTGGCTGCAGCACAGTGGAGGATGCAGGGGCTTCCAGGTTCCTGGTCTGACTGATCTCACAGTCTAGTTGGGAGATAGATGTGCCTGGCTTTACTCCCTTGGGAGCTGGAGCAGTGGGTTTGTTACCTGGCAGTGGGGTGTCGGTGGGGGGGGGGGCATTGGGGGTGTGGCTCCAGGAAGATGCCTAAAGAAAGGCTGGTGACTTGGAAATGCACCTGAAAACTCAATGTCAGGCTGCGGCATAGCCACCAGGCTCTATAGCGTTCAGACAGGAAGACTCAGAGTGAGGAAATAAGACTGATGCTGAGTGCTGCTGAGGAGAGGAGACCTGTGACTGGGTCTCAAAGGAGTCGGATTGTTGGGAGAATGGAGAGTGGTGAGCAAGGCAAGGTAGGGAGTGAGCGGGGAAGTGTTAGTGTCTGGATGCTTCCGGTGGTCCGGCTTTTGACAGGTGGGTGGTTTGGGGGAATTTCACCTTTCTGAATTTCATTGTTCTAACAGTGAGATAGGAAGAGCCGACACCTCACTGTCGTGCTGCAGCGTTGTGCAGATGGCCTGTATTCCACTAGTGCAGTGCCAAGCCAATAGTAAATGGTCGGTAAGGGAAGACGGCAGGAAGGTGTGTTTCTAAGCAAGGAAGTTTGACTCGCTATGCAGACTGAGCTGGCCTTGAACTCGCAGAGATCCTCCTGCGTCTGCCCAGTCAAGCACCTGACTTTAAGAAGCAATTTTTTAATGTGTGTGTGTGTGTGTTCACGTGCGGGTGCTTAAAGCCCAGAAGAAGGCGTTGGGTTCCAGGTGCTGGAGTTACAGGTGGTTGTGAGCCACCTGATGTGTGTGCTCAGCTGGATGTTTTGCACGAGCAGCAGGTGCTGAGCCATCATCTCTCCAGCTCCCAAGCATTGTATTTTTTTAAAAAAATATTTTTTAGTAATGTTTAACATTTTTCGTAGGTACATTCACTGTGTTTTGATCATACTCAGCCCACCCACCGTCTAACTCCTCCCAGACCCAGTCCTACGCATTCTCCCCCTTCTTAGGTCTTTTTTCCCCTCTTTCTCACTGAGTCCAATCTGTATCGCCCATGTACTCATGGATGTAAAGCTACCCACTGGAGTGTGCGCCCATCAGGAACCACACCCTAAAAAACGTTTCTATTTTATGGTGTGTGTGTGTGTGTGTGTGTGTGTGTGTGTGTGTGTGTGTGTGTACCTGTAATCCAAGCATTTGGGAAGTAGGAGGACTGAGAGTTGAAGGCGATTAGACTCTACCTCAAAACTAAAACCACAGAACGGAAAAGGAGGATCCTTGCGGCGCTGGGCTCAGAGGCGAGCCTTCTGGAAGCAGAGGTAAGCGCAGGGCCAGCCGGGACTGTAGGATCTGGCGAATTACTCATTTTGCTTTTGCTTGTTCTGCTCAGTCAGACTGAGTTTTCACCCTCAATCCCGGATTTTTGTTGTTATTGTTTCCAGTGCTGGAGACTGAAGACAGGGCTTGTTATGCCTGGGAAACATTCTGCCACTGAGCAATGGCCCTAGCTTGTCAAGATCATGCTAGAACTGAAATATTATATCTTTTTTTGTTTTGTTTTTGTTTTTTGACACAGGGTTTCTCTGTGTAGCCTTGGCTGTCCTGGACTCACTTTGTAGACCAAGCTGTCCTTGAATTTACAAAGATCCGCCTGCCTCTGCCTCCTGAGTGCTGGGATTAAAGGTGTGTGCCACTACCACCTGGCATGAAATATAATATCTTTATGCCTACCTATGCCATATGCCGTCTTTTGGTGTGTTGTGTGTGTGCATGTATGGGGGAGCTTGATGTCAGCCTTGGGTGTTGGTCATCAAGCGCTGACCACCATGTGTTTCTGACACAGTCTTTTATTGGCAAACACCTCTCCAGTCCCACTGTGCACTTTCTCCTTTACTTTTAGATGTCAGTATCTTAGTTTAGAGATAACAAAGAAACCCTTAGAGATGAAAAGGGGGAAACCCCTGGAACTTGAGAAATTTAATGTCATAATTTGAGACGTTGCCTCAGCTCTGGCTGGCATAAGGCCCAAGGTGTGAGAGGTGTTGTTCTGTGGGGTGGGGGGGGGAGGGGGGTGTGGGAATGTACAGAGGCTGTTGGAGTCTTTTGCTACCTATGACCTTGCTCCCGTCACCTGTGATGCTTGAAAAGACCCGTCTTTACATAGGACCCCACAGGCCTTCTTTCTAGAAGGGACCTCAGTATGGACATCAGCATGTGAAATAGACAATTCCTTTGACCTGACTTTCCAGTACTGGGAAATAATCAGACAAGAAAACATCTTACGAATCTGTTGGCGACGGGGGTTTTAAGGTGGAATACTAAGCAGTTATTAAGAACTGTGACCACATCTGTATGTGTGGCTGCCGCTGATTGCTCTCTGAATGTCAAAGGAGAAAACAGGATGACCAAGCTGCTGATTATACTCACATTTATATGTGTGCCAAAACTCAGATGTGAGCCACTTTGCCATAGTGGCAGGCACCCCGGGGGGGGGGGGGAAATTATGAGCAGACGTTAGTGTATAATATTTTTACATCTTATGGATTTATTGCTTACTATAAGAAAGATATATTTCAGATTTAGAAAGAATTCTTGAGCCCCTCCCCACCTCCAAGGAAACATAATCAGCAAATGGCTTGAAAAGCAGCTGACTTAAGGGTAAATAATGTGATGAAAAAGGCACCCAAGAAGAGAAGATGTCCTGGTGGTTGGCACAATTGAAATCAGTAGCTGTTGTAAGAAAATGATTGTATGCACTGTGAGTTACTTTAGGATCGTTTCTGTCAAGGCCCTTGCCTGTGATCAAAGCCGAGTGCGTAAAATTCACACAGCTGTTCTGAGGGTGGTTTATATTGCTCTTCACTCTAGCGCCCTCTGACTGCTGAGCTTCAGGGGCGGGGAGAGGGGCTCTTTCAAAGCTGGAGTTAAACAGGACCTAAGATTCAAGGTAGGGCTCAGTGACTACGTCTGCCAGGAACATACTTGAAGAGAGCAGGGCCCTACAGTAAGCTGGGGGTCTATTGGATCCTGAGGTGGGCTCCACTCTGTTTGGTCCTCTTCTGGGAACAGTTTCAGAGGCCTTCAGGCTACATACCAACAAGTAGATGTTTAATTGAGCACTTGGTATGTGTCTCACAGAGCTGAGGACATCTCTAGGGAAGAGAAGGCAGTTGCTCTCAGACACCCTGAAACCACCTCGATTTAGGGTTTGGGCAGCTGCTGGCAATTGCCAAGTTAGGTGAGCACCCAGCCGGCGAGGCTGTGGTGCTGGGGAGAACTGGAGTGTGTGAGGTAGCGCTCTGTGGTGACTGAAAACAGAGGCCAGGGTTGACAGACTATGTGGCTTTTGGTAGATTACTTAATTGTGAAGCCCTAACATTTTCCTTCAGTGGGAAAACAAAGAAACACAAGCAAGAGGAATGATTACAGTAGATGATACACAAAGTACTTTGCTTACAGGAAGACTAACCCCTTTAGTAATGTTCCAGCTAGTGTTATTGTGTCCACTGTACAGACAAGGAAACTGAGGCTTAAGGGAAAGGCCAAGGCAATGATAAAGTTTAAGGGGCTTCCCTCAGAAGCAGCCTCTCTCCTATGGATGTCCTGAGGAGTGCCCACTTTTGTGGCCTCTTTCACTCTGTGTGTTTTCTTGTGCTCTCTGGTCTCCTCAGCCTTCAGTTGCGAAAGGCAAGAATGAACTCCCGTGTTCTTGACGGCAGGGTGTGTGTGGGGTGGGGGCAAGGGTGCAGCTTTGTTATAGGGTTTAGAGGGAAGACTTGGAAAGTGATGTTGATGGAGATGACCCGAAATGAGCATTTCTAAAATGCAAAGCACTTAAAGATGGACAAATGGGGGTACAAAGATCATGGTCTGCGAGGGTGCAGGGACCAGGAGGACTCGCTGCTGCCTCAGCTTGGGGGAGAATGGGAGGGTGGACCGGAAATAGACAAAGGAATGTAGGTACCTGGTAGACCCATTTGGTTGAGGCCTTGCTGAGAAGATGTCAAGGCAGCAGGGCTTTGGGCATTAGAGACAAGAAAGTAAGGGGAGCAAAATTGAAGGCTGAGGACACTACGCTCCTTCATTGGAAGAACTCAACTCTGAGGGCCTCTCGCTTTGTGTGAAATAGGGGCCATGAGTTTATTATTTTCTCATTTTTTAGGTTAGAAGGGCTTCCCACAGACTTTCTTTCATGCGTTTGTTTTTGTGTGTACGGGTGCTATGTCTCCACGTGTGCCTGTGCACTATGCATATAGTGCCTGTGGTGTCCATTTATGGCATCAGATCCTCTGGAGCTGGAGTTACAGGCAGTTGTGAGCCACCCTGTGTGAGCTGGGAATCGAACCCAGGTCCTCTGGAAGAGCAGCCAGCACTCACAAGCAACTGAGCCATCTCCCCATCCTCCTTGCACACAGATCTTCACCTGTTACATATTCCTTTCTCCTGTGTGCTGTATGTGAGAGCATCTTCCCAGAGAGAACATAGACATCCGCTGCCCGTTCTGCAACCATCCATGTATAAGCCTTTCTTTTCTTTTTTTCTCTTTTTTCTTTTGACAACTCTCCATTGGAGGAGCAAAGGCAACAGCTTGGGAAAATGGCCTCTCAAGCCTGTGCTAGAGAAGGGTGAGCAGCCCCAACGAAGGTGGATGGAGGGCGTGTGCACATACGCATAGGCAGATGTGACGTGTGCACATACACATAGGCAGATGTGGCTGTGGGCTTCTTGTCAGTTTAATGTGGTGTCTGACATTTCACCCTCTAACTGTGCTGGTGTGAGTGCCTCAGTCATCTTTTTAAACAGAGACAGCACAGTCGGTGGAGAGCAAGGGCTCGGTCAGGCAATCTCTGCTTGTCTTGAATAAGTAAGTATCTGAGCCGTTTCTGGGTGGCAGGGTGCCTGTTGCCCACACGCTTGGGAAAAAATCAATCTGTTGAGCCATCAGAGTCCACCTCTGCCAACTTGTATTTTCTGGCAAGGCCTACCTGGGTGACGTCTGCCTGGGCAGGTGAGATGGCAGGCAGCAGATGGGTAAGTTATTTTTAGCAACACACAGAGGATGACATATGAGACTTCTGCGGCCACGTGCCGAGATTTGTATTATCAGACATATGCACACAGACCCTGAGTAGGACAAAGAAGGCATTTCAGTAGGTGATGCTGGGAAGGATGCCTCCTAGCCCAGGTAAAGCATCCGGGTTAAGGGCTCAGACTTAGGAAACTGATTCTTTAAAGTGTCCCTCCTCACAACCTGCTTTGTAAACTTGTTTGTTCCTTTTGTTCTGGCTTGACTGTGGTTTGTCCCCATCAAAAGTCATGGTGGCTTTGTTGTTTGTTTTCTGAGACAGGGTTTCTATATGTAGCCTTGGCTGTCCTGGACTCACTCTTAGACGAGGCTGGCCTGGAACTCGCAGAAATCCACCTGCCTCTGCCTTCCTAGTGTTGAGATTAAAGGCGTGTGCCACCATGCCCAGAATAATGTTTGTTTGTTTTTTAAACATGGGGTCTTGCTACATAGTCCAGGCTAGCCCAGGAATGTACTAAGCAGCCAGGCTGGCCTGGGACTTAGTATGTCCCTGCTTCAGCTTCATCTCAGGTACGCTGCCTTGGCAACAGGAAATGGCCAGGGCACCACCTTTCTTAACTGTTTGCAGACTTGATGAGTTCTGGCTGTCTTTCTCAAATCTTTTCCTGACATCCTTAGGCAATATTAATGCCCCATGTGGCCTGCCTTGTTGCCCCTGTCACTGCTGTTAATACACACTATTACATTACAATCATCTGTCTGTTAAATGACACCAAGACCCCGAAGCAATGGCCCCCGTCTTATTCCCGAATGTAGCTGCAGCACTTGGCAGGCAGCGGGTGTTCATAATGAATGCATTATATGAAATTTGTCAATTTTGTGACATCTCTCCTCCCTCTTGGCCCTCACTAAGTACTCTAGGTTTGCATTAATTTCTTTGGAAGTGATGTTGAATTAAAATTGCTTTTGTCTCAGAGTTTTAGTCACCCACTGAGGCCATTAGAGGTTTGAGGATTCGAAAGAGACAGGACTGTGAATCCCTTGGGTTAGAAGCTGTTGTCTCAGAGTTACCTATTATTATTGGGTGTGGGTGTGTGGGGGGTGGTGACCAAATAACATGGCAAATGCAGAAGCTGGTCAGATGTGTTGTCCAGGGCTGACCTGCCCTCCCAGAAATGTTTGCCCAAGATAGCTTTGTGGCTGGGCTCCACCTTCCCCAAAGGAGCTGTGTTCATAATGGATTACAGCAGCAAAAGGTTAGGGACAAGCTGGGGTCTCCTGGAGACGGAGTGGTGATCCAGCATGCCTGATGTTCTCCTCCTCCCTGGGTTTGGTGAACTCTTAATTGGGTTTGAAAACCCAACTGGTTCTTATACAGTATGTCTTGATGAGCGTTCTTCTATACACAAATTTATTTGCCACATACATATTGGTGTGTACTTCCTACATACATACACACTTGTGTGTATGCATCTTATATATCCATACTGATGTGTGCTTCTTTTTTTTTTTTCCGAGACAGGGTTTCTCTGTGTAGCCTTGGCTGTCCTGGACTCACTTTGTAGACCAGGTTGGCCTCAAACTCACAGCGATCCACCTGCCTCTGCCTCCTGAGTGCTGGGATTAAAGGCATGCGCCACCACACCCGGCTCTGATGTGTGTTTCTTATATATACATATATTGGTATACATCTCTTCTTCCTGAGGACCTCATAGGGACGTTCCACTGATGTCCAAGGGGTAAGGGCAGAGGGAGGATCTCAGGGAAAAGGTGTCTGCTACCTTAGGCCTGCACCCCAGGCTTGAGTGACAATTCTGTTCTTGTTGCTGAGCTAAAAAGCCATCCAATAGACTCATGGATAAACTGGCTTGGTCTCTTCTATAGTTTGGCACCACTGGAAGATAGTGGAAGTGGTGGGACCGAGTGGAAGCTCTTAAGTTATTGGGTGGGTGAGCATCTGCTCTCTTGAGACAGACTCTCATATATACCCTGGCCTGATCTCAAACTTGCTTCTTAGTGGAGGGTAGCTTTGAACTCCTGAGACACTTCCATCCAGCTCTTAAGTGCTGGCTGGGGTTACAGGCATGTGCCACCATGCTCACTGGGAATGATGTGTGCTTTTGAAAACCTCGGAGCCTGCCTCCAGTGACACACTTCCTCCCACAAGGCCACAGCTCCTAAGCCTTTCCAAACAATCCCGCCAACTGAGAACCAAGCATTCAAATATATGAGCCCATGGGGACCATTCATCTTTTCACCCTCACAGGGGGATACTGGGGTCCCAGCCCCTTCTCTGTACTATAGTCATGGAATGACCCACGCTCCCCACCATCACACACCGACTTGTCAAAAGCCCGAAGCAGGAAGGACTGGAACTTCCAAAACTATGAGCCAAGATAAAAATTTCATTAAGAAAGTTGAAGCCGGGCGTGCTGGCACACACGCCTTTAATCCCAGCACTCGGGAGGCAGAGGTAGGTGGATCGCTGTGAGTTCGAGACCAGCCTGGTCTACAAAGGGAGTCCAGGACAGCCAAGGCTACACAAAGAAACCCTGCCTAGAAAAACCAAAGAAAGAAAGAAAGAAAGAAAGTTGAATATCTTAAGCATTTTGTTACTGGAAAGCTGAGTAACAGGTCAGGTCGGCCTGAGGCCCAAGTTTCAGCGGTACTTCAAGGAAGCTGTCTGAAGTTACAGCACTTTCAGGAGTAGGGATGCAAAGGACAGAAACAAACAAACAAACAAACAACAATAACAACAAATGCTTGACCTATGTCCTGGAGAGTTCTTGCTGTTAAAAGTCTGGAGCTTGGTTTTGAAGCTCTCTAGGGCACCAGCCACTTGGGGGTGGGGAGTGAGAACCGGCCCGGATTTTCCTCATTGCACGAACAAAATGAGATAGCAGGAGTTCTGAGAGCATGCTCTTTCAGAGGCCGAAATTACACACTGGCAGCAGCCAGAATGCCTATTTGCAGTAATAACTATCCTAGCATGGTTAGAAAAGCCTAGTAAATATTGCCCTTGTTTGAAATTCTCCCCCTGATCCCCACCCCACCACCTCCCCAGTGCTGAACAGGTTGAAAGGCAGAGTGACTATTTTCTGTTTGTTTGTGTCTCCAGAACCAAACTGTCTGGGACCGCTGTCTGGAAGGCTTCTCCCCATCCTAGCAACTGTGTACCCAGCAATCAGGAGGCACTGGGTAAACATCTAAAAGGCCCAGAGGGGTCGTTAGGCCAGGGTAGGAAAGGTCTTTGTTTGAACCCCTGAGAGTCACTAGGAATCCAAAACCAAAGGACGGCTTTGCCCTTTATCTCTAAGGAGCTCAAGGGTGGCTCACGGCTGAAATCAGTCGCCCTGTACGGCACTGAGGTTTTCACACTACAGGTGTCCCGGCTATGCTGTAGAGATCCCACTGACTCCTACAGTGGATCCCTGTGGATCTACAGGCGGGCCCCCGTGAGCTTCGGGTCATACTGGAGATTTCCTTGTGCAGCTGAGAGTGAGAACTGAGGCCTTTCTGCTGCTTCTTTTGCCCACCCTGGCAGCCCTGGGAGAGGGAGAAATGGGGGTGATAACTCGGTTTCTTCAGGATTGCCCTGATTCTTGTTTTTTTGTTTTCTAATGAGCATATCCATGCCATGTATGTTTTGAAGGGGGTTAGGGTGGGGCGGTCACACACAATAATGCCCTAGAAGGTCATGTGCCTCAGCTAAACCCGTGATCTCTATTTTGCGGGTAGCTTAAGGGATCAAACATATTTTTATTATTTTGCGCATGCGGGTGTTTTTACCTGGTATGCACCACTGCATACCTGGTGCCCTCAGAGGCCAGATGAGGGCATGGGATCCCCTAAAGATGGAGTTACAGATGGTTGTGAGGCACCTTGGAGGCGCTGAGACTAGAGCCTAGCTTAAGAGATTTTTGGCGTGCAATGCTGGCCGTACGATCCCACTCAAATTTTCGCACCTGCGACTTAGATGACAGCTAAGCACTCCTTTTCTTGACGTGTGATTCTCAGCAGTGGTCCTTCTTGAAATCCAGGCAGCGAGCAGCCTCCATCCCTTCCCACTCGCTCAGCTCCTGCTTTGCTCTCTTAAGTCTTAGATTGACTGCTTCTGTGTTTTTCCCTGTGTTCTCTGCTCGGCTTTGGGTCAGTTCATCTAAAGTCTCCTGCCACCGCTTCCCAATGGCTCTCTGGCTTTATTTTATTTATTTATTTATTTATTTGGTTTTCCAAGACAGGGTTTCTCTGTGTAGCCTTGGCTGTTCTGGACTCACTTTGTAGACCAGGCTGGCCTCGAACTCACAGAGATCCACCTGCCTCTGCCTCCTGAATACTGGCTCTCTGGAGGGACTGGACTACAACTTGCCTCTTTTCTCTCTTAATATCATTACAAATGTGTGTATGCACACATGCATGACTCTGTGTGTGTGTGAGACCCTTCCTCCAGAAATATATGCAGTCCTTGGCAGACTATCCGTCTTGACCCTCTCTGAGGGCCTTTTGGACCCCGTGGATGCCTTCCTTCCTGGTAACCATGACCACTGTTCTTCCCCTCATCTTATTCAGAGATGGAGGCTTGTGTTAGTTAGCCTTTGTGTGGCTGTGGCAAACAGATGGTGTAAATAACTCAAAGAGAAAGGTCTGTTTTGGTTCAGTCTCTCAGGTGTTTCAGTCTCTTGTGGTGAGGAGGGAACAGTAGAACAGAGCAGCTCAAGTCATGGTGGCCGGGAAGCACAGAACACGGTGCCTTCCCTAGTGGGCTTTCTCCTTGCCTTCTTTATTCTGTCTGCCCTCCCCCCCCCAGCCTAGGGGATGATGGTGCTCCCAGTGTGAGTAGGTGTGCCCTCTTTTGTTAATCTTTTTGTAGTTAGTCCTCATAAGAACAGGCCACAAGAGCCGGGTGTGGTGGCGCACGCCTTTAATCCCAGCACTCGGGAGGCAGAGGCAGGCGGATCGCTGTGAGTTCGAGGCCAGCCTGGTCTACAAAGAAGAGTTCAGGACAGCCAAGGCTACACAGAGAAACCCTGCCTCAAAAAACAAAAAAACAAAAACAAAAACAAAAGAACAGGCCACAACCCAGCAGGTTGTTGTGGCTGTAATGGTGGCGGCAGCGGGTGGCAGTGGCAGTGGCTGCGGTGTGGTGTGCAGTTTCCTTACACATTACTTTGTCCCCTAATTCCTTATCAGAAGTTCATCTGTCTCCCTAAGTCCTCCTCAGTCACTTGGCATGGTATGCACACACAGGGTCTAAAGGGAAGGGTTTCACCAGCGAGCAGTACAGGGGAGGGGCACACCGGGGCACACCAGGGCACACCGGGGAAGGGAAAGCTACAGCAGGAGAGCGTGGTGATGTGGAGACTGGGGACGCTTACCTTCCAGTCAGTCTCTCCCTACCATGATCCCCAACCTGCTGAGAGACTTGGGTGGATAAATGTTTTTGAACATTACTTCCAATTGGGAGGGGGAATCTTTGAAATGGGCTGAACACGGAAAATGTAATAATTCTGAGGGCATTTGTTTGTGTTATGAAGTCAACATGAAATTCTAAATGGAGACCTTTCCAGAACATCCAGGGTCTCTCTATGTTTCTTTCTCTCTTTCTCTGTGTCTGTCTGTCTGTCTGTCTCTGTCTGTCTCCTCCCTCATACTCTGACAGACCCACTCTCTTCGCACAGCACAAAGCCTTTCCTGGAAGGCCAGGCTCCCACTTGTTGGCAGAACCAGAGCCTGCCCTCTGGCCTTCACTCTCCCCCATGGAGCCAGACGGGCTGTGTACACTGAGCAGGTGTTCAGTCAACATGGCCGTTGTCATGTTAGAGGCTTTGAGCAAACGCCTCGTTTCCATGGAATGATCTCACCTCTCTTCAGGGAAGGGGAGCTGGTGGAGTCACACCTGGCAGGAGTGTGCCTGTGTGTGACCTTGGTAGACAAATTCTTACCTTGGTTTCCAGCCATATCCTTTCCAGGGTTTGTGGCTCCTGCAGTACACTCAGACTCTCCATCTGTGCACAAATGCTCCCAGTTCTGGAATAAAACCTGGTCTGCCCAGGTGCAAGCGACTGCCATTTTGCCACTGTAGACATTCTCTTTTCCCTTTAAGTTGTCTTTGAAACTAAACTTGAAAAGGAACATTTGCACAGAGGTTTTCCCGGGGTCACTTTAATCCACCTGGCCGTCAGCACTGACTTCCTTGTTGACTAGAATGTTCCTGTGGATGCTTCTGACAACAATAATAACATTTATTTTATATAATAAATTATATTATTACATCATAATAAAATCATACTGTTATAAAATGTAGTATGATATATAATCAATAATAATTATTATTAATAATGTATAGACTGGGAAGGTGGCTTGGTTGGTAAAGTGCTTGCCACGGAACCATGAGGAACTGAGTTTGGGTCCCCAGCACATAAGAGCTGGGGATATGAGCTGGGTGTAGTGGCGCATGCCTATAATCCCAGCACTCTGGGAGGCAGAGGCAGGCAGATCTCTGTGAGTTTGAAGCCAGCCTGGTCTACAAAGGGAGTCCCAGGATATTTAAAGCTACACAGAGAAACTGTCTCAAAAAACCAAACCAAACCAAACCAAACAAAACAAACGGGATATGGGCACAGTAACCCCCAGTGCTTGAGGCTGAATGACAAAGACAAACTAGATGATCGGGGAGAACCCCTGTCTCAAAACCATGGTAGAGGACGGGCAAGTAGAGGTGCTTGTGGCCAAGCCCAAGCAAACAACCGCCTGGCTCTGACCCCCAGAACCCCATGCAGTAGGGAGTCAACTGACTCCTGGGAAGCTGTGCTAAGATCCCTCATAGGCAATCAAGGGCATGCCATGCCTCACTCCCAAACACAGAAAATAAATAAATATGGGGAAATGAGGTGGAGAGCGATGGAGGAAGATACCGTGTGCTGGCTCCCTGGTCTGCATAGAGGTGTGTGCATGTATATAGACAAGTGTGTTTCAATGAGACTTTTTCCTCCCTTTTCATTTATAGGCCAGGGTTTCCTCAGTGTTAATTATTTGTAAGGCATCCGTGATGGTACCCCACCTTTGCCTGAGCACCTTAGATATGTTCTGCATGTATCCAGGATGTATGTATGTATGTATGTATGTATGTATGTATGTATGTATGTATTTTTGTTTTTTTGAGACAGGATTTCCTGTGTGGCCTTGGCTATCCTGGACTCCCTTTGTAGACCAGGCTGGCCTAGAACTCACAGGAATTTGCCTGCTTCTGTCTCCCGAGTGCTGGGATTACAGGTGTGTGCCACCATGCCTGGCATCCAGGAGGTATATTTATTTCTGTATCTAGGCAGGAAGAGATGCAGGGGGTGAGAGAGTGGTGTCTCTGGCGAGTTTCTTTTTTACATTCTGGGTTGGGTCAAGGCTTAGGTCTCCTGACTCTCCCCCTGCTTTTAGGAAAGTGTCTTTGGAAAAGTTATGGGGGGGGAGGTAGTGTGTGTCATGATACATTTATCACCTGCATCCTGCCTGTTTCCCTCACTTCTCACCCATCCTGCACCATTACTCTAAAGAGTAGTTGGTGACTCTCTCTCTCTCTCTCTCTCTCTCTCTCTCTCTCTCTCTCTCTCTCTCCCCTTCTCTTTCCCTCCCTCCTTCCCTCCCTTCCTTTTCCCCTCATATATTATAATATATTACAATATATATATATATTGTATATATATAATCTGTTTTCTTTTATTTTGTTGAGACAGAATCTTACTGTGAAACTATTCTGGCTATCCTGGAACTCTCTAGGTAGGCCATGCTGGTCTCGAACTCAGGCCCTTTACCTGCCTCTGTTTCCCAGGTGCTGGGATTAATGGCATGTACTACTATGCCCAGCTCAACAATGATTCTTAATCAGGTGTCTGCCATCCCCTAGCCATGGAACAGGCCTACAAGAAGCTAGGCCAGTTGGATACTTGTATTTGTTGATACAACTCTTATTTAATCAGATTATTTGATGTAGCAACACCCAAATCAGCAAATAAGGATATAGCATTCTCGGAACTGGGGAGATGGCTCAGTCAATGAAGTATTGTTATACAAACATGAGAAACCGAGTTTGATCATCAGCAACCATGTTTAAAAAAAAAAGCTGGGCATAAAAACAAAATGAAAACAGCTGAGTGTAGTGGCACAAACCTTTAATCCCAGCACTTGGGAGGCAGAGGCAGGTGGATCTCTGAGTTCCAGGCCAACCTGGTCTACAGAGTGAGTTCTAGGACAGCCAGGGCTACACAAAGAAACCCTGTCTTGAAAACAAAACCAAACAAGCCAGGCACAACACTATGAAACTATAATCTCAGTACTGGGGAGGCAGGCTGCTCTTGAAGAAAGTCCAAATTTGGTTCCCAGATCCCACATCAGGTGGCTTACAAGTGCCTGTTAACTCCAGATCCTGGGGTTTCCTCAGGCAGCTGCACTCATATGCACATTCTCTCTCTCTCTCTCTCTCTCTCTCTCTCTCTCTCTCTCTCTCTCTCTCACACACACACACACACACACACACACACTGTCTCACACATACACATAATTAAGAATAAGTAAAATCTTTTTTAAAAGGAAAGTGGAAAATGCTTAACAAAGATACTTGATGTTGACTTTTGACCTTCATGTGTACATGCACTCCACATAGCTATGCATGAACATATGTGAACATGCATACATGCAAAGGTTACAGCCTTCCAAATTGAGTTTGACTCTCAGGTCAAGAAGGCTAATGACACTGACTTGGCCAACCCTCTCTGTGTTTTACAAAAGACCTGAGGAAAAATTAACCGTTGGCTCAGTAGTTGAATGGAGGCCGAGCAGACCAGCATCATGATCATGGTGGTCTTGTAAGTAGATTTTGGCCTGGAAGCAGATAGTTAGTATGAATACAGACTCAATGAAAGACCAGACAGAAAACTCAGAAGTGTCCTGTGGGCAAAGGCAGGCCAAGGCATTCATGGGCAGACGTGGAAGTTGCTGCAATTCATTATTGATGTGCTCCTGAGCGGAAGGCCAAGGACCTCAAGAGCAAACTGTCAGGTCAGTTTGTCAGGTCATTATGTTCAACGGGCTAGAACATTCTGGATTTTAAGTTTGGGAGCAGGAATGAATGTGGCTGGGGAGACTCAGCTGGGACTTAGGAGTGAGAAGGTCTGAAGAGGGGCAGGCTGCTTGAATAGGAGCCTTTGACAGGATGTGTAGCATCGTTCATAGCGAGGCCTCTCACATAGGCGCGCCCATCAGCCTGATGTGGGGCCTCAGCAGTGGATTGTCACTGTTCTCTGCAAACAGCTTTCACAGATGATGGGCAAGCAAAGCATTCGCCCTGGTCTTCAAAGGGCTGGGACGCTGAGTTCTCAGGCAATTCAGGAAATCCTATGATTAACCATCCCGTGAATTTCCCCATCGTGAAGCCCTGTATCATTTAAATGTGTCTCCTTGCTCAATAAAATCACTCAATATGAAAGTCATGGGACCTTGAGGAAAGCCTCTGGGGCCTGTGTGTACTAAGTTGCTAAAGTCAGACATGGCCTTTGATGGTTTTTAGCTGTCAACTTGACGCAGTCTAGAGTCAGCTGAGAAGGGACTCTCAGTGAGGGGTTATCCTCATAAGGTTGGCCTGTCTGTGTGTGTGTGGGGGGGGGGGGTATTATCTTGATTACATTAATTGACATGAAGACCACTGTGGGTAGCACCATTCCCTGGGCTTGGGTCTTGAGCTATGTGGGACTGACTGAGGAATAAGCAAGCTTGTGTTCCTTCTCTCTGCTCCTAACTATGGACATATCTACCTGCTTTTAAGTTCTTACTGCTCTGACCTCCCTGCTATAATGGATGCTAACCCAGAATTATGAATTAAAATAAGGCCTCTCTTTCCCACGTTGCTCTTTTGGTCAGGGTATTTTATCACAACAACAGAAAGCAAACCTAAACAAGGCCCTGAAGAGTCATGTTGCGGTTAATTTCTCAGTATGGCCTAATGATGGTTATTATCAGGCCTATAATTATTATTTCATCAGTATTTTCTAGCCCACTAGCAATCAGTGAAACACAGACACCTGTTAGGTTTTAAAAGAGCCTTAGTTGACCTGGGGCAGGGCAGATATTAATCCCCTAAACTACTTTCCATAGTGGGGCAGGTATGGGATGCTTTTCATGATTTCTATCAAGCTAGCTCCCATCCATAATCCCAAGTACTTGCTAATTATCATCACCTGGGCCAAATCTCCATCCATGCAGGCCATGTGTTTCTCCTCTGTCTAACCTATGGTGCAGCCTTCTTCCCCCCTTCTCCTCCAGTCTCCCCTCCTCCCAAGATTCTCTTTCTGTGTGTGTCTCTGTCTCTGTTTCTCTGTCTCTGTCTTTCCTCAAAGCCAGAGACCCTTAGCCACACCCATCCCATTCGCCCCGCTCATACGTGCATGTGGGTCTCCCCCTCTGTGTGTAAGTTTCTGAAAGAGCCTGGCACTAAGAGTTACAGGACAGTAATTAATATGTGGCTGGCACTGCTTACTTTTGGACATCTGATAGCTATAAGGCCGTGGGATTTATGTGGTTGGGGAATCAGGCAGAATTCAAGGGTTTTCTGTTTGTTTGTTTGTTTGTTTGTTTGTTTGTTTTTAAAAGCCTGTTGATTCCTCACAAAGAACACACCATCCAGAAGATTTTCAAATTAAATATCCTATAAAGCCATGTCACAGTATCTCCCGAGGCACTTGCATTTTAATAAAGCAAGAAGTCCTGGCTTCCAGGAATAAAATGCTGGGGAACTTTAGGCCTTCACTTCTTGCAAACTTCCAAAAATGCCAGAGGTTGCTAGCTAAGAGGTGAAGGTGAGATTTTGTAGTGCTGAGCTTGCCTGGAGGGCTATGCTGAGGGCAGAGCTGTGTGCCACAGACTAGAGCAGTGACTCTAGGTCCTCAAGCCATTGTCACCAACATCGCTAGAATCATCAGGAAAGGAGTCAGATATTCACATTCTTGGGCTGATCCCAGATAAAAACTTAATTAAAAACTCTTGGACCAGGGACCAGCTATAGTGGCTTAGGAAGTCTTCTAGGTGACTCTGCCCCTCCCCAGGGTTTGGAAACCTCCCTGGCCTATTGGATTAGCAAGGCCAAGGTTCAAATAACTGAGGTGACGACAGAGCCAGAAGCCAGGAGGAAGAACCTGGAGCCAAGTCAGAAGACGAAGATTCTGGGGAATTGCTGTCAACACCATCGCTGTTCTCGGCTAGTCTTTATCTCTTGCAGGTGCAGCCTCGGCTAAGGCTGGGCCAGCTTAATGAGCCAGAAGCAAAGCAGACAGGTTGAGAAGTATCGCAGATGTTTTTTGGGAGGTCATCCTGATCCCTTTGGAAGGACAACGCATGGTCTGTCGCCTCTTCTGCCTTCCAGAGGATTAGTGTTCGTCCCTTTCCAAGAGAGCTCGTCTGGCTTAGACATGATATTACAGAACCAGAATCTTCCATAGGACAGCTTTGTCTTCTCCACTAATGAGTGCAGCAGCCTCCTTTGCTGCACTCTCAAGAAGAGTTCAGGGACCCATCAACACTGTAGCTAGATGGAGTGCATTCAATTTGTTGGACAGTCCTTTCTCAGACGGGCCAAGCACATCTATATTACCTTGCATACAGTATGAACTCAGCGAGTAGCTGAAACAGTGGCTTCTGTTGAACAGACATCCCTCCCTGTCTTTCCACTCTCTTCCCTTGTCTTAGTTTGCTCTACTAAAACACTGACCAAAAACAACTTGAGGGAGGAAAGGGTTTATTTCACCTTACAACTAGCACGTCTTATCCTTCAGTAAGGGATGTTAGAGCAGGAACCGAAACAGACACCATGGAAGACCGACTGGCATGCTCAGCTTGCTTGCTTGCTTTCTAAAAAAATAAAATAAAATAAAAAAGATTTATTTATTATTTTACATATAGGCATTTTGCCTGCATATGTGTCTGTGTGCAGCATGCAGCCTGGCACCCACAGAGGCCAGAAGAGAGGGTATCAGATCCCCTGGAGCTAGAGTTACAGATGGTTTTGAGCTGCCACATGGTTGCTGGGAATCGAACTCAGGTCTTCTGAAAGAAGAGCCAGTGCTCTTTACTGCTGATCTATCTTTCCCGTCATTCAGCTTGCTTCTTTATACAACCCAGGACCACCTGCCCAGAGTTGGTACCAACCACAGTAGGCTGGACCCTCCCATATCAATCATTAATCAAGACAATGCCTCCACAGACTTGCCTACAGGCCAATCTGATGGTGGGATTTTCTTAATTGAGGTTCCCTCTTCTTAAATGTTTCTAGTTTGTGTCGAGTTGATAGTTAACTGACTACCCCTGGTCCTAGTTAGGGATACTGTTGCTGTGATGAAACAGCAGGACCAAAGCAACTTGGCAAGAAAAGGGGTTTATTTGGCTCACATGTCATCATTACTGTTCATCATTGAAGGAAGAAGTCAGGACAGGAACTCAAACGTGGCAGGAACCTGGAGGCAGGAGCTGATGCAGAAGCCATGGAGGAGTGCTGCTTACTGGCTTGCTCCGCATGGTTTGGCAAGTGTGCTTTCCTATAGAACCCAGGACCTCCAGTCCAGGCATGGTACCACTCACGATGGGTGCGCCCTCCTCCCATCAATCACTAGTTAAGAAAATACCCAACAGCCAGATCTTATGGAGGTGTTTTTCTCAGTTGAGGGTCTCTCTTTTCAGATGACTCTAGCTTGTGTCCGGCTGACGTAGAGCTATTCAGCACGCCCCTGTCGTTCTAATAGATTCGCTGGAGTGACACAGGACCTTCTGCTCCTTCTATCATTTGAAGGTACTCCCCTAATTCCCGTGGCCTGGTTTCTAGAAGAAATGTAGCCTCCATTCTTGCAAGTTTCCCAGCATGCAGTAGTTCTTAGAGATGTAGAACCTGCAACCAGGAGGGGCTAGTATTTGTGTTGAAGGCCTGACAACCTGAGATCAATCCCTGGATCCCACAGAAAGATACAGTCTGTAGCTTGTGTCCACACTCTTAAAGCAAGATGTAAAGTGGAGACAGCAGAATTGCCTGGAAGCTTAGAGGCCATCTGTTTGGAGTATTCAGACCCCCACATACAACAAGAGAGACCCTGACTCAACAAGATGAAGAGAGAGCACTGACTCCTGAACATTGTCATGTGACTACTACAGTGTGCATGGCCCATCCATGCCTATGGACACACACACACACACACACACACACACACACACACACACACACACAGAGCCTAGTCTACATAGCAAGCTCTAGGCCAGCCCAGCCTGTATAATGAGAGTCTGTCTCTGTGCACATGTGCCCCCTCCCTCTCTCTCTCTCTCTCTCTCTCTCTCTCTCTCTCTCTCTCTCCCTCTCCCTCTTTTTTCTCTCTCTCCCTTTCTCTGTCTCTCCCTGTCTCTCCCTTTCTCTCTCTCTCTCCCTTTCTCTCTTTCTCTCCCTCCCTCCCTCCCCCCTTACACACACACACACACACACACACACACACACACACACACACACTAAAGTACAAAGATAAAAGAAAAGGAAGACAAACAGATTCCAAAATCTGTTCCAAAGCCAAAATCCTATGATTCAAACAGAGGGCCTAAGTTTAAGCAGGGAAAAGAAACAGAGCCTAGTGTGAGACTGACAAAGAAGAAACAAGGGCTTTAAGACTCTGAGTCTGTGGGGGATGGGTGGCCTCTCGGGAATTCTTGTGCTGTAAGGACTTCGGAGGAGCAGGGTTAATCAGGGCCACGCTAAGTTATGATCGCTCTCCCCAGCTCGTGTCCGTGGCCTATGAATGGTTCCCAAGCCTGGGTATGGCGATCTTGTTCTTTACAATTGGTGTTTTGGACCTAACTACAGGGCTTTGCCTAATCCCGATTAAATTTAATCTTATTTATGCTAATTAGCTGAAACCATTTGAGCCTCATTTCTGGACTGTGTTCTCTGTCCCTTTCAGCTTTGTGTCAGGCATCAAGTTTGTAACCTCCCTTTGATCTCTATGTCTAAGAGCTTGACAAAAATGTTGGCCAGTAGCTCATTAGAGCTGTCTTTCAGACTGAACCCTACATTAGCCCTCACAGCTGGCCCTGGGCTGTCCAGCTAGCTGTTTGCTCTTTTTCGTGGGTAATAGCTGTTTCATTCAGGACAATATCTTGTTCCAGGGGAGCTGGGTGAAGGCACTGTTGACAATGCATCTGCCAGCGCCCTGTTTGTCTGTAAGGCTTTCTAAGGAAATAGGCAGCTTTTCCCCCTTAGTGCTATAACAAAATGCCAGAGACACCCAACTTATGAAGAGAAAAGGTTTGTTTGAGCTCAGGTCTGGAGGTTCTAGTCAGTGATCAACTTTAGCCCAAAGCCAACAACATCTCAGGTACAGTTAAATAGGCCCTGTCCTACTTCATATTCCAAACTGTGCCTAACTGTGTGCCTTACTAATGGAACCATTAGACTCTATTCCAGCCAATTTTACTTTACGATATAGTTGACTATGAGTAAAGTGCAAACATCTACTCTTTCTTCCTAACCGTTTCAGTGGTGCAGCTTCGGTCAGAATGCATCCTATACTCCTACTAGACCCGTGGCTCTCAACCTTCCTAACGCTGCGACCCTTTGATACAGCTCCTCATGTTGTGGTGACCCCCACCCCCGCAACCGTAAAACTATTTTTGTTACTACTTCATAACTGTGGTTTTGCTACTGTTATGAATCATAGTGTAAATATCTGTGTCTGCCAGTGGTCTTAGGCGACCCCTGTTATAGGGTTGTTTGACCCCCAGATTGAGAGCTGTTGCTCTAGTGCCATGAGAAGACCAGAAGGCAAGTGTAGAGCGCCTTCCTCCTGGTCTGTGTTACCCGAGATTGCTCTTGGGAAAACGCTTGCTTGAGCTGCCTCTGGCTAACCTGACAGCCATCCACCAGCTTTGTCTCTTTGTAGAAATCTCATTGATTTTTGACACTTGCAGTCTGAAGGGAGGGGTATTGGTCCTCTGGAGATGATGCTGACAAAGACCCGCTTGCACTCCTGCCAGTGTCACTCAGCGTCTGGCTTTGGGGTGCTGAGGGTGAGGACCTGGTCTCACCGGGGCACATCACCTGGAATCTGGCTCCCAAACATTCACTGATGGGAACGGCCTGTTTGGAGGCAGTGGCGTGCATGCGAGATGTTTACAAATCAGGTTCAGAGGCACTCACTGTAACTGTAGATGGAGGAGTCTCAACTCGTAGGAGTGTGATCTTGAAATAGCATGAGTTTTTCCTCTCCCAAGCAGCTTTTATTTACACCGCATGGCCTTCCTGTTCTGCTGGGGAGCTCATCCCTTAATGACTCCTGGGACAGGGGCTGAGCAGTCCTGTCTGCTTTAAGTCACTTGTACAGCCTCATCCCAGCACTTAGGACTTAGTGCTCACATTGTTGTTGTTGTTGTTGTTGTTGTTGCTTTGTTTTTGTGAGACATGGTTTTCCTATGTAGCCCTGGCTGTCCTGGAACTGGTGTAGAGTGTACCAGCCTCAAACTCAGAGATCTGCCAGCCTCTGCTTCCTAAACGCTGCCTGCCATCACTTCTGCTCACGTTTGAAAACGTCAATCCTAAACTGAGTGAGAGGCTTGCTTCCTTACTCCTAGGAGAGCTGTGGCTCTCAGCTCTGTGGAGAGGCCCCTTTATCTTACTTTATCTTTTGAAAGAGCTCGCTTGTGATTTCATCTTAGTTTCTTTTCCTACTGTGATACGTACCCTGACAAAAGCAACCTGAGGGAGAGCGGATGTGTTGCAGCTCACCATAGGGTCCGTGCATCGTGACTGGGCAGTCAAGGCAGCAGGGACTTGAGGCAGCAGATCATGGCTGACCCACAAGCAGGAACAGGCATGAACACATGTCTGCAAATTTCCAAACCTCTTGAGTGCCCAAGGCCATGTTTCTTGCGCAATAGTCTCAACACTCTACCACTGAGCAACACAGTGGTTTCGGATTCACTTTTGTTTCTGTTTGCAGGCCTCAGACACATTTTACTGTTGACATTCCCCCCCTAAATTCTACATTCATATAAGGGTGTGGTACCTGCAGTAAAAAGCTGCGGCCTAGTTTAACCCGAACATGGGCATGCTGGCATGACCCTAGCCTGGATGCTAAGGAGGGAGGAGCAAATCAGTCTGCATGAAGCTTACGGTGCAATTCCAACCTCTCATCTCCGAAGTACCAAATAATGCAGATACTGTGGAATGTACGTGTGTGCCTGTGCAAGTGAATTCACACACACATACACACACTTGTGCATGCACACATACACACTCTTAATTTGAAAATATTTTAAAGAAATAAAAATAGGAATAAAAAAAATTGTAGTCTAACAGATCATCTGCTGCTTCCTCTCAGGGTGTGCCCCCCCACCCCACCCCCCGCCTTTGCACACAATGACCCTCTTCTCTAGCTCTGCCCCTGGCACGCGGCATGTGTTCAGTGGGTGGTTTTGTAGAATAGATGACAGATGAATGAGTTGAGGTTGCCTCTTGAAGGATAGATACGTAGTTTGAAACTATGCATGTGGGGAGCAGGAACCAACAGAGACCCTCCCTCCTACGGTGACAGGGTATGGCGATCTTTCCTAATAGCCGCATCATTAAAATTAGACCTGATTGGAGGCCGTGAGGGCCTAGGGATGATGGGTTGTGTTAGTTAAATTGAATATATTTATTTATCACCCACTTCCATTAGCATAGCGGCCCCCATTCCCACAGTCTAATGGCTTGACCCTTTTCTAGCCAGGCCAGACTGTCCTGGGAGATTCTATCAGTGAGAAGCCAGGAGAGCCCTCCGGGAGAAGGGATTTGAAGAGGAGCCTCCCAGGAGATACAAGTCCCCAGTCTTAGCTATTAGTTAATTAGGTACCTTGAACAAGAAGCCTGAAGGGAAAGTGAGAGGGCTTAGGGCCTGCTTGTGGTGCTTGGGAGTTGATTTATTAGCAGGGGCTCCTCATTTAAATGCGAAACAGAAAGCTGGTAATCATGTGTAGTGGCTTTCAGCAGGCCTAGCAATGGAGGGAGGGAGCTGAGGATTTCTTTGCACTCACCCTGCCCAGGAAACTCCAGGAGCCTCTGGAGGAGGGCCCCCCCCCCCGAAATGATACTTGCCTTCCATGAAGAGGTGTCTCTCAAAGGAGCCCTCCCCCCCCCCCCCCCAGAAAGAGCAACTCTGCCAGGCTTCTTAATCACACTCCATCCTCAAGATGCCCTGCATCCATCCAGGCTAGCTGGAACTTAATCTTTACAAGGGCCTGGGAGAAGTGCTAAGAATTTTCTTGTTTTATGGCAGAAGAGATAGTTACATAACCAAGTTAGGTAGTAGCTACTAAGGGACAGTGGTAGGGTACAGAGCCTGAAACAACATGGTCCCAACAACACACCCCAGAACTGCCTTTGACTTTGGCTTAAATGACTTTGCCTTTGGCCGAGTTCAGAGCTTAGTTGAGTTGTTTGTTTGGGTTTTTTGTTTGTTTGTTTGGTTTTGGTTTTTTTGGTTTTTTCACTTTGTTTGTTTGGTTTTTGTCATCTCCCACCTTCCACAGAACTCTGGTATCTTAAACTCCTATATTCTGTGTCTAAATTGATCTGGTCTTCCATCCTTTGTTCATACTAACATGCAAATGAATGCTAGTCTCTAAAAGCAAACCTCACAGGGAAAACATATCAGCGGGATACAATATAAACTGGCTGGTTACAGTAGTGGTTCACGCCTATAGTGTCAGAACTTGAGAGACAGAGGCAGGCGGATCTCTGTGAGTTCAAAACTAGCCTGGCCTACACAGTGAGTTCCAGGACAGCCAGAGCTACTTAATAAAACGTTAAAAACAAAACAAAACAAAACAAAAACAAAAACCAAGCTGGTATGGTGGCACAAGCCTTTAATCTACTAGCACTCAAGAGAGGCAGAGGCAGGTGGATCTCTGTGAGTCTACAAAGAGTCCTGGACAGCCAGGGCTGTGACACAGAGAAACCTTGTCTCAAAAAACCAAACCAAAATGAAACAAACAAACAAACAAAAAACCCACCACCAAACCAAACCAAACCAACAACAACAACAACAAAATACAAAACCAAACCCAGAATATTGAACTGAAAGAAGAGGCAGGGTCTCGGGGGAATTCTAGGTGTCTAAGTCAAGGTAAATATTTGGTGGCTTCTGAGTCCCACTGCAGATCAGCAGACAGGGAAGCAATTTTTCATGTGGGGGCGCAGCTTCTGCGATGCCCAAGCTGCTGGAGCCTTGGCTGTCCTTGCTCCCTGCTAGAGGCTGCAGCGGATGAACATCGAGGCAGCACGTCAGCTGCTTGCTACCGCCAACGCCATCACTGCACATCACATCCTGGGTGTGCTTCACAGTCTTAAAAAACCTTAGGTTGATGTAAATCTTTGCCAACGATGGGCCCTACAGGTTGGTCCTTCTACAGTCATCAGGGGACACTTGGATGTTTGGATGGTGGTCCTGTAGCTGGGATCAAAGGGAGGCAGGGGAGTGTGGGGAGAGGAGAGAGAGCCCACGAATGGACACTGGCCTAGAGCCTCATTGGGTGTCACTACAGGGTGGCCTGTTGAGAGGGGCTTTTGGTGGAGTCCTGGGGCATCCAAAGCTGCAGATGGGGACCACAGAGGCTTGCGAGACTCTACCACCGGAAAGCAAGCTCTGCTGCATGTGACGCGTGTGTGGCCTTTATGGGCCATGACCAATGGCTCAAGGCTTGGGCTGGCAGCCTCAACCCTTCATCCTAGGCAGGAATTCTAATTAAATGTGAACTCCTGGGTCTCACTCACTTCCCAGCTGCTTAGCTGCAGACCCTGCCTCCTGAGGTCGCACCATTGCCTTTAATGACACCTGCAGCAAATGAGGATCCCCTGCTTGTCTCCACAGGGGGCGTGGGGTACTGTGGAAGTCTAGGCCCCCTACTGGTCTTTAGGATATGTCAGCTTTGATCCAGCTGTTAGAGAAATGCTTTTGATGGTCTCGGATCCCACCAGGAGATCTGTCTGTACCATTTTCTTATATTCCATGTGCTCCTCCCAACAACCCAGCAAGTCAAGTTGTTTTTGGAGCAGGTAGGATGCCCTCATCCAGCAACCTCTGAAGCATCACAGTGGGGGTTCAGGTCAGTGGTACCTGGCTGCCATATGTGCCTCTAGGACATGGATAAGGATGGAATGCTTCCCAGATATGCCTGAGGGATGGGTAGGATGTCCGTGGGCAAAGAGAAGATGCCCAAAGGGATGGGAAATAGCTGTGCCATATATATCAAAGGAGATGGGAGCATTATCTGCACAAGAGACATTCTGGGATCCCAAATTCATGTTGCCTCGAATAACAGCTCACTCCACTTTCTTTCTCTGGACTGCACAGTGGGCGGTACTTACCATCCTCTTTATTTATTTATTTATTGAGGTGTAGGGTCTCATGTGTCCTGGGCTAGCCTTAAACTCACTACTTAGCTGAAGATAATTTTAGACTTCTGTGGCTCCTGCCTCCACCTGCTGAGATTATAGGCATGAACTACCATGCCTGGTGTGTGCAGTGCTGGGGGGGGGGCGGTCACACCTGGGCCTTCATGCACACTAGGCAAGCATGCTTCCAGCTGACCTATAGCCTCAGCCCAGTATTAGCTTCTTGAAACAGTGTCCATTTGAATCTGGCCTCAGCATCCTGTTGCCAAAGCGTGCACCGTGGCTGAGGGTCGTAGTGGCGGGGGCGGGGTACTCCCACGGCCTGAAGTTCTTCTGTCAGTAAGTGTGGTGTTATTATTGCAGTGCTCAGAGACTCCATAGGGTCTCCTGTCCTTGTCACCGACTCCCCACCCCCAGTTCAGCCTAGGCCTAGGTGCCTGTTGTCATGTTTTCCCCTGAGTCCTATTCAGTTGCCAAGTGCTCAGTGGGATTTTGAGGCCCAGTGGGTGGAGAGCCAAGGGTGCTGCCGCCTCCTCCTCCTCCTCCGGTGCTTCCCTGGGAATGGAAACTGTCTGGCTCCTGTGGGTCTCCATGAGCTCTGGCTTGTGCCACTGCTGGACTTACCCTGCGTCCAGAAGACACCCACACACCCCAATCACTGAGAACGTGGCTTGGGCCTTGGCAGGAAGGAGGGTTGACTTGGCCTTTTGCGTGACTCAAACGCAGCTGCCTGGGACCTGCCTGCTTCTTGTCAGGCGGAAGGAGAAAGACCAGCTTGCTGGCAGCTCTCCCCAACAACGTGCGTGTGATGAACCTCCTGAGCCTGGGAAACTTGGATCCAGCTCAAGGCAGTAAGTGGGGGGCTCTTCTGTCTCAGAACTGGCCACTGATGCTGGAGAGCCTGGAAGGAAAGACAGTGAGAAAAGCTAAGAAGCTGTTTGCTCCGTCTGAAAAATCAAAGGTCTGCTGCTAGCAGACACTCTCAGGAAGATAGCTGGAAACTAAGGAGGCACTGACCCTTTGCGCCTAAGCCATAGCATCCACTGGGCGCGGGGAGGGCAGGGGGTAGGGGATAGAAGGCAGAACGGAGCATTTTACCCTCTACCTCATGGGCAGTGTAGCTTTACTCATCCTCTGCATGAATGTTGGCCTCCTGTCACTGTCCCGGTAATGTACTTGGGTACTGTCACCACCCCGATCCCTTATTACCCACAATGCCCTTCTCCTCCCCCTCTGCTTGTCTAAGGGCCCACACACCCTTCTAGACTTGACTTGAATCCCACAACTTCCTTCTTGGAACTCTCGTCACCTTGGAGTCCATCCCACACACATTGTTAGCACTTAATTTTCCTCTAATGCTGTGTGAAAAGTCAGCCTGACCTACCAGCCTGTTGTCACTGCTTGATGAGCGCAGCCTGGCTGCACGTTAGATAACCTTGGGTCGATAGATCAAAGACAGATCTCTGCAAAGATGACAGCTGAAGACTGGCTACTACGCCTGCTCCCCAGAGTCCCCTAGACAAGTGGGCTCATTGGAAGGAGAGTCTTTGGTCCTGACCCTTGGGGATGAGACCCAGCAGGAAGGAGAACTGGGGTGATGTGTCCCAGACTCTGTGGAGTCTGGCCCTAATGTGTGGTTGGAAGCCCTGATGTGAGGCTCTCTTGGAGGTGAGCCTCAGCACTGGGGCTATACTTTTCTCATCTACACAAATGGGTTGAGTCATTGCTCCCCAGTTTCTTACCTATTGCTTGGTGGAGTTGGGTCTCTCCCAAACACATAGCTGAAGCACTGGCATTCTACTACAGTTTGGGTTTTGAATGTTCTCTGGAGGTCCAGTTGATAAAGGCTTGTCCTCCAGCCTGGGGAAACCTCTGGGTCTACTAGAAGATAAAGTAGGAAGTTAGGAAGTGTGTATGTGTGTGTGTGTGTGTGTGTGTGTGTGTGTGTGTGTGTGTGTGTGTGAAGCTGTAATTGGAGGTAAAGTGTTTTGGTTTGGTTTTTGGTTTTTTTGAGACAGGCTTCCTCTGTGTAGCCTTTGACTGGAGCAGACTGACCTCGAACTCACAGAGATCTGCCTTCCTCTGCCTCCTGAGTGCTGGGATTATAGGTGTGCACCACCGTGCCTGCCAGGCTCTGAGATAAAGTTTCTAGAATTGGCTCTAATAGGACTAATGAATTTATGGGGAATTCCTCTTTGCCTTCCTCTCTCTGAGCACACTTGTTAAGTAAACACCTCCTGCGCACTGTGAGAAGACAGCTATTTGTGAGCCAGGAAGGAAGCCCCAACCAAGTGCCAGACCCTCCCAGGCTCAGATCTTGTGCTTTCTAGCTTCTAAGATTGTAAGAAAATATGTCTCTGCTGCTTAAACCCCCTGGTCTGTGGTTTTTGCTATGGTCATGGCAAGTTAAATAGTAGGCCTATGTTTTATCGCTTACTGTTACAACAACTATTCACCCAGTGCTTACTATATGTGTGTGCGTTGCCTGTGTGTATGAGTGTGTGAGTGCGTGTGTGCATGTGTGCCCACACACACATAAACTGATGAAAGTTTCTCTCCTAGTTGGGGGGAGGCAGCATTTAAAAAGGATAAATAAGTAAAATGATAGGTGGCATCTTAAACGGGGCTTAACTGCCATAAAGAGCAATAGGCCGAGAAGAGACTGGGGAGTTCTAGAGAAGACACACAGGCAGAGGCCTCATTCAGGCAAAGGTTCCTGGTGGGCTTGCCCAGAAGACCTTTTCAAAAGATACTCAGGGAAGACCTGACGGAGGTGAGCAGACAAGCCACAACAACATCTGAGAGTTTAAAAATATTAGCTTAAAATTATCCGCTGCAGCCAATCGTGGTGGCGCACGCCTTTAATCCTAGCACTTGGGAGGCAGAGGCAGGTGGATTTCTCTGATGTAGAGACCAGTCTGGTCTTCAGAACAAGCTCCACTCTGGATACACAGAGAAACCCTGTCTCAAATAAACACATAACCATATTTATCCACTGTGTCCCGGCATGGTGGTGAACACCTTTAATCCCAGCACTCGGGGGACAGAAGCAGACAGATCTGAGTTTGAGTCCAGTCTGAGGAATATAGTAAGTTCCAGGGTAGCCAGGGCTACATAGAGAAACCCTTTCTCAAAGCAAATAACAAATTACCCATTATATAGATAAAAGGGATTAAAAAAAAAACAACAACAACCCTGAAGTTCATAACAGGAGTTTAGTTAAACGCAAGTTTACCAAAAGTCTTGCGTGTCTCGTGGCTGCTTCATGGGGTGAATGCTGCTCAAGAGAAATGCATCTGGACTGCTGTGCAGACGGTCCATGAACAGCATGAAGCCGCATCAGGAGGCCACAGCAGTGGCTAGTGGTGATTTAGAGGCCAGGCCTTCGGGAGCAGCAGAGGGGACTTGGCACTGTTTAGCCTAGAGGTAAGAAAGATGTGTTTGCCTATTGGCAGGACAAGAAGGGCTTCTCCTCCAGAGCTGCTGGCCGCAGAATGACAGGCAATTGGTGGCAGGTAAATCAGAGCTCAGAAAGCCAGGGCTGGCAATGGGACGGAAGCCACACAGGTATGTTTGACAACCAGGCTCTACCCTAGAATTATTGAGAAGTGGAGAGATGAGCACGGCCTAGCATGTCCAACCTTTTGACACTGAGTGACTCAGTATTGTCATCTATGATGCTTGTGTTCAAGATGTAATGTTGGGCCAGATTCGTAATCATCCATGCCGCCACAGGCTGTTGTTGGACACTTCCTGTGGGAAAAGTGACAAACATGGTCACGTGTTAAACATGATGCTACACTTGGACCTTCAAAATCACTCAAAGACCCTTGTATTAAAGGTACAGTCTACAGACTGGTGTTAACTGAGATGGCAGGAACTATAAGGAGTGGGACCTGACGGAGTCATGCCCTCAGAAGGGTTTGTCTGTGGGACACTGTGCTTCCTGGCCACAAAGGGAGCCCTGCCATAGGCTCCCTCTGTGATGGAATCTCTGTACTCCACAGAAGGTCCTAAAGTATGCAACATGTCTGCCTAATTATGGACGGCAGCCTCCATCATTGTGAATCAAAATAAGCCTTTTCTCTTAATAACTTGATTTATCCCAGGCATTTGTTACAGTCACGGGAAGCTGACCTGCACACATGCTATGCCTGCGCTAGGGGAAGGAAGGGTTGGTAGGCTTTCGGTTTCTTCGGGTCTGAGAGGTCAGTTGCAATATGAAACAGCACAGATCAGTGGGAAGTTCCTGCACTGATGACAGTCTAGCCTTCTTGGGTTCAGCTCTTTCCTGTGACAAATGCATCTTCACACTTGCCCTCTCCAGAAGCAGGTACCAGAGCAGTTCATGGCGTGAGGGTCAAAGACCCTAAGTTCCAAGAGGAAGATTGCAGCTCATTACATAGAGGAGCATTTATAACACTAAGGGCCATTCCACAATGGAAGGGCCATCTCACCAAAGCAGTTGTTTCCATAGGAACAGGCAGACATCCAATGCAAGCCTCAGAGATGAACCCCCCCCAGCATCCTCCAGCACTAAGGGGTTAGAATGAGACTACTCAAGCACCTTTATGCTCCCTCGCTTTCCTGCATCCACCCACCAGCCACGGTGACCTCCTGTTCTATCCCAGCGTAAAAACAGGAGCACAGCACAGATCCTGGGTGCAGTAGGATTCTCCTGCTCCCCGCTGCAGCCATTCCCACTTGCTTCTTGAGCAGGGGACATGGCTTGTGTTTTAAGACCAGACTCTTTCACCGTGGAAGTTTACCATGTTGTAGCGATAGGGTTGAGGACGTGATGGCTCCGTGCTGGTAGGTAAGGCTTTGTGGGTGGCGCAGAGCCGGCACCTGCTGAATCAGAGGACACTCCCCTCCTGGGCTATGCAGAGCTGGTGTACCCTCTCTCACGTCTCCATCAACTGCCTCCTGACCCTCCTGTGGAGCCTCACAGTATACGTTCTAGTGGGCATCTTCCTGTAGCCTTAATTCTAGTATTTCTGACTCAGATATTTTTTTATACAATATATAGTTCAGTGTTTACACAAATGTCAGTCTTTTACATACCATGTCCACAGCGTTTTCCATCTACGTACCCCAACTCTTCTATTATTTACCCAGAGTCCTGTTTCATTCTACCCTTCTTGAAATGCTGCATGTTTTCATATCATACTACATTGGCAGAAGACCAGTTTCACCTACTGTACACTTAAGATCATCATGATTAACAATGCACATTACCATTTAAATGTTTGCCTATAAGATCATGTAAAATCACTGCCAGTAGGTAACTTATCATGGCACAAACATTTGCTACTTTTGAAACTTTGGGGTCTGCTATAACCTTGTGACTAAAGCAGAAAAGGAACTCAAGGTAAAAGTAACCTAGGCTGTTTTGTTTTGCTTACGTAGGGGTAGGTTAAGACAAGGACTTGCAGGGCAGCTCAGGCTGGCTTTGAACTCGTGCCCTTCCAGCTTCTACCTCTCAAAAACTGGAATTGCATCCTGTCTCACAAATATGTCTGTCAGCTATATTGGGCGGTAAGGCTGAAGATGAGACTCCAATGTTATAGAGAGTTTTGGAAAACTGCTCAGGCAGCAAACTGTCCCCCCCCCCCCCAACCCCTTTCTCATTTTGGAAGCTGCTAAACTGTACTTCCGGTTCACTCAAGTAATTAAGTTTCATTCTTTTTCAAGTCTTTGATGAGTTTGAGGACCAGATAGTTTAGTCTTACAATTAACCTTAGCTGTTTAGGGGTTAAGATGTTTTTAGATCTAGATAGATGATTTGAGTTGACAGAGATGAGATTTGATAGATATGGATTCTCATTCAGAATTTTAGACTCACCAAGATGGGAAAGATGTTTTCTACAAGGTTGCCAAATGCAATTAGCCAACACACCAGGAGTGTAACATTCCTATGATCCCTAATTGTTTCGTGGTTCTTCTTGCTGTATGTAACTTTTCTACTTACGTGTAATATTATAAATGTATATGCCAATAAAATAAAATAAAATCTTAAAAAACAAAAAAACTGGAAATTGCAGATGTGTGCCACTGCACCCATCTCTAGGCTAGACCCCTTCGGTGGTTTGAAGGAGAATGTCCTCCATGGGCTCCCATCTTCTTGTAGCCCAGTGTGCTCCTTGAGTTGTGGCAGCACTCAGTCTCCGTCTCTATTTTTAGTGGTGTTCTCCATTTACTGAGTCATGTCATCTTTATATGATGACACCAGCCATACTGAGTTAAAGACCCATCTTACCACAGTATGATCACATACATATTAATCCATCAAGTTATATCTGCAATAGCACTTTTTTTTTAAGATCCTCATTCTAAGGTATGGGAGAAACATAACTTCAACATGTCATTTGCATATGTATGTTCCTGTATGCTAATACACATGATGCAGGTACCTAAATGTGTGTGTGCATGTGTGTGTGCATGTGCGTTAGTTATATAAATAGTTTCTGCTGAAATTGAAACATTCCATCCTATAAGGAAGTTCCTTAAGCAGGAAGATAACTCAAAATAGCTCAGGAAGTCCCTGAAGCCGACTAGATTGACTAGGCCCCTCGCTGCCAGAGTAAACAGTAAAAGCCGAGAGTCCCTCTCAAAGGAGTGGAGCTGAGCTGCAAAGAAGACAAGGCTCTGTGTACTAAGAAATTAATAACTCTTTTGTTTGTTTGTTTTTGAGACAAGGTGTATCTGTATAGCCTTGTCTGTCCTGGAACTTGCTCTGTAGACCAGGTTGATCTCAAACTCATAGAGATCTGTCTGCCTCTGCCTCCCGAGTGCTAGGATTAAAAGTGTGTGCCAACATGCCTGGCTGAGAAATTAGTAACTTGTCATCATGGTGGGTACGTACCGTCTTGTCCTATCTTTGAGGTGAACAGGTAGGGTAAACTGTTGCAGTCTGGTCCCAGTGAATGATTCCTTTAGTATCTGCCTTATCTGCGATTCTGCACTTGGCCTTTTGACTTGCTTTGGCCAACATGAGGTAATCAGAAGCTTGGTGGTGATTTAGCTTATCGCATCTCTAGAACTACTTTGAAGTCACACGAGGGAGCCTAAATTAGCCACGGAGGAGATTGCACGGAGCTGGGCAAATCACCTATGCTTGGCTGCCTCCAGTGAACTGCCAGTTAGCTACAACTCTGTGATTGCGCCTCAGTAAGAGCAACAGCCCTGTCAACCCAACCCTGCCCAGCTCATAGAATCACAAGCAAATGAAATGTATGTTGGGTCATTACGACTTGGGGCAGCGTCTTCCTGAACAACATGTACTTAGTAAAGCAGACACCACTATGATTTTTAAGGAAAAAAGACTTGCCAAGGGCTGGAAGGAAAGAGAACCCGTCTTTGTGCGATACAGAACTTAGTAGGTAAGCCCAGTGCCACGGACATTTCTACATCTTAGGGTTTCTGTTGCTGTGCAGAGACACCATGCCCATGGTAACTCCAATAAAGGAAAACATTTCATCGGGGCTGGTTTACAGTTTCAGAGGTTTAGTGCATTATCATGGTGGAAAGCATGGCAGACGTGGTGCTGGAGAAGGAGCTGAGAGTTTCACATCTGGATCAGCAGGAAGTGAATGCCACATCATCGGGCCTGGCTTGAGCATCTGAGACCTCAAAGCCCCGCCCTCAGTGACACGCTTCTTCAGCAAGGCCACACCTCTTAATAGTGCCACTCCCTATGGACCAAGCATTCAAATAAGTCTGTAGGGACCATTGCTAGTCTAACAACCACAGTGGGTAAGGAGGGGAGCTAAGGATTAGACGGGTCCCTGCACATGCTAGGCAAGTGCTGTATCACAGAGCCACCTTCTTAACCCCTAGTTTCCAAGACAGAATTTTATGATGAAGTCTACACTGGCTTTAGGACTCGCTATGCAGCTCATTTTGTCTCCCAACTTTTGATCCTCCCATCTCAGTCTCTGGAGGGGTGGGATTGCAGGTGTGACTATCACGCCCACCTGAAGGGGGACTTTTCACAGTGGGCACCAAGTTAAATAGGGCTTGGTACTTGAAAATATGGTAGAAGTTTAAAATATATTTTTATTTACATATTAATGTTTCTGATTAGATCGAATACCAATTACACAGTAGGCTCTATGCTAGAAGACAAAAGACAGCAGACTGGTCAGTCAGGATATACATGCTCACTGAGTACTAGCTGGGTCAAGAGCCTGGCCTGGCACTGAGACTGACCTGTGCCTCAGACAGTGCTGCTCCTCCCTGCTTGAGCCTCCAGCTGTTGGAGAAGGCGGAAGTGCTTGCTGTGACATGTGACTTGATGGCTTACTTTCGAGGATGATGTTGTAAGAGAGCAGTACCGGGAGTTTGGGAACACATGTGAGGGGCAGCATTCTGCCTGGGATTTGGACTTGAGCTGACAACAGGGGGCTAAATGTCTGGGGAAGTATCCACGGAGGGCACGAGAGACGGAGAAGGAAAGAGGATCTTGTGAGGAACCAAAGGACGGACGCCTGCTCTGCTCATTCTG
The DNA here is from genome assembly GCF_964271855.1 of Acomys minous. NCBI lineage: Eukaryota > Metazoa > Chordata > Mammalia > Rodentia > Muridae > Acomys > Acomys minous. Next base: position 16,300,499 of record NC_140497.1, on the reverse strand, counting down.
GAAGGTCAGGAGGGCAAGTTCAGGCTTTTGTCTCTGGGATCTGCACACCAGAAGGTGGACCACTGCAGACTCCCTGGTGCTCTTGCTCTGACTTGGGTCTGAAGATGGCATCAGCAGGAGATGAGAGAAGAGAGGGAGAAGGGCAGGCCTTCTGGGGGGCTCTCTGCTCAATTGTTTTGGTAATGTCAGGGGGTCATAGGCTCCAGCCCTCCCCTCTACCCCTTTGGGTGGCTGCATGTTCCAGTCTCCAGCTTTTTTTGTCCAGATGAGACCTTCCTTCCCTTTGCCCATTAAGATCCAGGAGTCAAAATGGCGTCTTATTTTTGTTATTCCCAAATCTCCTTATCCTTACTTTAAAGAAAAATCTTGTTTAACCTTCGTAAATAGTATGTTTATCAAGCACTGCTCACAATCCCAATTAAGTGTAGAGTGGTGGTTGATTTTTATATGTCAGTTTTACTGAGCCAGGTGATGACCAGAGAGTTAGGTAAACATTATTTCTAGCTAGAGCTGTGATGTGCTTCTAAGAAATGAACTTTTGAATTGGTGGACTGGGTCAAGGAGAGGGTTTTCTCCCCAGTGTGGGTGGAGTCATTCAACACACAGAGTGCCTGAGCAGAGCAAAACTCAGAAGCTTGTTTGTTATATGACTGCTGGAGCAGGGGTGTTCTCTTCTGCTCAGGCACTACTTGTCTCCAGGCCCCAGATCTCAAACGAAACCCGCCCCACTGCCTCTGAGGTTTCTGCCCTCAAGACTTAGAGCAACACCCCTGACCTCTGGGTGTACAGCTTGTAGGTGGCAGATGGCCATGCCTCTCAGATTCCACAGGCACGTGAGTCCAAGGCAGACAAGCATAAGGAATGGCTTAGCACTCTAGGACGCTGCTTGGCTTGGGGTAGAGACACACTCCTCTCCTAACGAGGCATCTGAAAACCCATGACCCTCCACCTTCATCCAGCCATGCATACGTCCCACTCTGAACAATAGGTTAAATCTCTTCTGCCTTTAACTATCAGAAATGTTCATTTCATGTGGACGGTTTTTATTAAAATGTTTTCCACAAGTATCTGGTTCTCCTTCACTGTTTATGTTGGTAGGCTTGGATCGTGGAAGCCTTCGGTCACTGTGTGTCCTTTCCCAAAATGCACCTGCTTTTAATCACATGCAAACCCAGTTATGCATAGGTATAAGATGGTAAATAGGGTTTCTGTTTTCTGTTTTGCTTTTTTTTTTTTTCCCCTGAAAGGTTAGAGGACAGTTTGCCTTGTTATATACATATCCAAAACTATCCTAGGCCAGAAAGACTCCCTCTTCCCGTACCTCAATATATGTGGAACTATGTAAATGCAAGGTTTCCATAACCCACATGAACTATCACAGCATCTGCCTGGCACATACTGTAAAACACTAAGACCAGAGAGGCTGGGCTGCAGCTCTGTTGGCTTTGCATGGAGCAGTAACACCAGCATTGCAGACAACTAGTGTGACAGCACATGGCCTTAATCCTAGATAACTAGTGTGACAGCACATGTCCTTAATCCCAGCAGCTGAGATGGAGGCAGGAGGATCAGAAAACCAAGGTCATTCTAAAGTACATACTACACGGTTATAGGTTTGAGGTCAGCCTTGGCTGCGTACGACTCTGTTTCAAGCCGGGCAAGGTGGCGCATACCTTTAATCCCAGCACTCAGGAGGAAAAACAAACAAACAAACAAACAAACAACAACAACAACAAAAAAGACTGTTTCAAAATAAAGAAATAAAAAGATAAAGATATATAGTGTACTTTTTCAGGAAAACCACTAAAAATGATAATAAATAGATGGGTAAAAAGTCAACATTTGCCAAACATTCCCCTGATAAAAGCTTAATATCCAAAACATATAAGGAACTCAACTTGTTGACAAGGAAATAACCCAATTAAAGAATAAGAGGTGGCTCCGGTGTGTCAGGTCTGTAATCCCAGTTACTCTGAGGCTTAAGGCAAGAGAATCACAAGTTCAAGTCCAGCCTAAGTAACTTAGTAAGCTTCAAAAGATAAAACTGTGATCTGAGAGAGACAGAGGTCAGAGGATTAAGAGTTCTAGGCCAGCCAGACCTACAAACAAAGCAAAACAGTAATCAATGTACCTCCCCATGCACACACACACACACACACACACACACACACACACACACACACAAATAAGTGTTAGTGAGATGGTAGAACAACCAGAGCTCCCTGGAAGAAGCACAAATTCATTGACTTGGGAAAACTCTGGTGGTTTTACAGAAGTAAATGTGTGGAGCGCCACTCTGAGCATTCACCCACTGTAAGGAGACAGCTAAGGACAAGCACACAGTGTTCATGAAAGTTGTATTCAGAATACCTCAAAGCTAGGAAGAGGCCAATGTGAGTGCAGTAAACTGCTGACTGGATAGACAGTGCATATCCAGGTGCTGCTCAGCAACACAAAGGACGGATGGATGTCAGACAGTCTATGAAATGAAGAGGTAAAGCCGGGCAGTGGTGGCACATGCCTGTAATCCCAGCACTTGGGAGGCAGAGGCCAACCTGGTCTACAAAGTGAGTCCAGGACAGTCAAGGCTACACAGAGAAACCCTGTCTTGAAATTAAAAAAAAAGAAGAAGAAGTAAAAAAAAAATCCATGCTGCCTGTTTCTATTTATATAGAAAAGTGAGAGAAAAATGCTGTCTGCCTAGGGCAGGTGTGTGTGTGTGTGTGTGTGTGTGTGTGTGTGGTGCGTGTAGGTGTGGTATCTATAGTGCCATTCGTATAAAAAAATTATGGTGATGGAGAAATGTCATGTTTATAAGAGCTTGTATGCTAACAGAAAATTTATCAAATATCACATTAAAATGGTTGAATTCGTGGCTCAGAGCTATGCTTGGTTGCAGCATGTCAAACAATTGGGCAGTGAGCATGGCTGATGTCTGAGGCCCAGGCAAAGGCTACACAGTCTCTCTCGTGTCCTGCACTTCCTACGGCGTTCCCTTTCTCAGTTTTTTGCACCACAGCTGGAGAGTCACAAAAGTGAACTGGGAGAACCTGGTCCTTTTCCAAGTACCTATAACACAAAGGCCTGCTCCTGTCACCATCCCTGTCTCCTGGCTGGTTCCCAAGGATGTTATCCATGGAGACAAATAGCCACTAAGCCAGGGAGGCTAAGCAGCTTAGCCGTTGCAACTTTATTTCCTTAGGCCTCTGTTTTGTCTGCAAAGCGAAGAAGAGCCGAGCCACGCTGTCCCCAGCGCCCTCTGAACTCTAAGCCTTAGATTGGAAGTGCTATGCAGATTTGATTTGTGTTTTTACTTGCGTTTGCCTATGCATGCTCCTTGGCAGATACTTCCTGCTTCTTCCTCAGTACCTGATTGCCTCACACTCAGCTTCCAAGGGCCCACAAGAGTGCCCTTCTCACTGACCTGGACAGTCTACATTGGATAACGCAGTACTCAAGTGTTAGACTCTTCCCTCCAAACACTGTGTGGCGAGGTGCAGTGAGGTGCTCCAAGAGAGAGTACATCTTTTCCTTACTCCCTTACACACTCTTTGGCCCTCTAGCGTGATGAATTTTAGGCACAGACTGATGTCTACTTGGCCTTAAGTACACAGATCACATGCACATGTAGATCAAGGCCTCTTCCAGAGTTTAATAGAGACGAAGCCCATGTGCCACATGATGAAACGGGCAGGCTTGGAAGTCTGAGGGACCTATGGTGGAGCCCTGGATCTGTCAACTCTGGGCTCTTGCTTTAACCGCAGAATGGCTGTTTCTAGATCTTTAAAGCAAAGTTTGTGAGGCAAGTGAAGGCGCTTCAACTGGCACAGCGCTTAGCACAGGGTCTGAGGTGGCACTGATAGCTCAACACACGGTCCTTCCCATCACAGGCCAGCTATGGGGTACCAAGCTAAAGTGCTCTTCTTCAGCGAAGAGGCCCGGGCTAGGTGACCAGTATGGGGGTGGGGAGGTGGGGGTGGGGAGGTGAGGCGTGGGGGAGAAGGGTGTATGTGTGGGGGTGCTGACTCCATCTTTGATTTACCTGGGACATACTAGGATTCCCAGCCCTGCTAGGAAGTGCTGCTGGCTAGAGGTTGTGTTACCCCAGGTGAGACTGTGCAGGTTTCAAAGACAATGGGTTCTTTTGTTTTGTTTTTGTTATTTGTTTGTTTGGTTGGTTTTTTGAGACAGGGTTTCTCTGTGTAGCCTTGGCTGTCCTGGACTCGCTTTGTAGACCAGGCTGGCCTCGAACTCACAGCGATCTGCCTGCCTCTGCCTCCCAGGTGCTGGGATTAAAGGCGTGGGCCACCACGCCGGGCTTGTTATTTGTTTGTATTTTGGGGTTTTTGAGACAAGGTTTCTTTGTGTTGCCTGGCCTGTCCGGGACTTGCTTTGTAGAGCAGGCTGGACTTGAACTAACAGAGATCCACCTGCCTCCGGCTGCCTCTGCCTCCCTGAGAGCTGGGATCACAGGCGTGTGCCACGACATCCCAGGCTAACAACGGGTCCTTTAAAGGGAAGGAATACTCCCAGCTTGTTAGCTCTGAAGGACAGGACACCGATCAAATCTAGTCTAGGTCTGCAAACACCTCTGCATGGGGCTGGAGAAGAGAAGCTTGCTTGTCTTTCTCTGTAGTCTAGGGCTCTCAGTGAAGAGAGGCCAGTGGACCTCAAGTGCTGGAGTGTCTAGTGAAGACAAAGCTTTCTACACACTAATGTAGCATGATCCAGCTTAATCTGCCCATCCCAGAGACATGCATGTCAAAAAAATATCACTTGACGGTGATAGCACTGATAACAACAGAGGTGCACATCAAAGCCCAAAGCTGTGGGTTTGATCCTGTGAGGGGGCGAGGCTTCTTCCTCTCCCCCCTCCCCCGCCCCACACCAGTTGGAACCCCAGGAGGCTCTGCTTTTCAGAGAGATCCATGACCACGGAGCCAGGACACCTGCCTGGCCAGGAGTATTTCCAGGCCAGTCCACTTGGAATGAGCACTCTCGCACTAACCTGGGGGACTTGCGGAAGATGACATAAGGGCTCTTGTTTGCTAATGGTAGCTTCCTCACCCTTCTCCAAATTTGGAAGACTAAATCCACCCTCCAACCCCACCCCCCACAAGACAGGGCTTCTCTATGTATCGCCGGTTGTCCTGGAACTTGCTTTGTTGACCAGGCTGGCCTCAAACTCAGGAATCCACCTGTCTCTGCCTCCCAAGGACTAGGTCTAAAGGCATGTGCCCCCACACCTGGCTTGAAGATATAAGCTTTTTAAGGAAATATATTTATTATTACCTTCAACTCTGTGTGTGTGTGAGAGAGAGAGAGAGCGCGCGTGCGTGCACATGTGAGTACAAGTGTCCATGGAGGAAGGCCCTGGAACTAGAACCACAACTTGGTTCATCTGGAAAAACAGTGTGTACTGTTAACTGCTGAGCTATCTTCCTAGACCTCAAGATAAAAGGTTATTTGGTTGGTTTTATTTGTTTGGTTTTTCTGAGATGAGGTTTTCTTTCCTTCCTTCCTTCCTTCCTTCCTTCCTTCCTTCCTTCCTTCGTTTCTTCTCCTCCTCCTCCTCCTTCTTCTTCTTCTTTTTGAGACAGGGTTTCTCTGTGTAGCCTTGGCTGTCCTAGACTCAATTTGTAGACCAGGCTGGCCTCGAACTCACAGAGATCTGCCTGCCTCTGCCTCTGGAGTGCTGGGATTAAAGGCGTATGCCAGCATGCCCGGCTCTTTCTTTCTTTCTCAGTGGTTTCTTGGATGGGGTCCAGGATGACCCCCAAGGGTGGAAGCTGGTGATGAAGCTGCCTATAAAGTTTCCTCAGAGGGCCATGACTAGAATGTGTGGATCTTGTAAGCATTTCTCCTAGAGGTCAGGGGCCCAGGAGAGGTTAGCTCCCTTAATCCTGTTATGGGGAAGACCGCAAGGTGTACTCCCCCACTGCTCAGCTTAAATTTATTTTTAAAGGTAAATGGCTGTAAAGGAATCTGTTCCTAAGGACAGATTTTGCTAGTACAAGCTCAAGACAGTTAAGGTACTTGGTTTGAATAAGATTGCCATGTAGGAGCCAAAAGGGGACCCATTAGAAAGTTATGCCATTTTCCCCCTGCCTCCCACTTTCTCTACTTTTAGATCAGGTCTCCCTATGTAGCCCAGGACGGCTGGAACGTGTGTGGTCCTCCTACCTCAGTCTTCAGAGTGTTGCTATCCCAGGGCAGAGTCCCCTAACCTTGAACAGCCCTTGAAAATCAGGGCTGGCTAAACTGAATCAGGAAGCCCGAGTTAGCCACGCGGATGCTGAATACAGAGTCCCGTCTGCAGTGAGGGTGGCGTTTGTGATGACCTTTAAAGACAGACCTCTGCCCCATTAAGCACCCCAGACATCCCCAAGCATGAACATGCTGTCATTCTGCGTAGCAGAGGGGGCAGAAGGCAGCCTGGAAAAGCACGAGTGGTGATTTGTATTCCTGTACTACTGGGCATGGTAGCAGTAGCATAGGGTGGATCTGAGCCAAGCAGCAAATTGGGGTGAGGAGTGTAGCGTGTAGAAGATGGATAGGAAGCCAAAGAGTGGTGTTCTGGTCCCATCCCCCCCCATCCCCCTCCCCCCCCCCCCCCCGCCAACTTCTTTACGTTTTTATGGAAACGAGTGCATAGAGGGAAAAGTACAGAAATTTTTCTAGCACTTGAAAATAGGCCTTTAATTCTCTTTCCTCTCTCCTGAAGCCAGGGATCAAAATATTTGTTTGAGAACAAGCTTCCTTGTACAGTTATTCCAGGCTGAGCCCACGTGTTGTTCCCATATCCCAGGCTGTTTTCTGAAAAATGATTTGTGTGTGTGTTGGGGTAGGGGTGGGGTGGGGGTGGGGGGAGCAGGCTTGATCTATCCTTTCTGTGGCGAGCCAGCCAGCCAGCAAATAACTAGGGTTCTGTTGCTTCCAGTCCCCCTCCTCTTTCCTGGGCACCCCATGACCCTTCTCTCCTGCTGCAATCTGGGTCTCCAGGCCTGCGCCCAGCAGCCCACAGCGTTGGCAGGAGCGCTGGAGAGAAGCTTGGCCAAATGGAACTTTAATGAATTCAAGACCTGCTGGGCCGGCCAGAAGAAGGAGCCCGGCTCGGGCTGTGCAAAAAGGAAAAAGCAGAAAACTGGCCCCTTGTCGGGGAGACTTACGCAGGGCCGATTGCATCAGACAAGCAGGTACTTGGAGAACTGCGTTTGGTTGAAACAAAGAACACACAGAGCCCCAGCTGGCTCCACAAAGCCTCTCTCCTGGCTGTGGCTGGTCCCTGGCATCCAGGGAGTCCCAAAGCCTTCCGGCCTCAGGGAGTGTCCCCTGGGAGCCTGGGGTGGGGGGAGTCACTGGATCCTCAGGGAGCTACTGGTAATCTCGGGGATTTCCGGGGAGTGACTGGGAAGTTTTGGGGTTCTTGGAAGCCACTGGGAGCCTCCAGGATCCTCAGTGTGCCCCTGGAAGTGTTGGGAGTCCTCCTGGAGCCATTGGGAATCTCAGGGGTCCTCAGGCAGCTACTGAGAGTCTCAGGGGTCCTCTGGGAGTCCCTGGGAATCTCAGGGAGCCTCAGTATAGCCACTGGGAACACTGGGGGGGGGCCTCAGGAATTCTTGAAAATGTCTGCCTGTGCTTGGGGACCCTCACTGGGGCTAGCCTAGTTTGCACAGCCCTAGCAGCTTAGGGCCACTGCCAACTGTGACCCCAGCCCCCCCTAAAGGCAGCCACAAGTCTATAGAGAGCTCTCTGTAGGACTTGATTACTGTTTTCAAATACTTAAAAGGCTGTCATTTGGGAAAGCGGTAGATTTATTCGGTATGGAGCCAGAGGATAAAATTAAGACCAAAGGCGGAAGCTGTGAGAAAACAGACTCCACTTCATACAAAGAAGAACTCGGCCATTGGAGTCTTTGGCAGGATAACTGGGAAAACCGGTGGCTTTGGGAAGCACTGAGCTGCCCAATTCAGATGGATGTCCAGGGGCAACCCAGTACTTCAGTTAATGTCTCCCTACCTCGTGTGCTGTTAAGGGGATAATCACGCTGCTTTTCCTGTGTCCAGTGAGTGCCCGGAACTGCCTAGCAGGGGCTCAGTGTTGACCGACTCCAAGAATGAAAACCACAGGGCAGAGTGCATGATGGGACCTCAGGTCTTTTGCAAGAGTGGCTCTTAGGGCGAGGTGTGTGTGTGTGTGTGTGTGTGTGTGTGTGTGTGTGTGTGTGTGTGCACACGCAAGTATTCTCTCAGGAGCTTTTGAATGGGAGAGGACCGTTTAACACATGCAGTGCCCACACTGTAGTGGAAGGGATAGGGGTAGAGCTGCCAGTCCCTTTCTGTGCTCAATGAACCAGTGCTCAAAAGTTTCCTGTGGAGCCCGAAGCACACACAAGCAACCATTTCCCCTCATCTTAGCCAGAACTACTCATAATGCTCTGGGTATCCCCTCAGAAAGAGGGTAAGATGGCATGTGAACAAGACTTTGGGGTCCTATTGCAAGTTTTAATGGCCACATTCCTATCTGCCCTGTGTTTAGTTCCCAGACCCCTGCCCCTCTGTATGTGTATATTCTGTAAGCCAGTGATCTGCAACATGCACATATGTATGCACACACACACACACACACACACACACACACACACACACTGTCAACACATACACAAACACTTAGACATTGAAAATTGCTGGCTTACAGGATTTGTTGAGCATCTACAATTTGCCAGACTTTGTTCTGGGTGTTAGGGCTATAACAGTGAAACAATTTGATGAAAAACCCTTCCTGAGCTAGTGCTCTAATGGGAAAAGATGTGTAAACAATGGGACATTAGAAGTTGATTGTGTTACAGAGAGAAAGAGAAAAGGAAGGAGAAGAAAGGGACACAGGACCACTGAGATTTAAAATACACTAATTAGATAAATCCTTACCCAAAGGGGTCCTGTGAGCAAAGACGAAAAGGAGGTGAACAAGCCATATGGGGGAGCGCTGCTTCAGGCTGAGCGCTCCAGGCCCCATCCTGCTTCAGCTAAGGCCCTGGGGCAGAGCAGTATAGGAGCCTGGTAGGTCAAGGAACAGAGTCCCATGCACTTAAGTAGGTGTGATAGACAAGCTCAGTGTGGCTCCCATGATCCCTGTCTCCTTCGAGTCCATGTTTATCACTGTCTTCAAGTGTGATGTGCTTTCAACTAGTAGAATATGGCAGATACTACAGGCATTGTTTCCAAAAGCCCCGGGCTGCTTCCATCCATCCTCTTTCTCTTTTCTCTCACTCACTAGCCCACTCTTAAGATGCGCCACCCCACGGAGAGACCCATATTACCAGGAAGCCAAGGAGCTCTGGAGTCACTTGCTGGTAAACAACAAAGGCCCTAGAGCGGAACCACGCCAACTGCACTGTTAACTGAGAGGAGATTCACCGCTAGGTGAGGTAGCTGAGGTGACCACGGTCGCTACCCACACTTTGATTATAGCCTGTGAGAGGCTGAGGCAGAGAACCCCGCAGACCACTCCCACCTCCTGCCTGGACACTGTTGGAAGAATTCATGTTTGCTTATCCCATGGGCCGAAGTTTTGGAATAATTGTTATGTGGTCCTAGCTCCCTGGTACACAGGAGGACTAGTTAGCAATGAGATCACGTTGACCGTGGGAGACGCCGTTGGGCAGGGTTTCGTTGTTTATTATGCTTCTGTGGCATTTCCCTGGCAGGAGTGAGAGGGATTCCAGGGCGGAGTTAAAGGAGAGGAAGGACTCGATCTGAGTTAGCAACCTTTGAGAACATTTTTTTTTTTTTTTTTAGCCATAGCTTGGAGAGTTCATGAAGATAGAGCAAGCATTGGGGTCCAAGCTGTGGCGATCCAGGTGGGAGACGACACCCAGGATGCAGAGGGCAGGGATGGGCAGCGGAGGTGGTCAGGACTCGGCCATGACTCCGTTGTCTCAGTGGAGCAGGGTCGGGGACGGATGGAGAGGGCAGGGAGAAGACGAAGCTAGGGGTAGAAACTTCAAGTTCAGTTTGGGAAATATCCAGCTTTAGATGAGTTCTGGTTATCAGAGTGGACATATATATATATATATATATATCAGATGGATGCACAAGTTAGCAACTCAAGTGGCAGGTCTGTGCTGGAGATGCCAAAGTCATCAGTGATACTTCTCAAGGCATGATGTCAGGTGAGGCCTTGCAATATGGAGATCCGTGTGGTGCAGAGCTCCACCACAGAGCCTAGAAACTTTATTTCTGGGAATAGGCACATCAGAGGTCTAGAGCGATGTCACAAAGACATATTTGCACACCCTTAATCATGGCAGCGCTATCCACCGTAGCTAAGACACAGAACCCCGTGTGGCCGTCAACAGACGAATGTTAATATAAGAAATGTGACACACACACATAGAGTGTCACATGCTACTGCCTGGATGAACCTAGGGACCATTATGCTGAGTGAAGACTCCAGACACAAAAGACAGATTTTGGTCTACTTATGTGACATAACCGATGTGGCCAAGGTTATAGAAACAGGAAGTAGAAAAAGGGAGTGGACAGAGGCACGGAGAGAAGGGCAACGGGATCAGGACTTCCGTTTTGTAAGAAGGAAAAAGGGCTTTGGAGGTCTGTGCTCAAACACCGCGAAAGCTGGGCCTGGTGAGACCAGCCTGCGATCCCAGCACTTGGGGAGTGTGGGGGGGGGGGGGTAAGGCCTGTTCCCAGACAGACCTCTCTCGCAGTCTTTCCTCTTGGACTGGTATTTTTCTTTCTAAGACATTCTTGTCAGCACAGAACTATGATGTTTTCGAGAGCTACCTGCAGACACGGCTCACCTCGGAAAAACATTCTGTAGCCCGGACTCCAGGCACCACAGGCTCCCAGTCTACTCTTTGCCACCAGCAGCTCTTTGTCATCAGCCTTTGCTGCACCCTTCCCTCCCACCCACCCCAGACACACCCACACCACACGATCTCCTCCTTTGGAGTTCCCTGGGGTCCTATTTTTTTATTTTCAATCTTTTTAAGTTTTTCGAGACAGGGTTTCTCTGTTACCCTGGCTGACCATGCTCAGCTCTTATTTTCAATCTTAATTTTCAACTTTTTCTCTTGTATTTAATTTATTTTTACTTTTTATTTTTTTATTTTTATTTTTTTAGCAGCTCCCTGTTAGAGCCCTTGTGTCTTACGTACTTTTAAAGATGTTCACGTTTGCCATGGAAGCCGACTTCCTGTGTTTAGACCTTTGCTTACAGTCTCATCTAGCAGGAAGGTCTTTCTTCGATGCGGCACTTCCTACGCCTGCCCACACATTCTGCTACACGCTCAATTTCTCTCATCCTTCTCCACCCCTGTAGAGCTTTATTGATGCTTTCCTCACCTTGAACGGATGCTGTCTTATGGTTCCTCCGGGCTGAAAGCTGCCAGAGGGAGGAATCAGACTTGTCACTTCCTCTTCCTCCTTACCCTCTCTTCCTCTTCACCGTCATCACCTCGGGCACTGAGGGCTTGTGCTAAACACCTGCTAAACGCACAATGTCACTTGCTGAGAATTAAGGTCAATTTTTTTTTTTACAAAGGGGCTGCAAGCTCAGAGTCCCAGAGACCAAAAGTGATTGATAAGGAAGCTTTTGGGACCATGGCTCCTCCCCGTCCTCACTCAAGATGCTGATTGCTGCTGCGAAGGATTTGAGAAGGAGCCATGCTCAACAGGCAGAGAAATAAAAGCTGCCCAGGACGAACAGTTCTACGCATGAAGCTAACTCCTCCTCTAACCTGAACCCCCTCCTCCTCAAGTCTTTGCTTTTGAGACAAGTTTTCCAGGAAGCTCAGCTGGCCCCGAACTCACTATGTAGCCATGACTTATCTTGAACTCCTGATCCTCCGGCCTCTATTTCCTCAGCGCTGGGATTACTGCCTTGGACCACCACTTCCAGTGTCAATTGAGACACTAAAGCCAAGTCTGGTGTGAGTGTGCCCTCAAGGCCTGGCAGTGTGTGTGTGTGTGTGTGTGTGTGTGTGTGTGTGTGCGCGCGCGCGCAACTGTGGGCTGCACAAGATCAGCAAGAAGTGGAGACTTTCTGGGAGCCTTGCTTGGCTGCTGCACTAGAACTCTCCACTGCTTTAGCATCTGAGTTGAATTCTGGGAATTCACAGGACAGAAGAAAACAAGAGTCCTGCAAACCTCTGACAGCCACAATGCACATGGTGGCGCAGGTTTTGCCCCACTCTTGCCCAACAAAATGATAAATACTAAAAAAAAGAAAAAAAGAAAAAAAAAAAGAAATGGGCTAGAGAGATGGCTTCATAGTAAAGAGCACTTACTGCCCCTGAAGAAGACTGCGGTTTGGTTCCCAGCAACCACATTGGCCTGCTCACCCGGACTATAATTCCAGCGCTAGAGGATCTGATACCCTCTTCTGGCCTCTGTTGGCACCTGCACTCATGTGCACATTCACCTTCCTCCTTGTAGATAGATCATTAAAAAACAGGAAGGATAGCTGGGCAGTGGTGGCACACGCCTTTAATCCCAGCACTCGGGAGGCAGAGACAGGCGGATCTCTGTGAGTTCAAGGCCAGCCTGGTCTACAGAGCAAGTCCAGGACAGCCAGGGCTTAAAAACAAAACAAGGGGGCTGGAGAGATGGCTCAGAGGTTAAGAGCACTAACTGCTCTTCTAAAGGTCCTGAGTTCAATTCCCTGCAACCACATGATGGCTCACGACCATCTACAGTGAAATCTGGTGCCCTCTTCTGGCCTGTAGGTGTTACATGCAGGCAGAACACTGTATACATAATAAATAAATCTTAAAAAAAAAAAACAAAAACAAAAATGAACAGAGGCTCAGTGGGTAAAGATGCCCATTGTCAAGCCTGATGATCTCTGAGTTCAATCCCCAAGCCCCACGTTGTAGAAGGGGAGAATTAGTTCTGCGAGTTGTCACCTCAACTCCACAGGGGGCCCTGCACCCACTGTCCCACCCACCTGATAAATAAATATTAACTTTTAAAATAAAAAAGTTCACATGCTGGAAGCTTAGCCTCCAAAGTCTATCTTGATGGTAGTTTGGAGGCAGGACCATTCAGAGGTAATCAGGGTTAGATGAAGTCATGAGGGTAGGCTACTGTAATGGCATTAGACCTTTATTAGAAAGGGAGATGGCACCTGTGTCCTCGCTCTGTCTCATTTTGTGGTGCACGCTTATGTTCTGGTGAGTCTATGGTACGTTTTTTATTTCCTAAATTCTATGAGTAGTTGCTAAATATTAATTAAAAAATAAATATATCAAGCAGGGCGGTGGCGCACGCCTTTAATCCCAGCACTCAGGAGGCAGAGGCAATGAGGTCTCTGTGAGTTCGAGGCCAGCCTGGTCTACAGACCTAGTTCCAGGACAGCCAAGGCTACACAAAGAAACCCTGTCTTGGACCATGCATGGTAAAGACCTAGACCCTCTGCTCAGATGTAGTAGAAAGGCATCACAGTCTCCTTGGCGGTCCCACAATATAGCGAATAGGGGCTACTTCTGACATGGACCCTGGCCCCTACACGTTGATCACTAACACCCCCCCACCCCACCCCCACCCGCCTCCATGGGGCAGCCTTGCCAGACCACATAGGAAGAGGATGCAGGCAGTCCAGATGAGACTTGATAGGCTGAGGTCAGATGCTAGGGGAGGAGGGCTCCCCTTTCTGAGGACTAGGGGAGGGAGGAGGGAGGGAAGGGAAGGAGGGTGGGATCAGGAGGCAATGAGGGAGGGGGCTACAACTGGGATGTAAAATGAACAAGTTAAAAGATGTAAAAAAGGAAAAAACCTGTCTTGAAATACCACAAATTAATTAGCCCAATCTGTAATAGCAACAGAAATTGGACTTAGATAATGGCCAGAGAGGCTTGTGGGTATCTCACTGGTGCAGCGCTGGAGCCATGGTTATTTTCAGTAAGATGCCACAGCTATGTGGCTGCTCCCCTCTAAAGGGAGGAGGCATGAAGACTTCTCCTGGGAAGCAGAAGGGACTCTCTCCATCTTGTGAACTCTGACCCCTCTTCTGCACAGGCTGGCAAGTTAGGAGGAGCCACACAGGGCAGAGCCTGCGCCTTGGAGGGTGGTGGTCCAGCTCCAAACCGGAAGCTAGAATGGGCAGACTTTTCTCTGCTCCCAATGTTCTGCCTTCATACGCTGTATCCACACGTGGTCCATGTAGTCATAACAACTGCACGTCAGAGTGCTCACCTTGGACAGCTGTGAAAAGAAGCCATTGTGCAGATGTAGGTGATTGGGGTTTTGTTTTGTTTTGTTTTGCCTACTCTACCAAGTCATGTTTCTTTCTAGAGAAGAACTTTGCCATTTTCTTCGGTAGTAGAACCACTGTTAGTTGCCCACGTTCCTATAAATGACCCCCTCACCCAATTGCTCCTGGAAACAACCCTAATTAAACTCATTGGTTGACACAATAAAGACATGAAAGTGGGGGCTGGAGGGATGGCTCAGAGGTTAAGAGCACTGTCCGCTCTTCCAGAGGTCCTGAGTTCAATTCCCAGCAACCACATGGTGGCTCACAACCATCTATAGCATGAGATCTGGTGCCCTCTTCTGTCGTGCAGGTGTTTAGATTGTGTACATTATAAATAAATACATCTTTTAAAAAAAGACATGAAAGTGAAAGGGGAATCTAGGTGGGAAAAGAATGGGGATCAATAGGGGTGAGAGGAGGATAAGAAGGACAAATGGGGGTGCAAATGTCACAACACCACTCATTATTATAAGTGTCTAAGGACTTTGCAGATTCTCTCTCTCGAGCAGCTTGTGGCTGGGGAAAGGGCCATGCACCGGCTGGTTTTGTGTCAACTTGACACAAGCTAGAGTCTTCAGAGAGGAAGGAGCCTCAGGTGAGGAGATGCCTCCGTGAGACCCAGCTGTAAGGCGTTTTCTCAGTTAGTGATCAGTGCAGGAGGGGCCCAGCCCACGGTGGTGGTGCCTCCCCTGAGCTGGTGGTCCTGGGTTCTTTAGGAAAGCAGGCTGAGCAAGCCATGGGGAGCAAGCCAGTAAGCACCACCCCTCCTTGGCCTCTGCGTCAGCTCCTGCCTCCAGGTTCCTGCCCTGCTTCACTTCCTGTCCTAACTTCCTTTGGTGACAAACAGCAATGTGGAAGTGTAAGCTGAATAAACAACCTTTTCCTTCGCAATTTGCCTTTTGCTCGTGGTGTTTTATTGCATCATAGAAACCCTAACAGGCCACCATGATATTAACGTGGAGGGACAGGGAGACTAGAACAGAATATGGTGCCGGAAGGAGCTAGGCTGGGTCAGGATCTGTAGCTCAGCTCCCAGAACAGCGGTTCTCAACCTTCCTAATGCTGTGACCCTTTAATACAGCTCCTCACGTTGTGGTGACCCCCAAGCATAAAATTATCTCGTTGCTACTTCATAACTGTAATTTTGCTACTGTTGTGAATTGTAAGGTGAATATCTGATATGCAGGACATCTGATATGTGACCCCCCCCCCAAGGGGTTTAAGACCCACAGGTTGAAAACCATTGCTCTACAATGTGGCCATCTTGAAGGCCTTGGGGCCCAGAGGACAAGTCCTGTTCACTCTATATTCCAGCATATTCCACACTCAGCATATTCCAGGCCCAGGGGGAAAGCCCAGTGGTCCAGAATAGCTGGTACTTCCCGGGCAGGAAGATAGATAGGGGCTCCAAATCCCCTCATTATAGCTTGTGTCCATGGCTTCTCTGAGTCAAACACATTCTGAACCTTGGACCCAGAGCTTGAGGAAGGGCAGGGGGGTGAGAGTCCTCAGGCAGAGCGCCATGGCTTTTTGATGGAGGATTTGATTTCAGGCCATGGCTATAAAAGCAAGTTTTGGTAGATATTAATGATCTGAAATAATTGCCCAACCATGCCAACAACTCATTAACTCAAGCCGGATGCTTCTGTGCAGACAGACGGCCGAGCACCCTGGGCAAGGGGTGCCCATGTTCTGCCGCCGCCAGTTGGGAAGGGGGTGCCTACAGATTGGCTTGCCTAGCAGCTGGCTGCTTGTCCAGCCTCAGAAACAAGGAGACAGTCATTCATGGGGGGGTGGGGTGGGGGTGGGAACAGGCACCCGGGCAGCCTTGAAATGCTTCCAATTTTCACACTTTTAGCTTCCAGCTACCCAGGACAAAGTGGGGATAGAGAGTGGAGGAGCCCTGGCTGCAAGCCCTGAGTCTGTCCTCTTGGACAAAACCAAGCGCCTAAGAAAAGTGTTCCTCACAGCAGGAGGGTGATCTTCACCTGGGACTGGAAGTCCTGCCTTTGCGAACACGTCTGCCTGGCTTATCTTCCCATCAACTCACCCATCCTACCTCCCCATGCTAAAGAACCATTGGCCTTCAGGGCCAGATTTCTTCCGGAAGATTTAGCTTTAACTCCAGTCTCGCCTTTCTACAAATGTGACCTCAGGAAAGCCAGTGGGCCTTTCTGAGTCCCAGTTTCCCCATCTGTAGTGTTACACTGTTAATCTCCGGATTGTTATAACTTCATGAGCTTTTGTGGCTGAAAGCATCTTATATATAAAGTGAATGGCAAAAGGAGGCGGGGCGGGGGGTCCCCTAAAGCCATGCCGACCAGGTCTCAGCTCCTCTGTGCTTCCCTAGGTCCTTGTAACAGAAGTAAAGACATTTTGGGGGGACTGTATAGGTCAGCTGGCCTGTGCCATCTCAGCCTCTAAGGCTGGTGAGTCTCGGGTGGCAGGTGGTCCACCAGGATGGGTAGAAGTTCAGTCTTGAAGACACTCTCTGTTCCAGGGGTCTCCGGGGTTTCTCCGACAGGGTTTACTGACAGGGCATTAAAGGTTGGCTCTAAATAGGGAAGCCCTGAGCCCTGGTCTCCAGATCTACCCTCAAGAGGCAGAATCTCAAAACTGTACAAGCCAGAGTGGTTTCGGATGTTCCTGAAAGTCATGGTCACTACCTCACAGGGTCCCAAGATAACCAAACAGCTTAAGATCAATGGCTTCCCTTTCTTTCAAAGACACATTGGAAAATAAATTTATTCAGTTTTTCTTGGTAACATGTAAACTTCATGAGAGGCGCAGAGTCCAGGGAAGAGCGGAGCCTGGCATTGAGTATGAGGTTCACTGATATTACTGTAGATGTATATATCACTAAACAAACAATATGGGCTTCCATGTCTCTTTTGTTTTCTGTGATATGATCTCGTGTATCCCAGGCTGGCTTCCAACTCAGTATATAGTTCAAAATGACCTTGATCTCCTTATTCTCTTGAGGGCTAGAGTTAGGAGGGTGTGCTGCTGCCACACCCAATTTCTGTGGCACTGGAGAGGAAACCAGGCCTTCGCACCTGCTAGGCAAGCACTGTACCAACGGAGCCTCTCTCTGCTTTCGATCCCCTCTTTGTGTTCTTTTCCTCTTATTTTATTTCAGCCCATCTGTACACAAGCTTAGGCACTCATAAAAATAAATGAATTATATACTGATTTTTTTGGTCTAGGGATAAATCATTTATATGTTCATTTATTTATCAGCTCAACAAATCTGGAACTATGCATCAATATTATGCATTTGACAGGCAATTCTTTTAATTATCCATTTCAAAGGACATTAAGAGATGTTAAGCCAGGCGTGGTGGTGCACGCCTTTAATCCTAGCACTGAAGAGGCAGAGGCAGGTGGATTGCTGTGAGTTCAAGGCCACCCTGATCTACAAAGTGAGTCCAGGATAGCCAAGGCTACACAGAGAAATCCTGCCTTGAAAAACCAGAGAGAGAGAGAGAGAGGTGTTTAAAAAATAGAATTATAGAGGAAGAAATGAAACTTGTATTCATGTGTTACATGGGAAATCTGAGAGATGCCTCAGACAAACTCAAGATTAACATGTGAGTGTGACAAGGTCAATAAGTATAAGGATATGTATATGTATATGTATATGTATATGTATATGTATATATATGTATATGCATAATATAACATGGGCAAATCAGATGTGTTTCTATTTTTCTAGCAAAAATTTAGCAAACTCATACATAGGGCTGAAGATGTAGCTCAATGACTGAGTGCTTACCCAGCATGCACCAGTCCCTGGATTTGACCCCGAGCATTTAAAAAGAAACAGTTGTACCATTGATAATAGTACAAGGGAGGAAAACTCAAATTTCTTTTTTTTTTTTTAAGTCTGTCAACTTTTGTTGAAAATGCTAGTCCTAGCAACCATTTTCTTTTTTATTGTCAAGCTGCATGCTGTACTGAGCCACTCAATGCAATTACTTCCCACACCATCGGAAACACATAAGTTTTTATATATTTACAGCCAATCATCCCCATAATTTTGTTAAATGCTTTCTTTCACATATAATATAGGAATAGCTGATGTTCTCCATGTCACAGAAAAAAAATTAAGTAAAAGATGAATATGAAATCTCTGCTTTCCAAAACCTCTATGACCCCAAATATAAGATACATAGGCAACTAAGGGTTACTCTGGGAATCACAGGTTCTCATTAGATGACTGCATCTGACACTGGTGTGGCGCTGCTGTTCACTGGGCGCCAATGCAAACACTGTCTTCAGGATGCTTGCTATGTTTCCTCTTGCAAGAACCTACACGCAGAACGCTTGCTTACACCAAACCAATTTAGAAAGGAAACTGCGCTGGTATTAATAAGGCCCTAAGAAAAATCAAATTTCAAGAGCTGGGGATGTAGCTTGCTGTTAGAGGGCTCATCTCACATATGCAAACCTTGGATATTCTCTCTGTCTCTGTCTCTGTCTCTGTCTCTGTCTCTGTCTGCCTGTCTCTCTCTCTCTCTCTCTCTCTCTCTCTCTCTCTCTCTGTCTCTCTGTCTCTCTCTCTCTCTCTCTCTCTCACACACACACACACACATACACACATACACACACAATATTTAGGGGAAAAGTCTAGCAAAATGTGTTGGCTAGTTTAATGTCAACTTGACACACATTAGAGTCATCAGCTGAGAAAATGCCTCCATAAGACCAGGCTGTGGGCAAGCCTATAGGGCATTTCCTCAATTAGTGATTGATGTGGGCAGTGTCATCCCTGGGTTGGTGGTCCTGGGTTCTATAAGAAATCAGGCTGAGCAAGCCATGATGAGCAAGCCATGGGAAGCAAGCCAGCACTGCCCCCTCCCTCCTGGCCCCCCCCCCATGGCCTCTGCATCAGCTCCTGCCTCTAGGTTCCTGCCCTGCTTGAGTTCCTGCCTTCGTTGTTTTAATGATGAACTGTTAAATGCAACCGTGAGTCAAGGAAACCTTTTCCTCCCCAATTTGCTCTTGGTCGTGGTGTTTCATCACAGCTATAGTGACCCTAACTTAGACAGAACGACCTGTACACAGGAATAAACTTCCCCAAAGATGGCTCAACAGATAAAGGCACCTACTGCCAAGTCTGATGACCTGAGTTAAATTCCTAGGACCCATATGGTAGGAGAGAACTGACTCCTACAAATTGTTGTCTGACCTCCATAGACGCTCCCACTAAATAAATAAAATTATAAAGCATTACTGAGAGAGATGAAAGTAGAGGTAAGGATACCCATGTCCACCCATGTCCAGGGACCATGCTTTGGCAGTATAAAATGGGGAGGGAATTGGTATAGTGAAGGCAGTCTGTCTGTCCCCATGCTGTGTCCTCAAAGCTGGCCACTGCTCTGAGGTGTTTTCCCACATCTACCTTCCTGGGCAAATCACCTGCATCTCAACTTCCCCTTCTAACACCTACACTTACATTGTTAGGAATCGGGAAGCAGAACTGACAATGCGTTGGCGGAAAGTGGCAGCACTCACTCAGCACTGTCCAAAAGAGGAGGAACTTCCGCCGGAGCTCAGAGGAATGGCATGGGCAGCGAAAAGTGGGGAGCCAGCCAAGCCCTCAGTTCTCAGCTCTCACTGGAAGCTTGCTGACCCAGATTTTTTTTTTTTAAATCTTTAAATTATCCCTAAGTACCAGCTCTCTTTCCTCTCCCACCACCATAGCAAAAGCGTCTCCGGTGGACCGAGGAGGGAAGGAAGGAATGTGGAAGGCTGTGTTTTGGCCTAAGCATCTCAAGCGCTGGGGGCAGTGGTTCTCCTGAGCAGCAGGAAGAGCTCCCTCATTTCTGAAGTTTGAAACCCACCCATCATCCGCCAGAGTGTGAGCGCTCCAACGCCCGTACCTGGCGTTTCATAGTCCACCCCAACCCCCCCCCCAAAAATATCAAGTTCCTTTTCTCATGAGAGTGGGGCACCAGTTGAGGATCCCTTAGGGCACACAAAGAAATGCAAGGTACCACCCTCCACCTCTAAAGTTGCTTAGCGGCTTTGCAGTATGAACTCGCCCACCAGGACGAAGGAAAAAGCAACAAGGTTCCCCCCCCACCCCCAACTAAGCTAACAGGCCCCCTTGGAAGGAAAAGCAGAGGCAGCAGCCACAGCCTGCCATTCCCCCACGCCCTCTTCCTCCTCCCAGCTCTAATCTGTTTAATTATTTCTTCATGTGCACTTCAGAGAGCCTGTTATTTTTATGGGTTGGTTCTATTAATTTTTTTTTTTCTTCCCCAACCGTCCCTCTTTCAGTACTACCACCAGTGCAGACAGAGCCTGGAGTCAGGAGTCAGGCTCTGTGAGCAGATCGCAGAGATACAGAGAGCTTGAGAGGAAGCAAGCGAGCCGAGGGGAGCTGGAGTGCGGTTACCTCTGAGGCTGCAGCGGAGCTGTTAAGTGCCGGAGATTTAAGGCTTCATTCGCCTCACTTCTAACTTCAAGCTGTTCTAAGCCCAGTCTCCCAGACGACAGAACTCAGACCAGCTGCGAAGGAGAGGATATTGCTCCCTCTGGAGCCTCGGGTCTGATTTAGAGGGTGCTTAGCGGAGGCAAAGTGAAGGATGGAGGCGAACAATCCGCGCTCTATTTCTGGGGAAACTTTCTCTGCTGAAGGCAAGGCTAAGGAGAAAAAGAAAACATGCCTAGGTCATTTGTCATCCATACAAAGGATAAGTTGAAGCCGAAAGGAAGGCAGAGGGAAAAAAAAATCAGGATTAATCCAAGGAAGATTCATCACCTGAAAGGGCGAACATATATGGGGCTTATCAAATCGGGCACAGTATGTGTCTAAGCAGGATTTGGAGATAGCGGGACTAGAAGGCAGAGGCCAGACCTCATGAGAGAGGTCAGGAGAGTCATGAGCAAGATGCATTAGGTTTCCTAGGGTGACACATTGGTCAGGTGGCAGCGCGGGTTCTGCCGCCTACCCTACATAGCTTTAAGATGGAAGCAGACAGAAGTGTACAGACCTTGGCGTAGGCAAAGCCTGCGTATGAGGAGGCTGCCTCAGAGAAAACGCTTTGTAAAGTGGCGTTCTGGAGGGAACGTAGAAGCTGAGAAGGAACAAAGAGGGAAAGAATTTAAGAGCTCAAGATGAGGTGCCTTGAATGCAAGGTGACACGGTTCGAATCCTAAATGTCCCTCAAAGGTCCGTACATTAGATGATTGGTCCCTGGGTGGTAATATTAGGATATGATGGAACCTTTAAGGGGTGGGACCTAGTTGGAGGTCTTCCGGTCAGTGGAGGCATTTCCTCAAAGGTTGACTATGGGATTCTGGTCCCTTCCTTGTTCTCTCTTTTGCTTCTTGGCCATCAAGTGAGTGGTTTCTGCTCTGCCAGGTGTTGTCATTATGATGCGCTCCCATCTCACAAGGTGTGTGACTGGGTAAAAGAGAACATACCGTGTTTCCCTTTTCAGACTTTCTGCCGTACATATTAAGGTGAGGCTTTCCTCCCAGGAAGAGCTGCTGCAGAGAGACACTGAGCATGTGTCGCATGGCCTGTGGAACCACGGTGATGCTGCTCATCCGGAGTCAGGCTGCCGGCCTCTATGCACCATGGGAATATCTTTAAAAGGCCCAGGCTCAGCAACAGAGTCAAGCCAGGGACTCTTTGCATTTAGGTTCTCTTCCTTAGGTTTCCCTCTTCTCCAAATGCCTTTCTGTCAGACTGCACTGTCCTCAATTCTGGGACTTCCCTGCCAATGTCTGCTTTTTTTTTGGCCAAGAAATATGGATTCTCTCACATGAGCCTTTATTCCTAGCCTCCTGTATTAGTTATTTTTCTATTGCTTTGATAAAACACCATGGCCAAGGCACGTTAAAGATGGACGAGTTAATTTGGGTCCTATGGTTCTAGAAGGAGCCACCATCACCATCACCATGGGGAGGCATGGCACTGGGGCACACATAGTGCCCGGAGCAGCTGCTAAGGACTCCTATCTCAAACCACAAACAGAAAGCAAAGAGGAGAGGAAGTCTCTAAGTGCTCCAAGCCCACCCCAGTGATATACGTCCTCCATGCCTCCTACACCTTCCCAAACACCATCCCCAACTGGGACCAAGTGTTCAAATGGCCAAGAATATGGTGGATATCTTATTCAAGCCGCAACACCACCAAAATAAATACACAAATGGAGGCTAATTTTGTTACTAAATTGTCAAAAGAAGAGTATTCTAATACCCAAATCACCCAGCAATTTCTTCTGATTCCCTCAGATGGACTGCATTGGAAGAGATGGATTCTGATCTGTACCAACCAAGTGTGTGTGTGTGTGTGTGTGTGTGTGTGTGTGTGTGTGTGTGTGTGTGTGTGTGATAGTCTTTTATTATTTAAGACTTGCCTGTGTGTATATAAATGGATTTTGGTCAAGTTCATCTCTCTTCCTGCCTTCTAATTTCTCTCCTACCCACCCTGTCATTATTTCTCCCAAACTTCTTCTGCTTTTGGTGTGTAAAACAAACTACTGGAGCAGGGTAGCCTTTCAGGGGCTGCACCCCTAAAAAGCAAACAAGTAAACAACGCAAACAAAAAATAAAAGCCAGCTGGGTGTGGTTGTACACACCTTTAATCCCAGCACTCGGGAGGCAGAGGCAGGTGGATCAGTATGAGTTCAAGGCCAGCCTGGTTTACAAAGTGAATCTAGGACAGCCAAAGCTACACAGAGAAACCTGTCTCAAAAAACCAACAAAACAAAACAAAACAAACAAATGGCAACCGACTCTCCCACCCGCAGTATCTGTCAATGACCAATAGCACCTTAGCCCGAGAGGAAACTTCATCAGGCTCTCCCGATCCATGCTGGGTCTGGTTTGATCTTGTACAGGTCTTAAACAAGCAGTCACAGCCACTGGGGACTCTCATGTGTGCAGTGATGCGGTCACGTCTGACGAATACTGTTTCGCTGCAGAATCCCACTACTTCTTGCCTTTACAATCTTTCCATCTTCCTGTTTGTTCCACAGTGATTCCTGAGGCTCACAGGTAGGGTGTGTGATATAGATGTCAAGTTAAAGGTGAATACGCCACAGCCTCTCAGTTATGCGTCTCTGTGTTAATCGTCCTCTACAGAAAAAAGAAGCTTCTCTGATGAGCCTTGAGCGATGTACTAATCAGTGGGTTCCAAGGAAAATAGCTAAGTTGGCATTATATTACCATGTCCATGTAGCAGAATAATAGTATTGGATTCTCCCCTAGGATCTATGACTCAGCTAGCTAGCTGGGGCTTTGGCACAGTTAATAGTACCAGGTGTGAATTCCATATTGCCCCCATCTTGCTAAGCTAGTTGTTATTAGAGCTCCCACGAGTCACAGCTGGGTCAAATTGTTGATTATTTTTTGTCGTCCTGTAGCATGCAGAGCACCTTCTGGCGCTGTGAAAGCTAGCCAGGAGAGGTGAAGCTTCCAGGTAGGTACCAGTTTGACCTCTCCGTGTCCTATGACTCAGGCGTGTGAGGTCTTCAGGGATAGCGTCTTGCCGTCAGTCTCTGCAGCATCAGCAAGAACAATGGCAATAATTTGTAATGCTCAGGGGTGATCTATGGGAACCCGCATACCAGGAACTCAAAAAGGGGTAACCCATGCCTGGCACTGGCCTTTTTGTTTGATAACCTATGGTGTCTGGAGGAGGCATTGTCACCGTGATAAAATAGCTCAATTTAAACTATATATTTATGTATATGGAGACAGGATCGGCTCTATAACTCAGGCAGGCCTGGAACTCACCAGGCCTGGAACCAGCTCAGGCTGGTCTCAAAGTGGTGGTATGCCCGCTTCAGCTTCCTAAGTGTTAGAATTATAGGTCTGTACAATCATGGCTGCAACTGTGTGTGCCATTCCCAGACGCACCTTAAGTCATAATGAAAATAAAGTGAGCAATAGACTAAATCTGCTGTATACTGGTTCTTATGCTTTAGGTCAGCAGTTCTCAACCTGTCGGTTTAGACCCCGGGGTGGGGGAGTTTAAGGACACTTTCACAGGGGTCACCTAAGACCCTTGGGAAACACAGCTTATTTACATTACAGTTCATAACAGTAGCAAAATTACAGTCATGAAGTAGCAATGAATACAATTTTATGGTTGTGGGTCATTATAATATGAGGAACTATATGAGGGGGTCTCAGCACTAAGAAGGCTGAGAATCACTGCGCTACATGATGTTTTACACAAGTGGGTGACACCCAAAGGAGCACATGGTCCCTCTGTCATCCTTTGAATCTGAGCATGTGGGGACAGAAGATACACACAAGCTCGAATATTGCATCTTGGGTAATTCGACCCATTAACACAGTCAAAGATTCCATCCTTCAGGCAGATCTTGTCCTTTGACTTAACTAGATTTTCCTAGTGCAAGATGCACTTCTCTTAGTTATCACTTAGCTGGGCTGCGTGCAGAAGCAATTTTCCTAAGGTGTCTGTGGATAAAAAGTGCCCTATAAAGCAAGCAGAATACTCTGGTTGGAGAGAGAAGGAGCTGGTTTGTGTCGTTCCAGGGGCCGGACTACACACAATCCTCTCCCAGGGTCTTTAAAAATGACAGCTGTTAAATAATGGAAAACTTTGGTCTTCAAGAAAATGAACAACAGAATTTAAAAAGCAGGGCGACACTTTGTGGAAAGAGGGCCTCTTTGGGGACCTCTCAAAGTGCTTGACGGCGAGGAGAGGACTGTGGCTCGAGAGCTCGTGTCCCCAGCACGACCAATGAGTACACAACCTCTCATTTCCAGCCAACTAATGGGGATGCATTAATAGCCTTTTTTTTTTTATTAGCTTTTAATGAAAGGATGATATAATCCTGGCTCTTAAGTAGTCAAGTTGTCAAGCTGATCATAAACCAGAACAAAGTGGAAATGACCAACCTCTCTCTTAAAGGGGTCTAACAGGACTAGTTATGATGTTTTGAAGGTATCCCCACAGGAGGGGGACTGGCTGAAGAAAAACAAAAACAAGAAAACAAAAACAAAACGGTAGGGATGAGCAGGTGTTCCCTGGAGCTTATAGACTCAATTCAATATCCCCAGAGACAGAACTAATTCAGCCTGAACTCAGTACTGAGAGGCCAAAGAACAAAAGCCAGGAGTTATGATTTAATGGAGTTTAATTAAGTCTCATTTCCATTTGAGAAGAGATTTCTAGGTCATTAATCTGCAGCCTTTCTATTGTAATTTCCTTTCCTTTTTAGGAGGAAAGGAAACAGCTTCTTCCATCTGAGGCAACGGCATGGAAGGATTTCAGGGTTTCAGGAATGTCATGCCTGGCGTCGTCTTTTTGTGATGGGATCTTAGAGTCCCCATGAACTTGGACAGACTCGGGTGGGATCTGGGATTTAATCAGCGATGATTTGCCGATTTGTTCCATGGTGGTCTCTAAATGAATTATATCATATAAAGGCTTGTAGATTTTAAGGATGATTTTATTTTATAGATGCTGTTCCCAGGGGGAAAAAACAGAGGCCCTCAGTCAAGGACCCTGCGTTGGCTGAGCCCTTGCTCTTCTTACCTTGTTCCCTGCAAACATACCCAACTGGTTAGGTCGCCATCACAGGGAGGCGTGTTCCAGGCTTGCTTGTTTGTTTATCGACACAGGGTTTCTTCGTGTAGTCCTGGAACTCGCTCTGTAGATCAGGCTGGCCTTTACTTCAGAGATCTGCCTGTCTCTGCCTCCTAGGTGCTGGCATTAAAGGCGTGAGCCACTACCACCTGGCATATTCCTGTCTTTCTGTTGGCAGTCTTCTCTCTGGTCCATCTCCCTTATTTCCAGATGCTACTGCTCTTATATTCTTACCTAGCCACATAGCAAGGTGAGAGCAGGGACCGTACATCATTATCAATATAAAAAGAAAGGAGGAAAGCGTGGGGGCCTCTAAGTGATCAGGTGCAGACTCTGCCAATGCTTGCTGCCGTGGCACTTCCTCATTCTGAAAATGCTGGGCATGCTTTGGAGCAAAGTCCCACCACTTACCCTGGCCCCTGCCCCTTTTTTAAACATTCAAGATAGGGCTTCTGGCTTAGATTTTTCAAAAGCCTACTTTATTTAGGGTTCTTGAACACTTCAACCGCACTGCTAACCCACCCACCAGAGGCAGGGGAGAAAGAATGCTAATAGGAAAAAGGGGTTGTGGACCTGTTTAGGTGTAGTTTCTTGAGCCAATTCCACTCTGCGTTGTCAGGATACCAGCAGTCTAGTCCAATAGCCAGCACCAAAGAGCGCACAAATCCGTAAAGGTGGCTCGATCCAGCAGAAGCCACAAGGCTCCACCAAATCGGCACGAGTCTCTGGAAGTGGCTGGAACCAGCCAGAGAACCATAAGAAGTTTTCTGGAACGTTTCTCTGCGAGAAGCAAAGACCATCAAACACCAAGAGAATATTGCACAACAACGTAGAAATGCCAAAAGCTTTGTCTCACTGTCTGTGTGTGTGTGTGTGTGTGTGTGTGTGTGTGTGTGTGTGTGTGTGTTTAATACTCCTTCCCCCCATCACTTGCCCTCATGTGTCTGCTCCCAGCAAAATATCACAAGCCCCTCCTTCTAGAAAAACATCACGTGACCTCTCACAAGATACCTTTCAGCAAAACACCACACAATACAACTGAGTCTTCAAAAATAAAAACCAGACAATTCTACTTCAAGGGTTTCCCTGTGTAACAGCAATGGCTGTCCTGGGGGCTCCAAGAGATCCACCTGCCTCTGCCTCCGGAGTGCTGGTATTAAGACGTGAGCTACCACGCCCTGCTACTTGCTCCTTCGTTTATGTGTCTGTGCTGCTTTGGAGCTGCCTACACAGATTCTGATGGAGAGGGCCGCCTGCTAATCCCAGAGCTCGTCCAGAAGCTGGCCTGATGGAAACTCGCCTCTTCTCAGCGAAGCCTCCAGACGTTCACGGCCACAGAGGGGCTTGTTCCGGTTTGAGTCATGTCTTTTGTTGTTGCTGTCGTTAAATAACTCACTGAGTTTAATTAAGGACGCTCGCATGCGCATGGATGTGGCATTATTTACTGGATGGTGGACAAGTTACTAGCGGCTACAGCCCTGAAAAAAAAGAAAAAATGACTTTCTATTACATCCCCCCTGCCCCCTCCCCCGCAACCATTCATACCCGTCAGCTTCTCAACTAAGGGTAGATGTCACGCTGAAATGTTGATGGTTTGCTATTGTGCAGGTTACATATAGGAAACCTACTTTACCTTAAAAATCTATTATTGCGCTGGGCCATGGTGGCACATGCCTTTAATCCCAGCACTGGGGAGGCAGAGGCAGGTGGATTGCTATGAGTTGGAGGCCAGCCTTGTCAACGAAGTAAGGCTAGGACAGCCAAACCTACACAGAGAAGAAACCCTGTCTCAAAAAAAAAAAAAAAAAAAAAAAAAAGAATCTATCATTGCAGGGGCTGGAAACATGGCTCAGCAGTTAAGAACACTTGCTGCCCTTGAAGAGGACAAGGATTCAGTTCTTAGCACCCGCATCATGGCTTAGAACTGTCTGTAACTTCAGCTCCAAAGGATCTGGCAGCCTCTTCTGGCCTTTGCAGGCACCAGGCATGCAGGCAGTGCACACACACACACACACACACACACACACACACACACAAGGGGGGGCTGGGCAGGGAAGGCAAGCAAAATACACACATTCAAAATGAATACTTTTTAAAAGTCTTATTACAGGGCTAGAGAAGGTGGCTCCGTGGATAAAGGCGCTCGCTGCCAAGCCTGACCACCTGAGCTCCCGCAAGCTAGCCTTCAGCCTCCACATGCCTCACACCCCATAAATAAGCATACTATATTTTATAATTTATTTACTTTATGTGTATGGGTGTTTTGCCTACACGCATGCTTGTACACTAGGTCGTGCCTGGTGCCTGCAGAGGTCAGGAGAACCTCCTGAAAATGGAGTTACAGATAGTTGTGAGCCACCACATAAGTGCTAGAACCTGGGTCCTCTGTAAGAACGACAAGTGCCCTCAGCGAATGAACCACCTCCTCAGCCGCAATGCGATAGTTTTAATTTTAAAAACGTGATTATACTACAATGGGAAGAACTTACAATTAACAGACTTCAAATGATAGAATTAAAGTATTGCTATGTTTTAATTTACTGGGGAGTTTGAAGCTGTATTTCTAAAAGCTGGCGACAAGCTCTGCATCCATACATACAGAGTGAGTCCTGTCATAAAAGGTAAAGTAGGTAACAAGAAAATCGTGTAGTAGAAAAGAAGTGATTTTAAAAAGAAATAGTAGTTCATGCTTGTAGTCACCAAGGGTTTGTGGAGAAGTTACTACACTCAGCACAGGACACAGGCTACTGGAGGAGACAGGCAGTGCTAAACAGTATTTCCTCTCCATAAACATATGCTTATTTAGGGAAACACACAAAAGAAGGATCCGCAGAGGCCTGTGAGGCCAAGAGGGGCCTCACAGATAAATATTAGCCTGAGGTAGACCACGAAGGGACAAAAACAAAAACAAAACAAAAAACCGAAAACCCTTGAGTTGACATGAAGGAGACAGAAGATTCCAAACAGGAGGAAAGATGCGGGCAGTCAGAATAAGAATTCGTATGATTTTTGGTTTTGGTTTGGTTTTTCGAGACAGGGTTTCTCTGTGTAGCCTTGGCTGTCCTGGAACTCACTTTGTAGAGCAGGCTGGCCTCGAACTCATAGCAATCCACCTACCTCTGCATCCCAGATGCTGGGATTAAAGGTGTGCACCACCACCTCTGGCAGTATGATTTATTTTTGTCTTAATAAAGACTAATATGTGCCTTAGGAAAGAAATATGAGGTAAAACTTAATATATAGGGAAGGATTAGGCCACTGGAGACTGTGAGAACAGGACAGGGTATGAACAGAAGTTGGGCACTATGTAGTGTTTAATTTAAAACCCTTAGCAAACTGACACCGAAAGGAAAACAAGAAAAGGCCTTAAAGGCCTCCCCCAGGATTTACAAAACAGTCTGACGTCCTGTGTCAAAGATGAGAGTTGCTCAGCGGAGAAATGTGAGGTGGTTGGGTGGAGAAGAGCCACGGCTCAGGCTCTCGGTGTCCGCCAGCATCACAGGCCAGGCGGGCTGACGCCATAGCGCGGCCGCCATTCTCCTGCATGTGTTTGAAATCTGGACTGACAAGACGAGCTGGATAATTTTGCTCAGTTACGTATTGAATTCTCTTCTCTGTGGTACAAGATCCCCTTGAAGCGTGACAGCCCCAATGACTTCCAGATGTTTGCCTCCTGTCTTCCAGCAGACTGGGGTGGATGTGGTAAACTCCACTATGGAAACCAAAAACCCAGCCAGATGTACCGTGTCAGTGTCAGCAACGCACACATCTGGCTTCAATACCGGCAGCGATAACCAGAACAAATGGCTGTTATTCCCGCTGTATTCAACTTGTCAGCGGTCCCGCTAAAGGGCAGTGGGGGCAGGGGAATGACCAATGTGGACGTAGGGAAGGATGCTGGCCAGCGCCTCTAGGGGGCCAGGCCAAGCAGCCCCAGCCCTGGCAGGAAGGCTATGGATGAGCCAAGCTCTCTCTTACAGGGCCCCTAGAGGCCTCTCAAGGCCTCCAGGAAGTTGGCTGCACTGCACAGGCTTGTATTGTCCTGTGGGAGCTGCCTGGCATGAGACACCCCACCCCACCCCACCCCTGCCTCCACCAGCATCAGCTGAGACCCTGCCCCTGGAGAAACCTTTCTTCTGCAGAGACCCTCCCTGAAAAAATTCCCTCCCTTGGGGAGACCTTCTCTGAGGAGACTACTCCCCTGTGGAGACTTCTCCCATGAGGAGACTCTTCCTCTGAGAAGACTCTGAGAGCACATCCTTCCTTTAAGAGTCCCTCCCTTCAGGAGACCTCTTCCCTTGGGCAGGCTAAGGCCTAACCGACAATCTTCTAGCAGCATAAAAGCCTTAGGAGAAATGGAGGCACTAGAGGGAAGCATCTGGAAGGCATCCATGCTGTTTAAAACCATCCAGTGTAGGCCCAACTAGGCCTCAGTGACTCACCAAGAGCGAGGGTCACATGGAGCGGTCCCCTCGGACACAAAAATTGCCCAGAGTCCCTGCAGGGGGCCTTGGACAAGCACGGCATTTGAAGTGTGTTAGCCACCTCACGGGCCCTTCTGCCTCAGTTTACTTGAGTTCTCCTGCCCTCCGTCTCTTCATTTTATTTATCTCCTTGGCTCAGTTGGGAAATTCAACCCAAGGCCTTTCTCTTCCATGAGTTCACAAACAGAAGTTCTCACAGTGACAGCCGTTCCTCCTATCTTAATATTTTCAAGGTAAAATGATCAGAAATGTAAATATTCTGAAAACAAGAGGGCAATGGATGAAACTTGGACTCCAGGTATCTGTCCTGGTGTCTTCCTTAGGGTCACTATTGCTGTGATGAAACACCATGACCAAAAGCAACTTGGGAAGGAGAGGATTTCTTCTGCTTACACTTCCAGGTCACTGTTTACACTTCCAGGTCACAGTTCATCATCAAAGGAAGTCAGGACAGGAACTCCAACAGGGCAGGAATCCAGAGGCAGGAACTGGTGCAGAGGCCATGGAGGGGTGCTGCTTACTGGCTTGCTCATCATGGCTTGCTCAGCCTGCTTTCTTTTTTTGGTCATCCTGGACTCACTTTGTAGACCAGGCTGGCCTCGAACTCACAGCGATCCGTCTGCCTCTGCCTCCCAAGTGATGGGTTTAAAGGCATGTGCCACCACGCCTGGCACAGCCTGCTTTCTTATAGGACCCAGGACCACCAGCCCAGGGATGGCCCCACCCACAGTAGCTGGGCCCTCCCCCATCCATCACTAATTTTAAAAATGCCCTACAGCCGGATACTATGGAGGCATCTTCGCGATTGACTCTAGCTCATGTCAAAGTTCATGTCAAACAAGCCAGCATACCAGGTGAGCTTTTATTGTCAACTTGAAATGACTTAGGCTCACCTGGGAAGAGGGACCCTCAACTGAAGCGCTGCCTTCATCCAATTTGCCTGTGTCTGTGAGAGACCATCTTGATTGGTGATTGATGGGGGAGGGCCCAGCCCACTGCAGCAGTAGTGTCTCTAGGCAGGTGAGTCTAGGATGTAGCCAGAGAGAGTACGAGAGTACGCAGCCTTCCTCCATGGTCCCTGCCTCGTGGGCTTGCCCCAATTCCCCTCAATGATGGGTTGTGATCTAAAAGAGTAAGCCAAATATACCCTTTTCTCCCACAAGCTGCTTCTGGTCAGGGTGTTTATTATAGCAACAGAGAGCAAACTGGGATAGTAATGAGATCCACAGCAGCGGGAGAAGAGCTGGCACTGGCACTGGCACTGCATTATCTACTGTCTATGTACAGCTACCCCTCATGGCTTGCTCAGCCTGCTCTCTTATAGAACCCAGGACCACCAGCCCAGGGACGGCTATGTACAGCTGTGCTATCTCCTGTAACCACAGCAGATACCATACATCTGAGGCAGCTTCTAATGTAGCCTTCAGAGACTTCATCTTAGGCTCTGCTAAGAAGCCTGAAGGTATGAGGTGTTTCTTGGTTTCCACCATTATAAATTGGAGGAATCCTTTTTTTTAACCTCATAGGGTTCTCTGACAAGCAATTGAAAGAATATTTACAAAATATGTGAATTAAAGCATAAGAGTAGAATTTGGGTCCTGCCATAAGCACGCTGTAAAATTTTCCTGTATATTTTATTTTTGAAAAGCTACCTCAGGAAAATGGAAAATGAAAAACAGCCCTGGGAAGTATAGTGCATTGTTCATATGTATGTATTGTGATGTTGTCTGCAGAAGAGAGAACCAAGGCTCGTGCAACGCCTGTGCCTTGCCCCAAGGCCACACAAGGGACAATTCTCGATACTCAGTGAGCCTCGCCTTATATGTAGGGCTTAAGTCACGCACCTTAGTGTGACTTTGTCTCTTCTTCAACCTTAGGCTGCTGTTACTGTTCTGTGGGTTTTTGTTTGTTTGGATTTTTTTTCTTTTTTTTTAAGAGAGACTGTCTATTCTGGAGCCAGGCAGGGCTAGAACTCACAGTCTACCTTTGGTGCTAAAGCCAGAGTTTTTTCTCACAGCTGCCTTGGTCACTAAGGAGTCTCCTGTTAGAAATGTAGATCAAAACCACCCTGCAAGTCAGACATAGGGGTATACATCTGTAATCCCAGCAATTGGGGGGGCCAAGGCAGGAGGATTATAGGCTTGAAACAAGCCTGGGCTACATAATGAGACCCCATGAAGGAGAGCCGGGAAGAAAGAGAGAGACAGAGACAAATAGAACCGAGACAGAGACAGACAGACAGAGAGCATCACTCAGTAGCTGCGCTGTATTCTGTCCTCAGGACTTTGATGAAGCAACTGTGCTCTTCCTAGCTTGGAAGCCCAGGACAAGCATTTGAAAGAGATGTCTCTGTCTTACTCAATCTTTTCCCTCCCCACTTTTTCTTTCTGCATCTCATTTCTTCAAGAATAGTCTCATTTGTTTCCATTTCTTTGTGAAAACTTGCGAGATTTTTCGTTAAGCAGCTAGCTTAACCTACTTGATGAGTCCAGTGAGAGACCCTGTCTTTTAAAAAAATGAAGGCAATGCATGTACACGTGCAGACACACACATGCACGCACACACGCATGCACGCACGCACGCACGCACCTGGACATACATGACTTTAAATGCATGGTAACCATAGATAATGACTAACAGGTAATAAAAACTATAAAAACATTGTGTATTATTACCATTGAGTTGGCCTGTGTGCACTTTGAGAGGGCTCATCTTCCCCAAATAGTTACAGAGCCATTTTTGGTTCAATCAATATTAAATATTTGCATCATGACTATATAAATATTATTCCCTGGTTAGCCACATAGAAACCTATAATTATGTCTCCTTTCCCATTCAACTTTTTGTTGTCCCTGGCATTAATACTTTTCTGGGTTTGTATTTTGTTGACCTGTCATGAATTTACCCAGAAGATCTAGCAATGCATCCAAATACAGGTATTCTTTTGGTTTTGTTCTTTTCCTTGGCAACTGTTCGTGGAGCTTTTCGGCTTCCCTGTTTGCATCTGGACTGGTCGTTCTGTGGCCTGATGGATGGGACCTTCTGTGAATAGGACATCTGTCAGCATCAGCTACAGATTTATCTTACTTACTCTGTCTGGGAGTCCCTGGTGCCTAGATTATATATGTGGTGGAAACTACTGGTTAGTCTCCTAAATCTATTCTTTCCCTTTTTTCCTATAAGACGATGATAGCTTATCTGTAGCTGCCAACTAAAGGCTGTGTTTCCTAACTCACCCTTGAAACTAGGGTTACCACACGAGCAGCTCTTGCCAAGCGGACGCAAGTGGAAGTAACGGAGGCTGCTTCCTGACCTGGTCCATAAAAACCCTCCACACTTTTTCCCTCTGCTGAGCTGGAACATGGAAGTATCTGCAGTTCCACTTTGATCATTCGGAAAATGATTTGCCCTGAGACAGGCGTTCTCAAACTCTAGCGAGGATCAGAATCACAGAGACGTCTTGTTAAAACAGATCTGGGCTTCTCCATGACACCACACTCGAGGTTCCGACTCATTAGGTCTTCTGCTAAGTCCTGAAAAGTTGCATTTTTAACAAGCTCCCAAGTGATGGAAAAAGGTAGTTACATGGAAAAAGAAAAAGTATATATCTTCATCAGCCGCTAAATTATTTGGTAGTTTCTAAATTATAGCAGTTAACTTTTCCACTTTTTTTTTTTTTAAGCAAAGTGTATCTGCTGCTAGCTTCCAGAGAAAAGAAACAAAATCTGAAATTAGATTGCTTTCTAAAACTGCTCAGGAGTGCCCTTGGCACAATAGTTTTTCTTAGATTCTCTATTATCTTTATTTGCCATTGTGATTCTCAGTATTTTATAAGAGACATTAATGATTGTCTTTAAATTTCTACTTAGAAGCTCTTGAGTTTGTCCAACTTTTTGACACTGTGATGCAATAGTATACAAAGTTCACTGTGAAGGGCCAGGCAGCTAAGATGTAAAATAATTGTCAAAAAAAAAACCCCTCCATAATATTTTAATAAATATGATGGCTTGAATGAGAAATGTCTCGTAGGCTCATGTATTTATCCATGTAGTCCCCACTTCATGGCGTTGTTTGGAATCTTTATAGGAGGTAAATCCTTGCTGAAAGAAGTGCATCACTTGAGGGCAAACTAAGGGATTACAAGGGTTTAAACCTTGCCCTACATCCTGTCCCCCTCCCCCTTCTCTCTAGCCCCTTCCTCTCTCTCTCTCCTCCCCTCCCTCCTTCTCTCTCCCCCTCCCTTTCTCTCTGTCCCTCTCCCTCCCTCTCTTCCTCCCTCCCTCCCTCTCTTCCTCTCCCCCTCCCTCCCCTTCTACCCTTTCCCCCCACTCTAGCCCTCTCTTCCTTTCTCTCTCCCCCTCCCTCCCTCCCATTCTCTACTTCCTGTGTGTGGAGGAAACATCTCAAGCCAGCTTCTTGCTCCTGCTGCCATGCTTTCCCTGTTTGTTGCCTTGCCCACCCCCCATTCCATAATGGACTCTAACTCTCAGAAACCGTAAGCTAGAATACAATAAACTTTTTCTTCCATAAGTTGCTTTTCATTATGGTATTTTAACACAGTAACAGAAAAGTAACTAATACAGTGAGTTTATAATTTTGTGTTGGTTCATGTTGTAGCTATCCCTGGCCACACGCCATGGCACCCACAGCCTGTTGTTTAGACACTTCCAGATCTTTTAACTTCTATCAATAGAAATTACAGAATGATGTCTTTGAGTTTTACCTCTTTTTTTTTTTTAAGATTTATTTATTATTTATACAATGTTCCTCCTGCATGTACACCTGCAGGCCAGAAGAGGGCACTAAATCTCATTATAGATGGTTATGAGCCACCACGTGGTTGCTGGGAATTGAACTCAGGACCTTTGGAAGAGCAGACAGCGCTCTTAACCCCTGAGCCACCTCTCCTTCCCTGGTTGTACCTCTTCTCATATACTGTATCATGCATCATTCTGCTTCTGACCTGATATTACTTAGTAAGGCTTATTATTTTCTGTGTGTGTGTGTGTGTGTGTGTGTGTGTGTGTGTGTGTGTGTGTGTGTTTTTAAAGACAGAGTCTCATCACAGAACCTTGGCTGAGCCGGTACTCACCGTGTAGCCTTGGCTGGCCTCACACTCATAGCAGTTCTCTGCCTCTGCCTCCTAAGTTCTGGGATTGCAGGTCTGAGCCATCAAACACTCTCTCCCCTCAGACTGGGGATTAAACTAGGGCCTTGTGCATGCTGGGAAGTGCTCTATCACTGAACTCTGTCCAGAGCCCCTGCTGATTGCTTCCCATTTGTTTTCTTGGTTCTCTCTTTCTGACATCTTTTTCAAACTTTCCTGTCCTCCACAAGCTCTAAATATATTCCTTTTCCTGGCAGTATTGGGAATTGAATGTAAGGCCTCATGAGTGACAGGAGACTGACTGCTTTACCAATGAGCTGCAATCCTGTAGTCTCTTTCTATAGCTTTTACTTCTCTAACTAGACTTTTATATTCTGGGAAAGCTTAACATCTGTCTTTAGAAAAAAATTAGTTGCTTTTTTTTCCTCTTGTATATTTAACTATCCAGAGTAACTTTTATTTACAATTTTATAGGCTTCTCTTTTTTCCCCTTCCTCTCATTTTGTTGTATACTTGTCTTAGTTACAGTTTCTATTGCTGGGACAAAACATCATGATCTAAAGCAACCTGGGGAAGGGGGCAGTTATTTCAGCTCACAACTCTCAGGTCACAGCCCATCACTGAGGGAAGTCCAGGCAGGAGCCTGGAGACAGGCACGGAAGCAGAGGCCATGGAGGACCACGGCTTACTGCCTTGCTCCTCATGGCTTGCTCAGCCTGCTTTCTTCTAGAACCCAGGACCACCTGCCTAGGGCTGACACCGCCTGTAGTGGGCTGCGCCCTCCCACAGTAATCAGGTAAAGCCCCACAGACTTTCTTACAGGCCAATCTGATGAAGGTGTTTTTCTCAGTTGAGGTTCCTTCTTCCTTAATGACCCTATAACCCTGGTTTATGTAAAGTTGACAACAAACAAACAAGCAAGCAACAACAAAAAACCCACCAAACTAGCCAACACATCTGTTCTTGTTCCATATAGAGAATATTTCTTTTTTGGAGTTTTTTTTCTTTTTCTTCTTCTTTTTTTCATAGTTGTTTTCTGAATACTTTCTGATTTGTTCTGATAGCTCTTCATTGCTGTTTCAGAGTGGGTCTTAGTTACGACACTGTATGGCCTGGAATTAGCTATATAGACGAGACTGTTCTCAGACTCAGAGAGATTCCCCTGCCTCTGCCTCCAAGTGCTGACATTAAAGGCCTGAGCCACCATGCCCAGCCTTTGATGTGTTCATTGAGTGGCCACCTTTTTTCTGTGTGGAGTGGAGACCATCTGTTGGCTACTGAACTTCACCGTTGTTTTTATGGGGATGTTTCCCTGGGATGTCCATTCCCTAATTAGCTGTCCTGGATTCGTTAGCTTCTCATACAAGAGCCATCCAAAGTCTTGTCTGGGAGCAAGGATGGAAACAGCTGGAAAAGGGTATGTGAGCCTGGAGGCCAGCATTCTAAGAACAGGGCTGAGGCCAACTTCCAATAGATCAGTAGTTCTCAATCTGTGGGTTGCAACCCCTTTGGGTTCTGATATGGGGTCACATATCAGATATCCTGAGTATCAGTTACTTATATCAGATATTTAAGTTATGATTCATAACAGTAGCAAAATTACAGTTATGAAGTAGCAACAGAATAATTTAATGGCTGCGGGTCACCAACATAAGGAACTATATTAAAGGGTCACGGCTTTAGGAAGGTTGAGGACCACGATACATCACCTATCACCTAAATATGGTCGTCTTGAGATTCCCTCATCCAACCCCTCACTGCACCTCACGCTCCTGACTGAGGTGCTGCCGTTCAGCCTCTCCTGAGGGCCAATTGTCTTCTTTCAGAGCCCCGGATCCACAGAGGGGTTTGGAGAGTTCCAACTGCCGCTTTTAAACTCAGTTGAAGCTTTTCACGCCACCGCAGGGATTTCGTTGCCTCTGATCCACTCGGCTGTCACACGGCTGGCTTGCTTCTCAGCTCTCAGGTTTTCGCTTGCATCTTTTGCCTGCTGCCATCTCCTCTTCTCATTAGCACTGCGAGTTTATGCTTCTTTAGTTCTTTATTGTCATTTTAGTGGGTTTCAGAAGGGAAAAGAAATAAGAAACATATGCCCGTCTTTTGCTTGAGGTTTCTATCTCTTCTAAGTAACAGTGGACACAGTGGAATGTCTAAATCACTCAAATTATATTAGTTGTATTAGTGTAACAGAATTGTGTTTGCTTCTTTTCCTCTATTCTCTGTAAATGCATTTGTTCTTTTTTAAAATAATATTTTAATTGCATTTCTTTTGATTTAGTTGTTCTAGTCCTGGGAATTCTCCTAAGGCAACAACCAATTATTTGTTCAGGAAGCTTCCAGAGCACAGTAGTACCTCACAAGGCATTTATGCTATCGAGCACTGAAAGCAACTGACTTGTCTAACAATGGGAGGCTGGTTAACTACATTAGAGTCCATTCTGTAATGACAGCCTCTGCTGCTCTGGAATTAGTGTTTAGCTTAATGATGTGTAAAATGTTCATAATACATTGCCAGTTTAAAGAAGATTATCAAAACCATATGCAAAATGTAGTGGGGCTTTTGTGTGTGTGTGTTTTGTTCTTATTTCGAGATAGACTTTTATTATATGGTCCTTTCTGACCTAGAACTGGCTATGCAGATGGAGTTGGCCTCAAACTCACAAAAATCTGCCTGCCTCTGCCTCCTGTGTGTTAAGATTAAAAGACAAATACTGGGCATGGTGGTGCGTCCAGAGGCATATCTCTGAGTTCAAGGCCAGGCTGCTCTACAGAGTGAGTTCCCAGATAGCCAGGGCTACATGGAGACACCCTGTCTTGAAAAACAAAAAAACAAAAAAAACAAAAAACAACAAAAAAAGCCAGGTATGGTGGCACACACCTTTAATCCCAGCACTTGGGAGGCAGAGGCAGGTGGATTGCTGTGAGTTCGAGGCCATCGTGGTCTACAAAGCGAGTC
Organism: Acomys minous; assembly: GCF_964271855.1. Lineage (NCBI taxonomy): Eukaryota > Metazoa > Chordata > Mammalia > Rodentia > Muridae > Acomys > Acomys minous. Next base: position 16,262,097 of record NC_140497.1, on the reverse strand, counting down.
CAGGACAGCTAAGGCTAACACAGAGAGACCCTGTCTTGGAAAAAACAAAAGAAAGAAAAAGTAAAAGAAAAAGATTAAAGACATGTGCCATCAAACCCAGCCACTTTTTAAAAAGGATGTGTATGTGTGCATATATATACATATAAATAATATGGAGATGATTTATGAATATATTATAGTGTTCATACTAGTAATATTGCTCATACTAGTAATATTACTGATTAATGTTCTGAGTTCTGACCCCCCTTCTGCCAATTATCAGTTTATTCTCATATAATTCACATGAGGCCAATGCTACTATTATTTCTATTTTTACATATTAAAAAAACCTGTGGTGTAAATACTCCATGCACTTGCCTAAGAAAGCATAGAGCCATGATCCTCACCTGGGCCTACTGACCTCAGAGTTGTTCAGTCTAACCATAATTATTACAGAACAATAATATGTGTACATATGTTTTATATTAATATGTATATGCATATATATGGTTTTAAATACATGGTTTCTCTGTATAGATTTGGCTGTCCTAGATGACGTGGCCTCAAACGCAGAGATCCACCTGCCTCTGCCTCTTAAATTCTGGTATTAAAGGTGTCCGCCACCACTACCCAGTTTATAGACCAAATTATTAAAAGGTTGGTGGTCTTTCAGGCAACCTTTGCTTTCTTTGTATGGCTGGCAAGTGAAGAAATAGGAAGGCTAGTAAGACACTGACCTTTGCTTGCTGAGTTTTCTTTGCAATTAATCTGTGCAAAGCTGCCCATCTCCCCTCCGGGGAAGTGTCATTTTGGACGTCTGGGACTTAGAGACTGTCTCTAATACGTGCTTAGGGACAGTACTGCTTTGAGCTTGTCACATACTGTTTGATGTTAAGACACTGGAGGGCACAAGGTTCTACTTTTAAGTCAAATTTTATTAGAAACCAAGTTCTGTAATGAGAAATCAGAGCACCGAAATGCCAGGCGAGGGCTGGTGAGGTGGCCCAGTGGACAAAGTGCTTGCCACACAACCCAAGCTGGCAGTGTAAACATCTATAAACTCACTGCAACCTGGCAGAGATGGGAGACAAAGACGGAAGAATCCCCTGATGCTCACAGGCCATCTAGCCTGGTATACACAGCAGTGAACAAGAGGCAGAGGAGTCTCTAACAAGGTGGATGAAGACCAAGACCGAAGGTCAGAAGCTCCACGTGGGCACAGTGGCACAATACCCATTTACAGCCCCCACTCGCGCACGCATGCATGCATGCATGCATACATGAATTCATGTGTACAACACACACATGCATGCATGAGCTCATGAACTCTTGTGCACAAGACGAACAAAGCTAACACCTTTTGAACAAAATGCTGTCAACTGAATTCTCAGAATGTAAAGTTCTGCATAGTGGAAGTTGTCCCTCATGTCCCCTTCCTCTTTTGTTTGTGTTTTTCCATTTCATCTCCCCAATAAAGCCTCCCGCCCTGAAGACTAGTCCCCATTAGCAGTTCTTAGATGCTTTCTGAAGTCTGTCCCGAGAGTCCAGTGGAGCGAACCGCAGTGCTTCTGTGCTACAGTCAAGGGCAGGTACCACGTCTCAGGCATCTGTGAGGTGTCCCTACCCCTCACCCACACTAGGGCTGCTGGGGTCCCAGCTGAGTATGATTAAAGGTTATTCCTGATTTACGGAGTGTCCCCCCACCCCACCCCAGTCTCTCACCCTGTGCTGCCTGAGCGAGATCATTAAGATGCAGCAGGTGTTCAGTATTGTTTTGTTATAAAACAAAATGGGCTTAAAGCCTTCAGAGATAATGGATTCCTGTATCGGGGTATTTATGAACGAGGAAAGATATTCTGGTCTGGCCCCAGTCCCACTTCAGTAAGCTCCACACATCAAAACCATGTTTTTTATTTCTTTACTTTTCCTAATATTCTCCCTGTAATGGTTGCCTCTGATTAATGTCCTGTGTTCTCTGAGCCCCAGAAAGTGGTTTAGTTTTCCTAGGACATTTTAACAATAGTGTGATTTACGGAGCAATTCATTGGAGCCAGGGGGCAATGTAATATAACAAAGCATTTTTCACAGGCAGCCTGGAGGCCCTGGAGTTGCCACAAATGCAGAACTGCTAGATAGGAAAAGCTGAGGTGCACATGACACAGGAACCAAGGCAACTCCCTGAAAAGACAAGAAGCACCAGCTTCTGAAGGTCATTTCGCATCATCAGATGCCTAGCAGAGACCTATTAGCGCAGGAAAACCCAAAGCACCGAAAAGCTGGCAGGGTGGGTGGGGCCTCTCCTCGCTGGGTTTCTGACCTGAGATAGTGGTGCTGGGTTTTAGTCATATCAGCTGCACGGAACAATTGACTGACAGCACAGTGCTTCACCTGCATTGGCCTGAATACAGCATCCCAAATCGCCGACTCTCCCATCATCTAGTCCTGAAGAGTCAGAACTTTTCCCATGCGACTCACTGTGTGCTGGTGACACTGTGCAAGGCAAGTGCCCCCTCCCCTCCTGTTTTTATAGAGCAGACTTGGTTTCCATTTTAGAGCCAGTTTTCAAATCGTAGAGAGGTTTAAAAGGAAGCTTTGCTTGTCAGAACCGTTTCCTTTTGAGTGCCTGCCCGGCCGACTGTGTACTCCCACCCCAGGGTGCACAGGAACACTGCCTCCCGCAGCATTAGGAGTTATTGGGCAGAAAGTCTTGATCATTAGCCCCAGCCACTGGCTGTAGGGGGCTTCTGAATTCTTCCTGATGCAATATGCAGCCACCTATGGAGTTTTGCTCTCAACTTGGCTAACCATGGACCTGACCAAGGTTTTGTTTATTATTTTTTTTTCCTTAAAGACACCCCCAGATTTCCAGACTGTAAAAAGCAAACTTTGGGCCTGGAGAGGTGTCTCAGCAGTTAAGGGCACTGGCTACTCTTCCAGAGGACCCAGCTTTGATTCCCAGCACCCACGTGGCAGCTCACAACTGTCACTAATTCCAGGGGACCTGACACCCTCATACAGGGATACATGTAGACAAAGCAACAATGCCCAGAAAAAAAAAATTAAAAATAAGTCATTAAAGAAAAACAAAAGGCAGGATTTGAGGAGGCCTATAAGTCAGCCAGTTAAACAAACACCAATGTGTCTCGAATTGTGCTTGCTCTCCCTTCTCACATTTCTAGTTGAGAAAAACCTCACAAATGCACATAAACTACATTTTTAGAAAAGTGGGCACAGTGCTGGGTTGTAGAGCATCAGCAGATCATCCATCAATACTACTGAAGCTGTCGAATCCTCTAGAAGTCAAAAGACAAAACTGTAGGCGTACAGTTTCCTATGTTGGGTTAGGTTTGGAAATGATACAGAGGTCAACAGATCAAGTTGTCTTTTCTTTTGGACACTTAACAGGTATATGTGGAGAGGCATACCCACCAGAACTTCCTAGTGTGGCAGCCATCTTCAAGACAGTGCGATGACCCCCGCTTCCTGCTAGTCACACCCTGGTGTGGCTCTCACATCCTGCAAGGACTGGGTGCTATGATCAAACGAATACAGTAGAAACCATGGTACTGCCATGTCTGAGGTTACGTTACAAAGGACACTGATGCCTCCTGCGCCTAACATGTAAGGCGCTAACATGTAAGGTGGAATCAGCCGGCACCCAGTCCGTTGGCATGTATCCACCTTCTAACCAACGACAGTCTATCCATGCCTCGCTTTCACAGCAGTCGTTTTATTTTAATCTGGGACTCTCATCTGTTCTCCTAGCCCTCTCTGGAGTAGTCAGCCAACCCAGCTACCGTGCCAGTCTTACACAGCAGCCACACATAGAGACCCACAAAGAAAGGCACTGAGACTCCCTACCGCTGACTGGCCTTGTGGGAAGTGTGGGTGTGGAGCCAAACCTTCCTATGACTGAAACCCTTGTCAGGAGCTTGCCTGCAACTTCGCTAAAGACGTTGAGCCAGAACTACCTGGCAAAACCATTCCTGAGTTTCTGAGCCTCAAAACCCACGGGAAGGGATTGCTATCTGTGGTTTCAAGCCACTGCTTGCTGAGCCAGCCCTACCTCTATTGCCGGCCTCCGCTCCAGCCGTACTTTGTCCTCTTCAGGCTCAGCAGAGCCAAAACATCTGGCCCCGGTGCTCTTTCCATCAGGATTCAATTCTTGCCAGCTCTTTCAAATGCAGCATCGTTATAACTCAGCAACCGGGTCATCCTGAGTTTTCAGAAGCCAGAGTTCTCCGAATAATGCCCGCTGAGTACAGACACGCTTGGGCTTTCAGCCTGCTGGTTCAGTGTGACCTGTAGTCTTCCCATGTGGTTTGTGACAACCACCGGCTAGAAAAAGAAAACGTGCAAAGCAAACCCCCGCGTCTTCCCTGCTCTAGTGACCCTGTCTATAAGATGCCCATCTACGGGACTTTCCATGCATTTGAAGTTGAGATAATGGTCCAAACTGGACTCATGAAGCTGCCCAGAGACATTAAGGGGAAATAAAGCCATTAGCAAAGCTATGAGCTGATGATGTTATTGGAGTGGGAGCCTGGATCAGGACTTGTCAGACTTGTGGAAGACAGCAAAGCATGCTGGGAAACCTAGTGACCCATGGTGGAGAGAGAAGAAGGGTGGCTCCATATCACACATTCTCTGCCTCATGACGACTAAAGAGTTACAGCTCTCCCAGGATCCTTTGCTCCAAATAAATGTAAGGCATCCTTTAGTTTTCTACAGAAAGGGGAGGAAGGGGACTGTTTTGGAATCCCACCACTGGAGTCATTATGCTTGGAGAGAACTCCTTTTTCCCAACTCTTGTCCTTGCCTCTATTCCCACATGGCTTTGCGTCCTTATCCTAGTTTGCCTGGATTATAACACTTGCCTTCTACCTGGTGGCCAGTATCATTTTTTCAATACAAACATTGGATCACAAAATAACCTTTGTTCAAAACCATTGCCTTGGCGGGCATGGTGGTGGCGCATGCCTTTAATCCTAGCACTCAGGAGGCAGAGGCAGGCAGATCGCTGTGAGTTCGAGGCCAGCCTGTTCTACAAAGTGAGTCCAGGACAGCCAAGGCTACACAGAGAGACCCTGTCTCAAAAAACAAAAACAAAGACAAAACAAAAACAAAAACAAAAAACTATTGCCTGCTGAATCTAACCTAAGCTCCCAAACATAGAACATAGTAGGCAGAGTTCTTGTAGTCCTGTTATTGGCAAATCAAAATAAGCTCTGCCCAGAGAGAAGACATGGCTTGAATCCTGCCATTGACTCAGTTCTCCAAGCCTGTATCTTCTCCTTTGTAGAAGGAGATAACCATGCTGGCCTCTTGCAGAGTCTGGCATGTAGTAGGCACACCACAAATAACTGTTTAATAGCATAAAAGTTATGTATGAAGAAGATATGATTATATCTTGTATGTGGTAGCATTATGGCAAGTCTAGTGTTATTACCTTCTGTTATTACTATTATTTTGTGCTGCCTCATGCAATCTAGACAACATTAAAGCATCTTTATTCTAGCAGATTACCTGGCCCAGCTTAACCTCTTTTCCTTAGGTTAGGTGCAATTGTTGGTCAGTGTCTCCCGACTGCACAGTAAAGTTTGGTGTTTTGTTTTGTATATGTTGTCCCAATTCAAAGTAAAATGCCCAACCCTCAGAGTCCTAGCAGAGAGAACCTTGGCACTCCTGGCACCCTCCAGTCTGCGTCTAACATGTAAGCGCTATTAACGTCTAGCAGATGCGAATCGAAAGTCAGCCAGCATCCACTTTAGCGACATGTATACGCCCCTGTGACTGACCTCAGTCTATACATACTCCAGTCTCACAGCAGTCACTTATTTCATGTCCCTGGGGCTTTAGTTAATATAGTCTTTCTCCTTTATTTCCTTCTCATCCCTCCCCACAGAAGCTCTGTTCAGCCTTCAAAGCTCCACTGTCAGATCCGGGCATGGTGGCACACACCTTTAATCCCAGCGCTCAGGAGGCAGAGGCAGGCGGATTGCCTTGAGGCCAGCCTGGTCTACAAAGTGAGTCCAGGACAGGCAAGATAACACAAAGAAACCCATCTCAGAAAACAACAACAACAACAACAACAAAAACAAAAACAAAAAAAAAGCTCCACTGTCATTCCAAAGAAGGTATACCATTAGCCGGTACAATGAGCTAAGATGCATGACAATAATCTTTAGGGCACCGCAAACCAAAGGCACTGAGAGATAATACTTCACCTCCATTAGGATGGTTGCTATCAAAAGAAACAAAACTGCCAAATAGCACAAACCAGCCAGCAAACATCCCGGAAACAACAAGTTGGTAAGAATATCACACTTTTAAGTTCCTTTGGTGGGACTGTAAAACAGTACCGGTGGTTGCTATGGGAAATATTATGGCTGGCCTATAAAAAGTTGTGGGGTTTTGGTGTTTGCTTTGTTTTAAAGAGAGAGACTTATTTTATAATCTGTGATTCTACTTCTAGGTATTCATATCCAAAATGGTGTCTATACACTTATATTCTCAGCAGTGATAGTTTAAAAAAAAAGATGCAGTAATATAAGTATTTGCTAAATATAAATGGATAAGCAAGATGCAGTAAACACAAACAACAAAGGCCTGAAAAGGGAAGGACATTCTGACATATGCTGCGACATGGATGAACCTTGAGGGCATTATGCTAAGTGAAATAAGACCATTACAAAAAGACAAATGTTCCTGGAGTCCATTTGTTTGTGGAGCAGTAAGTTCTGCGGAGACACAAAGTGAAAGGGCAGTTGCTAGAGACGGACAGGAGCGAGAATCAGAGAGTTATGGTTTAATGGGTAACAGAGTTTCGGTTTTGCAAGAGTTCCACAGATAGATGGTGATGATGGTGACCCCACCCTATGTACTTAATGCCACTGAACTGTGTAATTAAATGGTTAAGATGGTGTGTTTTATACTGCATGCATTTTTACCACAATAAAAATATATCCCCCAACAAGGTCACTCAACATTTACAAGCTATGGCTCCGTGAAACCAGGACTCTGACCCTGTAATATATATTAAACAATAAAACAGCCCACAATAATTTCTATCAAAAAATAATTTTTTCTTTTTTTATTATATTTCTTTTTTATTTTTTTCTCCTTTATTAATTTATTCTTGTTACATCTCAATGGTTATCCCATTTCTTTTTTAAATATATACATTTATATTATTACACATAAATAAAATAAACTACATATAGCAAGAAGAACCACAAAACAATCAGGAATTATATAAATGTTACATTCATAGTGTTTTGCCTTTTTGTATTTGGCAATATTGAAGAAAACATCTTTCCTATCTTGGTGAGTCTAAAATTCTGAATGTAAATCAATACCTCTCATATCCCATCTCTATCAACTTAAGACACCTACCTAGACCTAAAAACATCTTAACCCCTAAACAGCTAAGCTTAATTGTAAGACTAAACTATCTGGTCTTCAACCCCATCAGAGACTTGAGAAGGAATAAAACTAAGTTACCTGAATAAACCGGAAGTGCAGGTTTAGCAGCTTCCAAAATGAAAAAATGACAGAGACAGTTTGCTGCCTGAAGAGTCACCCAAAAACTCTCTATAATGTTGGAGCATCATCTTCAGCCTTCTGGCCCAATATATCTGGCAGACATGTTTGTGAGGCAGGAACTGTTGGGGACTTGCTTACCATGTCTTGGCAGCCAACAGCCAAACTCTGCCTGTATCCAAGCTTGCCCATTTTTAGGCAGAGTTCTGTCTGTGGAAGAAATGAGGACATTTTGTGCAGTGGCTGGCAGGGTGGCCTTGCCAGGCCACAGAGGAAGAGGACACAGGTAGTACAGATGAGACTTGATAGGCTGAGGTCAGATGTTAGGGGGGGAGGGCTCCCCTTTTCTGAGGACTAGGGGAGGGAGGGAGAGGGCATGAGGGAAGGGGGCTACAATTGGGATGTAAAGAATTCAAACTGCAGAACAAGCAGGTAACTTATATTGCTAATCCCACTACATGGGAAGAGCTCTGAGACTGGCAGGGACATGAATACCTATGCATAGACAAGGCTTCTTGTTGGTCACATAATCTCTGTGACTTATTATTAGACGCCATTCTTCATATGGCATAAATGAAGATTTGCAGATGTCTTTCTTCTGCTCATACAAAGAGCAGAGAACCAGCCTTAATTATTCTGTCCATCCTGCACACGTCATACATTAATAATTTTAGGACTGTATAATGCTGTGAGAAATTATGTTTTCAGAAAAAAAAAAAAAGAACAGGACACTGACGCTGGATGAGACCTGATAGGATTCATTCCTCCCAGTATGCTGGACACTGACATCCTGCATCCTTCATGTTCCAGCCCCAAGCACTTCACTTGCTGTTATTCATCAGAACAGGACAGCTCGCAGGTCAGCTTCAAAGAAAAACTTCTGATCACAATTGGTCCAGCATTTCAGACTGTTCCACACAGGACTCCTATTAAGCTTGGAATTTCTCAACATTTAGAAACTGGACCACAAATGCTATTCCTGGGTTGTTTAATCATTTCCCCCTATTTTATTTGGACCCCTACAAAGGTATTATTTGCCCCAAATCAGCTGGAAGAAACCTTAAGAGAACAATGCCCCATTTCCCCTAAGAGGGGGTTTTGTTTGCTTTCTTGGGCTACAGATGCTTATTTTCATTGGGAGTTGGTTATAAGTTATTATTGGTTTTATTCAGAGAGAAAACAAGGTTGGACTTAGGAATGTCTCTCTTTTCCTTTATCTTTCTTTTGTAGGTATGGAGACAGGGGTTGAAAAGAAAGAAAGGGGGGATATAGAAATATATGTGGATGATAGGACAAAAAGTAGATTATTGAATCTACTCCTCAACTTAAGGCCTTAATTGTTACTCACAAATAAGGTTATTTTTAATTCATTGGTATAGAAGTTTGTATATTGATGCAAAATAAGTTTAATTTTGATACATTGGTATAGAATTCAAATTTAAGATTATTCTTCACACAAAATGAGGGGGCATAGGTAGGTAACCCCACTCCTAGTTTGGGTGGGCTTCACCAATGCTAGAGACCCTTAGAACCTGCATGGTGATGCTGGGCGGAGGCTAGAAATTCATCATCCACAGAAATAACTCCAGCCCTGAAATACCAAGAGAAAAAGAAAGGGAAAAGAAAGACAACCACGGTACACCACGAAATCACCAAGAAGGTCCATGGCTTTTCTTAATGTTTTAAAGTAGCTGCTATGCAGACAGCCCTGATGAAGAGACAGCAAACGTGGCCAGCCTCAGGGGTCTGCCAGCACCTGTGGCTGACCAGTCTCTCAATCATGCACAGGACCCTTTTTCTGTGAGAGAATTGAGAGCAAGAGATAATTCTGGTTGGCAAGGCTGGCCTGAGGAAGTCCAGAAGCCTGGCTCTCGCTTGCCTCTACTTCCCATATGCTCTGTTTGCTGGCGCTGCACTGTGTTAGCAGCAGGATGTATGTGTGCCTTGGGCTCTGGTACCCTGGCCTCAAACATTTTTCTTTCCAGGGGTGCCGCCGTTAGCAGAATCAGTTAGGCTCCTTCCCAAAAGTCAGTCTGCTAGTCCAAGCCAAAAACTAAAACCAATCTCCAACTGCTGCAGCTTGGGGCTCCGAAAGCCACCTGCGGAGGCCTAGGAGCTCTGAGACCAGGTCTGGGAGCTCCAAGGCCTGTCTTAGTGACTACGATCTGTTGAAATGAATAGAAAAAGTTGTCCATTAGGGTGATCCAAGAGCCTGACAGACCAAAAGAATGCAAAAAAATCTTAATAATAGCCCATCAGCATGCTACTGTGATGTTTGCACGTTATTCGGCCTTACTGTATACAGATTTTCTAGGTAGCCAGAGGCCAGGTTCCCCAGACTGAAGTGGGCAAGCTTCCTTCTCTAGGAGTCAGCAAAGGTCACACCTGAGGTATAATAGCCTTCATGAAAACCACCAGGAGGTGGGTGTGTAATGTACCCTGGTATGAGGGAAGCTGTGCAGAATCATGTAAGTCCATCTAAGCTACAGGGTACTATTCTGTCACCAACCAACCAACTACTATCGTGCAGCTGGTTCCCCAAGTCATTTGCCAAGTGCCCAGGCAGAGGAATGGATACATCCCCAGGAGGAGCCGGAGCTGATGGGCCACAGCTGGCCAGCGCTGGTGCTCCTGAAAATGCACCCACATTTTAACGCTTAGTCATAGCACCGTAGCAGTATGAAGACACATGTCCCAAGTTGTAGAGGAAGAAACTAAGGCATAGGAAAATGGCAGAGCTGGGACCCTATCCCTGCCCTTTGGTCCCCATCCTAGAATGCTTCCTGCCAAACCTGTTGTCCTCCGTGTTGTTCGACTCTCATCACTTGTTTGGGACTTAGTGTACAGCAGTATCCAACCAGCTCTCTCTTTCCCTCCATGACAGTCGTAGCACAGGTAGAATCGCTAACAGCCACAGAATGAATACCAGTGTCACATGGGGGACGTCGCAGCCACAGAATGAATACCAGTGTCACGTGGGGGACGTCGCAGCCACAGAATGAATACCAGTGTCACGTGGGGGACGTCGCAGCCACAGAATGAATACCAGTGTCACGTGGGGGTTGTCGAGGAAGATCGACTCTAAAATTATGCCATATAGGCAGTAACTGAGTCATTCTAACCCCTGAAAGAGAAAAGGCAGAGTAGAAAGCCCATCAACTCTGAGGCTGCCTTTGGTGCCTGTGGTACTCCATAGGTCACAGGTTTTAACCCTCCCTTTCTGGCAGGCTTCTGCAGCCCCATTACAAAACATGTTTAAAAATTAAGTTTGGAATGCAGGTATATGGAAGAAGACATGACTTCTTCAAGGGACGTTCTCATAATAACGTGTCGGTAAGGAAATATCAGAACCAACACCGGGATCTAAAGAAATAGCCTCAACATTTTTCCCAGTGGTTCTACATCTGGGAAGTGGTCCATGGGTGAGGATGTGACGATGTTCTCCGCCAGACTGGATGAGGTTCCTGGAAGCAAGGTTAGACCACAGATTGCTGAAGCAATAGGGCCAGCCAGAATTATTCTCTCTCAGCCAGCTGGAGATGTGCTGTAAGAAAGTACTGTTTAGTTCAGCCTGAACAAGCACTTCTGTTCCTGACATCTTTCTGGGGCTGCGCGCTGGTTAGCAGGCGAGCGTGGGGCCATAGCCCTCTGCTGTGAGGTCTGCCCTTGTACAATGAAGTTGGATGGAACACCTCTTGACACCTTAGGAAAGAGGATTTGGAAACTGCAGGCTTGTTTGCCAGCCCTGCTTCCAATGCAGCCATTGTGCTGAGAGTGGGACTGAGGCCCTGCTAGAGCCAAGATGAAGAACCACACTTTCTCCGACCGAGCCAAGCCATAGCACCATGCCTGATCCCTTTGAATGCCTGGTAAAAAAGTGGAGAGAGGCCCTCCTTCACCGAGTTCCTAGCCTCTATTCAAAAGTTTAGACCTTGGATGGAGAAATGGAGAGGAACGGACAACAAATTCAATTTAACAATTTTAAGAGCATCTTGTGACAAGTTGCTCCAAGGTCAGGAAAAGCTCCCAAGAAATCTGTTGTGCGTGATTCAGAGCCACGGGGATTAAGTTTCCCATTAAATATACACCAGTTTGGAAATTAAAGGGCAAAGCGCCTGGGACAAGACATGTTTGGGTTTCTGTCAAACACAGAGCCTTTGGAAAGCAGTTTGGAAGGCAGGATGTGGCTTCTTGGTCCTTCCGCTCTTGTCTGAGCCTTTGTTTATGACTGTTCCACACTCTGGCCGGCCCATTCTGCGTTCTGGGAACACCAGGAGAACAACCTCTCTTTCTGTAGGAACCTCGGCTCATGGGCGAAGATCATCTTTCAGGAGTTTGGAAGTCCCCACACATCTAGTCCCTTTTTAGCCCAAGCTTTGGTTTCCCTTCCGACCCTGGAAAACTAGCCCCAGGAAAGACATTATAAATCGTTAAGTCTATCCCTGTATTACAGATGACATCAAGGCCCCCAAATGTTGGCCAGTTTATTTAAGTCCCCTGAAAGGGGACACCACACGTCCCATCACCAAAATTTTCCCCATAAGCTCACTGGCTCGGTGTGCTTCTCTCCTCTATGATAGTGTCATCTTTACTCAGTCTCCTCTCTCGATCACAGTGAACCCCCTAGCAACACAAAGCCCCCCCCCTTCCCTGGCTGCCTCTTGCCTCCCCTGGTCCGGACCATCCTATTCTCTCTGGTTCTTCCCTCATACACTTTTCTCCCACTCTGCCCCAGCCCGAGCCGCCTCTTCCCACTGCTCTTCTTTGTCTGCCTTCCAGGATCAATTCTTTATTTCTGGGCGCGGGGTGGGGGTGGGGGATCAGACATGCTAAGTGCACACTCTACTGTTAGTTGCATCTCCAGTCCTCAGTTTCCCCAGGCACGCCCTACAGTGGGTATGGAGGTAAGGACTTGTCAGTACTAAATACATCTTTTACTTTAGAAAATAACCTATATTTTACCCTTGGCTGTAAATGGTAGTTTCTCTGAATTTGAGGTTGATGGTTACTGTCCCACAGCCCTTTGAAGCCATTTCATTTTCTCAGCCGCCCTCAGTTGAGGTTACTGAGGAGATCCTGGCTATAAGCCCGATTATCTTGCTTTTGTAGGCAACCCGCCTTACCTCTGTGATTGCTTTAAAGATTTTTTAGCTTTGTCTCGGATATTTTGTAGTTTACCGTATGTCTAGTTGTAGATTTTCAGTTTACCATACGTCTAGTTGTAGATTTTCAGTTTACCGTATGTCTAGTTATGGATTTTTCAGTTTACTGTATGTCTAGTTACGGATTTTCGGTTTACCGTATATCTAGTTAAATAGATTTGCAGTTTACTGTATGTCTAGTTGTGGATCTGCTTCTGCTGGTCGCATGGAGGACCCACTGTGATTCTTTGAACAATAGTTTTATTGTTGCTAATATAGGGTCATTCTCAATAGTAATGATGATAGTCACGTGCATTGCGCATTTCTATGTGCTGCGTGTTACCTCTGTGATGTCATCTGATTCTCATAAGAACCCCAGGCCTCTTTCGCTACTAAGGGAACTGGGTTATAAGGGAGTTTATTCTTTGTTCAAGGCTGTACAGCAATTGGTTCGGCCAGTTTTCGAACCTAGATGTTAGGTTTTTAATAGTGTTTCTTCTTTCTTCTAATTTTCTCCTCTTGGTACTCCTATGAGACATATATATATGTTGGTCTTCTTCATTGTCTTTTTGTTCTTATAACCATTTTGCATATATTCAGTCTCTTTGTCCCTAAATAGAGCACTCAAGGTTTCCTCTCAGCTCTCTCTTCCATCTCATTCTCCCACCGCTGTGTCTAATCTGCTACTTAACCCCTGAACTTTTAATATCAGGCAGAATATTATTTTATATCTAGAAGTTATTCTTGGCTCATTTTAGATCTTCCTGCTCTTTTAAAAAAGAAATGTCTTGTACCATTCTTAGAATGTCACTCTTCAATCTTTAAAATCATTTGAAAACACGGACTTCATAGCTTCCAACAGTTCTGCTGGGGGAGGTTGTGGCAGGCTTAGACCGGCTGTTTATTTTGACTGCAGACTATTGTAGATGGTGGCTCAGAGCCCTTGCGTTTATAGCCTTTATAGTTTTTCCTTTCTGTAAGCCAGGCTTCGTTTCCTTTCCTGTGGGAATCCTCTGTGGCCTGCACTGCTGAGGCTTAAATGAAGGGTGGTTTTCTGTTTGCTCCCAGTATCCTCAGGGTAGAACCGGCTAGGGCTCACCTTCTGCGGCTGCTTTCCTAACTCGGGGTTCCCTTCTGATGCAGGAACAGGCATTTGGACTTCACATCTGTGCCAGGCTCAGGGTGGGGTTTCATTTTTAGGACAGCCTGGTTTTGTCCCTTTAGAGATGGGGCAGAGCGCCCTCTCTGATGTCTTCCTGGGCTGCTGTGTAGAGAGGGTGTCTTTCCAATCTCTTATTTTACCTAGGTCAGGATTTCATTCCCAGGAGCTCACATGGTCATTACTGTCTCTCTAGGGCAGGTTCTTAACCTGTGGATCATGACCTCTGTGGGGGTAGCATATCAGACATCCTGCAGATCAGATATTTACGACACAATATCCGTAACAGTAGCAAAGTTACCGTTATGAAGTGTCAACAAAATGATCTTATGACTGGGCATCACCACAACATGAGGCACTGTATTAAAAGGTGGCAGCATCAGGAATTGCTGCCCTAGGGCCACTTCAGCGTGAATATCAGAACCTGTGTCTCTGTCTAGGTTACATCTCAACACCTAGGGCTTTCCTTTTGTACATATCAAGCTCATCTGTGTGTTCATTACTGTCTTACTTTTCATTTTCTTTTTTTTTTTTTTAAACAAAGGTTGTCAGATACATTTGACAAAGCATCATGACCAAGGTAACTTATAAAAGAGTTTAATTGAACTTCTGGTTTCAGGGGGCTAGAGTACATAATTGTGCTGCAAAGGCACGGTGGTAGAAATGGCTGAGAACAAACATCTTTTTTTTAAAAGATGTATTTATTTATTAAATACACATTGTTTTGAATGCATGTACACCTGTACATCAGAAGAGGGCACCAGATCTCATTATAGATGATTGTGAGCCACCATGTGGTTGCTGGGAATTGAACTCAGGACCTTTGGAAGAGCAGACAGTGCTCTTAACCTCTGAGCCATCTCTCTAGCCCTGAGAAGCACATCTTTATCTGCAAGTGGGAGGCAGGGAGAGGGCATACTGGGAATGGCACAAGTTTTTTGAAACCTCCAAACCCACCCCCAGTGGCACACCTCCTTCAACAAGGCCACACCTCCTAATCCTTCCCAAATGGTTTCATCAACTAAGGACCAAGTATTCAAGCATTATGGGCTGTTTTCATCCAAACCCTAGCATTCCACTCCCTGATCCCCATAGTCTTGTGGCCACATCATCACACAAAGTGCATTTATCAAACTTTAAACATCTACATGGGCTTTTAGTCTCAAGGCTTCTCAAAGTCCAAAGTCTCTTCTGAGATTCAAGGCGATTTCTTAATTGTAACCCCTGTAAAAATCAAAATGCAAATACTTCCAACACATAATGCATAGGATACACATTTCCATTCCAGAGGTAAGACATTGAAGCATATTGAGCGAACACTGGACCAAAGCAAGACTGAAAACCCAGCAGAACAAACTCTAAACCTTGTGTCTCCATCTCGAATGTCAAAGGGCTTAGAGGTCTTCTGCCTTTGCTGATTACAACATACTTCTCTCTTGAGTTGGTTTTCTTCCTCATACACAACTTTCCTAGGCAGATATCCCATGGCTCTGTCATGTCCAACATCATGGAGCCTCCAAAGCAATTTAGGCTTTATTTTCACAGCCTCACACAATGGCTTTCTTGCTCTTGCAGGGTCTTCATCCAGGGACTGTCATGCCAATCCCTGCCTTGCCTCAGTGTCTCTGCTTAGCTGTGGAGAAGGTTCGAGTCCATGATGGAGGAACGAAGGCATGGTGTCAGAAATGGCTGAGAGCTCACAGTACTTTGTTTGTTTGTTTGTTTGAGACAAGGTTTCTCTGTGTAGCTCTGGCTGTCCTGGACCTTGCTCTGTAGACCAGGCTGGCCTTGAACTCAGAGATCTGCCCTCCTCTGCCTCCTGAGTGCTGGGATTGAGGTGTGAGCCACCACCACCTGATAAGAGAGCACATCTTCATTCAAATGCAAAGAGGAAGAGAGCATAACGTTCTGCTGGGAATGGACAAGTTTTTTGAATCCTCAAATCCAACTGTCAGAGACACACTTCCCCCAACAAGGCCACACCTCTTAATTCATCTCAAACAGTTCCACCAAGTGGAGACCAAGTATTCAAACATATGAGCCTGTGGGGGCCACTTTCATTCAAACCAAACTTATTACTTAGTTTAAGTTATTTTTAAATTGTTGTGAAATCCAAAGGATTCATGACCAACTAAGTTTTTAAAAGTTCAGTGGCACTATTTATATTCATGGTCTTAAATAACCATCACCACCACCCATTCATAGAATGCCTCTCATCTTGCCAAACTGAAACTCCTTGCTCCTTAAGCAATAAGTCTTTTCCTTCTCACCAGACCCAGATAACCACCCACTTGCCTTCCGTCTTTGTAGACCTGGCTACTCTAGGCCTTATATATGAACCATATCATATTTTTCCTTTCATGACAGTATTTCCCTTACTAAAACATCTTCAAGGTCCATCAATGTGCTCAAATCTCCTTTTTTAAGGCTGAAGAAGAGTGGTGTGTGTGTGTGTGTGTGTGTGTGTGTGTGTGTGTGTGTGTGTGTGTTTTAGCCATCCATTGGATAAATCTTGTGACTATTTTGAAAAGTGCTTTGTGCAACATAGCATCCGAGCATCTCTCTGGACCCCTGACTTTAATTCTTTGGAGTACACACCCAGACATAGAATTGCTAGATGATATAGTAATTCATTTAATTTCTTGAAGAACTGTCCTCCTGTTTTCCACAGCAGCCCTATTATTTTCTATCCCCACCAACACTGTATGTGCTCCAAGCTCCCTCCCTCCTTGCCAGTAGTTGTTATTCTTGTGGGTGTGTGTTTTTGTTTTCTTCGGTTTCCTCATAGTTGTCTTAATGAACATGAAGTGCTGTCTGGTGTGGTTTGGGTTGCATTTCTCTAATGACCAGTTTCTTTTTACATGCTTGTTGGCCGGTTGTAGATCTTTGGAGAAATGTTCATTCAATTCTTCTGCCTGTTTTTAAGATTAGATTGTTTCATGTGAGTGTGTGGTTTGGTTTTTTGGTGTGTGTGTGTGTGTGTGTGTGTGTGTGTGTGTGTGTGTGTGTGTGTGTGTTTCCTTGGTTATAATCATTGTTGCCTATGCATTCTAAAGAGCTTTCTTTTATGTTGTAAAAGATTTCTCGGCATCGACATGGGAGGTTTTCTATGCTATCCCATGCTGTTTTGCTAGATCAAGGAGTTGCCGACACCCTTTCCGGTGGCTTTTACCACACACTCTGGATGTTTCAGTGTCATAAGAAACTTCCCAGTATCCCTAGCCTTCTGCCTTTGCCTCCCTGTTATAACAGCCCAAGATTTTACAGCAAACAAGCCCCACTGACCCCGAAACCCTCTCAAGTGTGTGTGGGGGGGGGGGAGGCAGGGCAGGGAGAAACCGTCTGTGCTGTCCCTTTGAAGCATACAGCATCTTAGGTTCAGGCAAAAAGTAACAGTTACTGATGCCATTTAGAGTCTTCCTCTCCACTCAGACTTGCAATGTCCTCTCCTGTGGCCCCACTGTGACCACTCAGTTCTACTCAGGTTGTCTAGAGTGTGCAAGGCCTTGGATTTGATCCCCCTAGTTCCATTAAACAGAAACAAAAACAAACTTTGGAGATGGACACATAGGACTTCAGAATTCCATTTCCGAAAGCGTGGTAGTGCCTACTCAGTTTGCACTTCTATCTCCTTACACACACACACACACACACACACACACACACACACACACACGAAGAGAGACAGACAGACAGACAGACAGACAGACAGACATGCACTGGCTGTCGCTGTCTTAGAGGATCACGAAGAGGCAAGGATAATTTCATCTAGGAACTAAAGCAGTTGCCATGGAGGAGTGGTGCTTACTGGCCTGCTCAGTCTGTTTTCTTATTCAACTCAGGACCACTTGCATAGGAGTGGCACTGCACCTAGTGGGCTGGGCCCTCCAACATCAATGATCAAGTCAAAAAATGCCATATTAGACTTGCCTACAGGCCAGTCTTATGGGGGGTGCCCTGTTCTCATAAGACTCCAGCTTGTGTCAAAAGCACACCCTGACAGTCTCTCCACGAGGTTCAAGCCCTTTTTTTCATGTGTGATTACACAAAACCCTGTTTTGCTTGCTTATCTTCCCTGGCCAAATCACTAGCAAATGGAGGAAGTGTGGCTCATCCACCACAGCGCTTCAGCACCCTGCATAAGATCTGGTACACAGGACGCAATAAATGTCAATGGAGTGGAATGAAATCATCCGGGGCCTCTTAACCAGCTAGTAGCAAAGTTTAAAATAAAATGTGGGCTCCTTGATTAGCAATCCAGTGTTCTCTGTGTCACTACCTCTATCACAATGCCAATGTATGCGGGTGGCTGTTCTTGCCCAGCTGTGAGCTTTTGCAGCAAGGCAGTGTGCATGGAGGAAGGAACACGGTCCTCTACTATTGGATGGGAGAGTTTTGATGTTACATACTCGGCCATTATGAGGACCTGATGGGACAGCTTTTGGCTGTACCCTTCGAGAAATACAAAGCACAGAGGGGGACGGATTAGCATTGTCATCTGAGCCACTGCTTAACTTCTTGTCTTCAGCAAGGAGATTATAAACTAGAGCACGTGTTTCTGCTGTTATTTCAAAACCATCAAAAGAAGACTTAATCCCTTTCTCCATGGCCCTGGGGCCAGTTAGCAGTGGATGCAGATTCCTCCATACTTAGAGAAGGTAGCATCCTCTTTGCTCATTGCACTACGCCAGCAAGCCCTTCTCATCCTGGGCTGATGAACCTCCAAGCTGCTCATGTTCCCAAGTATGTGTGGGGCCCAGAGATGGACTACATCTCCTTACATGCTTGTGGGGAGTACCTGTGTGTGTGCATGTTGTGCACATTCATGTGGAAGACAGAGGATAGATAACCTCTGTTTCCTAGTTTCTTGTTTGTTTGTTTTGTTTTTGTTTTTGTTTTTTCTGAGACACGGTCTCTCTGTGTAGCCTTGGTTGTCCTAGACTCGCTTTGTAGACCAGGCTGGCTTTGAACTCACAGAGATCCGCCTGCCTCTGCCTCCCAAATGCTAGGATTAAAGGCGTGCGCCACCACACCCAGCTCCTAGTTTCTTCTAAATTAGAGAGAGGATTGTGATGCACATCACCACAAAAGATGCTGCCCTCCTCTTCAAGTCACCTTAGAGGACCATTTTCCCCATCCTCTTTGCTGTCTACCCAGAGGTTCTCCCACTTATGTCTTCTTACTGTGCCTCACAAGGGCTGTTTCCTTCTGCTGTTGGCATCCCCTGGATTCCCGAGCCTCCTGTTCCTTATTCACCGTACGGGTGTATTGTTACCCACTTTGATTTGCTGCTGTTTGAACCAGATACTGTCTGTCTTGTAGCGTTTAATCCTCTGAAAGATTGAAGGCTGCAATTTGTGTGAATGATGGCTCCTTATAAGAGGCAAAGTCATACCGTACGTCATGCCCATTTTGAACAGATTTCCCTGTCTCCACTTCCATTCTGACTAAGAGATTAATGAATCAAGAAGTGTGTTCTGGTGGCTTTACGCTGACTGGCTCCTGAGAAATGCTAGCACATTCCTATGATCTGTGGGAGTTGACAGGCTCAACGACTTGTCACTGCTTTCTACACTACGACAGCACCAGTCTCTCCTGCACCATAAATCTCAGAAGACTGAATCCTCTGCCTATGAATGTGGTCCCTTCCCTTTGACATTTAAGTGTCTGAGAAGGAAGAGATTCTATTCTGAGAAGGGGCTTTGAAAAGAAAATTAAAAGTGAATCATTTGTTTACCTGGAATAATTTCCTCCTACCAATGTTATTTATACTTTTCAAGGAATTTAATTATTTTAAAAGTTCAACACAAAAGTAAAGTATCCATATGAAGCCTGCTTGGAGGAATATAAATGTGCACACACACACGCGCGCGTGTGTGTGTGTGTGTGTGTGTGTGTGTATGTGTGTACATGTGTGTTCATGTATGTATGTATCCACGTGCACCCACACACACAGCATGTGGAAATCAGAAGACAGCCTTGGATGTAGGTTTTCCCTTTCTTCCTTGCTTGTCTGTGACAGTGTCCCCTTCCTACCCCTTTTAGCTTTGTTTATATTTCCATATGCCAAGCTAGACGCTTTCCCTCACTAGTTTCCAGGGAATCTCCTGTCTCTGCCTTCCATTTCACTGTAGAGTGCTGGAATTACACACATGCGCTACTGTGCCAGGCTTCCTGCAGATTCTGAGATGGGTGAAAAGCTTCACCCACTGGGCCTTGTCCCCAGAACCCATCACATTTTTATTGCCACATTATTTTAATGCTGAGAGATTAGAGGATGGTTTCTTGGTGTGCGGCCAGCCTCGTGGGGACAAAGACATTGCTGGGATTAAGAAAGAGCTGCCCAGTTTTTGGAGAGAGGTTGAGATCTTCATTGGAAGGCACTGGGTTGACAGACCCAAGTGTAGAGCTTTTCCAAAAAAGGCAAGAGTGAGGCTTACTTATGCATGTTATGAAAAGGGCGGGCAAGGGCGGGTAAGGGTGGCAGGCGAGGCTGTTTCTGGAAAGAGGGATGGAGATGAAACTGGAAGATGAGTGGGAGTCTGATGCTTGGACTGGCTAGGTAGAGCCATGGGGTGTTTGTTTCAACAGGAGGATGTGTTTCATGAACATAGGCATTAAAGCTCTTTGGAGATAAGGAAGCGATTCAAGAAAGGATGAGAGATTGTGTGAGCCAGTTGAACAAGAGAACCATTGGATCCAAAGGGACCAATGATGTAGGGACTAGGCAGAGGACAAAGATGAAGAAAAAGGAAGAGTAGACCCATGGAAACTGCTTCATGCCTCCTGCTTCCTTGATCAAAGTGTACGCAATTGAAGAATGGCTCATATACCAGCTCTGTCCATAAACATTAAGCGCACTAACCATGGGGGCTAGTGCTCTGCTCACTGATATTTGGGGCCCATGGGGAGGTGGCAGGGATGGAGTAAGACCCCATCACAAAAGCACTATGCAGGGCTGACTCCCAGGTAAGAGATAGATGCTCAACCAGGAGCCTGAAGCCTGTCTCACTGGTTGGACAAAGGTGTTATGGGTGCACCTGCCCTTTTGTCTGGTATGCTGACTGCACCTTGCTCGGTCCTCCCTCTAGCAGGTAGCTCTGTGCCTTCCTCATTATAGCTCGGAATCTGAGTGAGAGCAGCAGCTTCTCAACTTGTGGGTTGCATCCCCTTTGGGGGTATCGGACAGCCCTTTCACCAGGGTCTCCTAGGACCATCGGAAAACAAAGATATTGACATGATTTGTGAAAATAGCAAAATTATAGTTTGTTTCTTTGTTTTTAACAGAGCTTGCCTTAGGTTTACTTGTAAAAACAGCATAGGACACTGGTCATCTGTAAATAGTGTGTAGGTAGGTGTGTTGCACCAGTCCATCTGTCTTCCCATAGGCAGAAGCCTTTTCTATGGGGCCTTCACAGGGGCCTGGGCAGCTTTGGGAGCCTGAGCTGGGGCTGCAGCCTGGGCCTTAGCTGCGGCTTTCGCCTTGGCTTGAAGCTTGGGCTGTGGTTGGTAGAGCCTACGACCCTTGTTCATGTAGCTTCAAATCTTCTTCCCAAGCTTGGGATGAGCGATGAAAGCGAGCCGGCTGAGTTTGTGGCTGGGGCCCTTTGGCATCTTGGGCTTAATGGCCTTAGGCTTCACAGGGGCCTTAATGGACTCTGCGCGCACACTCATTGCCTTTGCGTTGTTTGCCTGCATCTTCTTCAGGCCTTTCTTGTTGTGCTTCTTGGCAAAGCACATGTTCCTCAGGACCTTGGGGTCAACCCCCTTAAGCAATTCCTATCTTTGTGACCGGGGTTTCTTGATGCCATTTCTGTGCCATCTGTGGGACTAGTTGTGTGTGGTGTGGTTCTTGGACTTGGCCATGTCTGCACGGTAACCTGCAGCTCCCCCAAAATTACAGATTTAAAGTAGCAATGGAAACAGTTTTACGGGGGAGGGGTTGCCGCGGCATGAGGAACTATATTAAAGGGTCGCAGCGTTAGGAAGGTTGAGGACCAGTGCTCTAGAGGCACCCACTGAGAGCTCCAGAAGTGTCTGAGAAGAATTGGGCCAGAGGCCTGTGGATAGTGATGGAAATAGTGATTGACTGTTACAGAAGGGAAAGATTGCTCCTGGGGATGCAAGTGGGCTGAAAGCCTGGACAAGTCCCAGCTTTCAAAGGTCGTAGGTCCCCAGCCTCATGACCCTTAGAGGTTATTTACACAGCACAGCCCTCTTCCAGCTTTTGGCACATCTTTGCTCCACTCTAGTGAGGAAGGGTTTCCACTGTTTCTGTCAACTGGCTTTTCTCATATGTTAATCCCGATGCCTTCCTCCAGCTCTGCTCAACCGCCTGAAAACTGTCAAGTCTGGGCTGCTGATTAAGAGAAGGAAAGACACATACTCAGAAGGGTTTCAGAAGCCTACACTCCATTCCTGTCGGCTGTGTGGCAGGAGGCAGACTGCTTGAACCTTCTGGTCTTTTAGTTAATAACATTAATTTGGTTTTTTTTTTTTTAAGGATTTATTTATTTGTATGTGCATTGGTGTTTTTCTTGCATGTGTGTCTGTGCAAGGGTGCCAGATGCCACGGAACTGAAGTTGCAGACAGTTGTGAGCTGCCAGTGCTCTTAACCACTGAACCATCTCTCCAACCCTTTAAATTAAGGGTTAACTAAATAAAATTCCCTACCCAGCAGTGGCAAGGGTCCAGAGTGACCAGAACCGCAACCTGGGTTGGCCAGGAACCCAGAATAACAAAGAGAATAAGAGGTTTGAAGCCAGGGCCTGTGAGTTGTCTCAGGGGAAAGTTGCCACTGAGTCTGATGGCCTGAGCTTCTCCCGTCAGACTCATGTGGAGGAAGGAGAGAACCAAGTCCCCCGGGTGGTCATCTGCCCTGGCTTGTGTCCCTTACCCAAAAAAATTAATGAATAAATAAATAGATTTTTTTTAAAAAAAGTTTCAGATTAGGGGAAAGTTTGGTGTTCTTATGGATAGGGGCAACTCATAGTTTCTTTAAATGCTAGACAGCAGGTAAGGAAAGGGGTCCAAAGCCTCAGGAAGGGTCCAGAGTTTGGGCAGTGAGGAAACCAGTGTGTGTATGTCAAAACTCCTTGAGCTGTATGACTAAGTTTTGTACATTGTGCTCTGGGTAAGTTATCTTTATAAAAAGACGACTTAAAACACCCAAGCGGAGAGTGGCTGCCTGTGACTTCGTGTATGGTGTGTGGACGGCAGAGGTGGTCTCTGGGAAAAGCTGCTGAGCCTGCCCAAGCTGTGGTCCATTCTGCCCTGGACAAGGAAGTTCCTCCTCTCCCATTGCTCAGAGGAGCCAATAGTCTCAGTCTCCCCCCCCCCCCCCCCGCCCACTCTCATTTCCTTTCTGTGCTTATTTTTACTATTGGCATTCTTTTCCCCCCAAGCATTGATTTTTTAAAAAGCGGATTCCATTACAAAATCTTCACAGAGCGTATCGCACACTTTGCTTGTTAACTAATCACCCCCATCACCCTCCTAAAGCCCCTCCTCCCAAATAGCTTCTTCTCCACCTTCGTATGTGCTTTAAAACCTAGAGTCCACATATCAGTTTAGTCCTTGCTGGCCCCTCAGAACTTGCAAGACACTTGGGGAATGTTTCTTGGCTTTTAGAAACAAACAGGAAGACCCAGGAGCAGAGGAGACCCAGAACCACAGCTGAAGAAATAATGGGAAACACAACTCCAGGCAGAAGGGCAGACATGTTTCCCAGGAGCTCAGTGGAGGGGCCTGCGGATCTGGAAGGCATCAGCCGGGAGCTCAGCTCCCTGATGTGTGCCACCGCCATACAAGTCAAGCCTGGTGCCCATGGGCTCTTTGGGCCATGCTTCTTGGCCTTGGCCACTCCCTGAACACTCTCATCCATAGGCAAGACCTCAACTGCCCACATCTTTCTCCGCTACTCCATATAATGCCAGGAATGTGAGTGTTTATGGGACAGATTCTACACTTGTTGTAGCCCAACAACTGCAAGCCATGCTTCCTGCAGAGAACCCTGGAGCACAGTCCTACTACCCCCCCCAGCTCCCTGTGTCTCTGTCTCCAGAGCGGAAAGTAAGTGGGGGAAGATCCCAGCTCCTTCCAGGAGCTGGAATCTGACCCCATTGTTAATTCTCCTGGAAGCCACTGGAGAGCTACTTTCAGATTCCCTCTTATGGCCACTCTAAGTAGCTAACCCAAAGATTTTAGAAAAATGGCCAACGTGAAAAATCAAGGGCCTCAGCCATCCAAAGGTTCACACTTCCTTCCTCATGTTCTGAAAAAAGGAATCCTTTCAGATAAAGCAACAGGAGAAAACACAGCTTGCCAGGGGAACAGGAGATGATGAGCCTGAATTCAATGGTGGCTGACAGCCAGCCAGGTCCCACCAGGACCATCATTTGGCACGCCTCATCCTCCGAGCCTTCCAGCTAAAAGCGCGGCAGCTCCCTTTCACGTTAGCTCAGAAATACTGACTTGTTCTCCATCCTTCCGGGAGCTCTCGGTGTCTGGGGACTTCTTTTGGGTCACAGGTGGTCCCTGCCTTTCTCTGACAGGTCAAAGGGCTCAGCTCTCCTTTTACTACCGAAATGTGAATCCCATAATCACTTTGCTCCCGCCGTTGAATTAGCTGACCCCATGAAGCCACCGTTTTCATCAGAGAAATACACTGTGAGCCACAACGGTATTCAGAGTGATACAGGGGAAAGATTGTTCAGGAATGGTTACTGATAGAGACTCATTTGGGCCTTTAGGGAGTGGTAGAAAAGTCCATGGCTTCCTCAGCCAGGGACCTCCCTAACAGTACAGGCTGCAAGCTCGGTCGGTTGGATGTCATTGTAGTGGCCTTGCCTGCCTCCTCCTGCCTGTAGCTTCAACGTGTTCCAATTCTCGGCCAGCCTCAGCTAATATTTCAGTTGATACACACATGTGCTCACACATGGGCAAACACAGGCACACACGCGGATGCTCATCCACACCCACTGTTCAACAGCAATTAAAGACCGCACTCAGCATCGTGTTACCCTCAGCCTGGCCGTTTGGTTCCTGAGATCTTGACCTACTACATGTTTGGGCAAAACGTTTGGTTCACTTTGCTGTGGTAATTATAGATGAGCCCCACCCTGCTCTTTACCAGTGCAGCGATACAATTCGAGGAACTTAGTTTTTAAAGTCATTGGGATGGATAAGATTGATGCCAAAGTGCCCAGTTTCCCACTCACCCACAGTTAGCTGCCTGCAAACCATGTCTAAAATTATCCTTAATTCCAAGTCCTCTCTATACAATCAACCCCTCCAATATAATAATTCTAAAACCTTTTCTTGATTTCTGCTTTTAATAAAGTACATTTAGAGAGGATATGAATTCCAGATTTGATCTTAGACTCTGGGGATGTATGTTCCTCTTCTGGAACGTGTATATCCGGTCCTGGGGTGAAATGGGGGGGAGGGGGGAGAAAGAAGAGGGGAGAGAGAGAGAGAGAGAGAGAGAGAGAACAGCATAACAAACATTCCTTGTGCTGCTTATGCTGTTTATGAGCTCAGCATGTAGGGAGAAGCAAAGAAGCCTGGGATATTGTTAAAGTCAGGTAGGGAGTACTTGGGTGTCGGGGAGCCTGAAGTTGGTTGCCAACCTCTTTGATATGTTGAGGGTTTTTTTGTTTGTTTGTTTTTTGTAGAGAGATGACAACTATATCCAATAAGGTTTCAGTTTTAGGTGATACTTGGGAGGGAGGGATGGAGGGAGGGAGGGAGAGAGAGAGAGAGAGAGAGAGAGAGAGAGAGAGAGAGAGAGAGAGAGAGAGAGAGAGAGAGAGAGACTTTGTTTAATCACTGTTCTATCAGCTCCGGGCTCCTAAGCACATTTGGCATAATGACAAGAGTCTCACCACCCCCAGGTACAACCTTGCCAGAAGCACAACTCCAGCCACAGGATTCTTCTGCACAAAGGCTGGAAGAAAATGATCTGGGCTGTTGAATGCAGGAAACAGAAGGTGTGCTTCTGACTCATCACTCCCTCTGTGTGTGTCCTGGGGCATCTCCTGTGGAGTTGGAGAGATGCAGCCAGCAGGAGTGAGAGGCTCGGGTGGGAAGCTTTGTCGCCTGTGCCTGTCATAGGCTTGCTACCCAGGTGCCTTTGAGTCATCAACTCATTGCTCAGCATTGGGAGAGTGACTTAAATCTGCCTTGCTCATCTGCTCTACTGGCTCATAGTTCAAACGAACCCTTTCTTGTTCACTTGTGTGATGGTTAGGTGATGGCATGGAGTCACCAAAGTGGATACCTAGTTATAGGAGGACTTTGACAGAGGTTCTAATTTGTCCCCTGGGACCTCATGCCACTGTGACATGGAAGATAAACTCAGTCTTTTAGTCTCAGCCCCATCCTGTGGTTTCTTTGGATACTTTTGTCTCTTCTGGAGAAACGCTGGAGTTTCAGATGATCATCCTTCGCTTCTCTCTAGGGTGGTCCCCAGACTTATAAGAAGGAGAAGGGCGGGCTTGATTTCATACCCACCACGTCTGATGGAATGTGGCTGGTCAGGGCTCCCTGGGCCAGTGACGCCGGATGCACGATGTGTCCCGTCCCTTGGCATCCTGCCAGCGTCTGTGCTGCAGACTACATTCATTGGATAGTTTGTGGTTCTGAGTCAGAGCCCAGGCTCTTCTCTTCCTAATTCCCCTCTTCCCTATCCAAGCTCCAGCCTTGGTGCTGTGGGCTGCTGGGTTTGGCTGTGATGCTATGGAGGTCAGGACCCTAGCAATCTGTCTTGTTGCCGTTGGCCCCGGTACCGTCTTGTTGCCACCACGGACATCCTCTCTGGGAAGTTCTGCAGTCAGACTCAACCAGAATGTGCACCCCACCCCTCCAGGAACACAGAGAAGGCCTGAGATCTTTCCACACCACACAGGAACTGAGGGTAGCCTGGGAAAGCTAACCTCCAGTCCTTCCATTGCTTAACCACACAGCAGTACTCAGTGTATTTTAATGTGGCCACTCTCAGATGGGTGTGGGAAGGCTGTCTCTATGCAGAACTCCAACTGTGACGTGAGGAGAAAGGACATGCATTATGGTTAATTCATCTAATATATCTTCCCCACTGGGGAAGCCCAGGGCAGATCAAGATCAAGTTCAGTGTGTCCCTCCAGCTTTGGTCTCCCTCCCACTTGTCATGGCCCCTTTCTATAAGAAATGGGCCAGCCTTTGCTGCAATTCTCTCAGTCTCTGCTCTATCTTTATCCCTGCACATCTTGTAGGCAGGGTAAATTTTGAGTCGAAGGTTTTGAAGGTGGATTGGTGTTTCGTTCCCCACCACTGTAAGTCCTGCCTGGCTAAAAAAGGTGGCCTCCTTAGTCTCCATGCCGCCCCATGGGAGAGAACCAACCCCTAACACCATTAACAATACTCTTCTATGTTTACAGACAGGAGCCTAGCATGACCATCCCCTGAGAGGCTCCACCCTAGCAGCTGATCAAATCAGATGCTGAGACTCACAGCCAAGCATTAGGTAGATTTGGAGAGTCCTACAGAAGCGGGGAGTGGGGGAGACAGAAGGATTCAGAGGGGACAAGAATGCCACAAGAAGACCAACAGAGTCAACTATCCTAGACCCATGGGGACTTACAGAGACAGAAGCACCAAGCAGAGAGGTCTGCTGGACTGGACCTAGGCCCCTACACATATGTAACTGATGGGCAGTTTGATCTTCATGTGGGTCCCCTAGGAAGTTGAGCAGGTGCTGCCTATGACATGGACTCTGTTGCTTACTTTTTTATCACATTCCCCCTAGCAGGGCTGCCTTGCCTAGAGTCAGTGGATAAGGAGAGTTCAGTCCTGATGTGACTTGATGTGCTGGGGTGGGTTGGGGGACTCCCCTTTTCTGAGGAGAAGGGGAGAGGACGGGGAAGAGGATAGGAGGGCGGAACTGAGAGGAGGGAGGTGTCTATGATTGGGATGTAAAGTGAATATATAAATAATAATAATAATAATAATAATAATAATAATAATAATAATAAACAAATGGGCCAGCATCCTGCCTCTATACTTTATGCTTTTCCGCTTACCCTAGAGTGCCTAGCCTCCTTGCCTAGTTCCCCAGACAAACAAGACTCATGGCCTGAGTTCTGCCTACAGGCTTGTTGCTGGTTATACAATTGGGGGGAGCTAAGGAAATTTGGAAAATCCTGTTTATCCTTCAACAAAGCCGAGTTGTTACAACTATTATTTCCGTAACACCCATTTCTAGATGAGTCTCAACCTTAACGGTTTCACAGTCACACTGAAGAAATATAAGGGTTAGCATCTGTCTCTGGGTGAAGACTTAGGTCCGTTAGAGAAAGAGAATAGAGCAGAAACTACGTTCCCTTCAGCCAGCATAGCCTCTTCCGTCACTAAAAAGAGCTGGATTCCAGAGAGGGTACTGGAAAAAAGCACTTTGGAAAATCTGACACACTCTTCTAATGTGTATGTAGATGTTCGCTTTATTATTATTATTAGTATGCTTCCAAGGTGCTCATCTCTCAGAAGATGGCCTAGGGCAACTTTGGATGAGTGGTATTTAGCGTACTGACTCAGAAGGAGGCTTTGAAGCTCCCAGCAGCGTCTCTTCCAGTAAAAATATTTCATGACGTACCCTGAAGCATCTGCCATGGACCACTTTCCAGTGGGCGGCTTCAGCGATTATTACCAGATTCTACTCGGCCCCTTCTGTGGATGGGTCCCCCTTTTCCCCACCTCTACCTCCTTCTCATGCCTCCCACGGCAACCAGCTACCATGACAGGGGAAAGGAATCAGAGAAATGCAGATAAGCATCCCAGCTCTACTACACAAAGCTGATTGGCCTTTTTTAGTGGAGGGACTAGAATTAATATTGAGACAATTAAAAAATAAAATTAAACCAAACTCTTGGGGCCTGTTATAGAAGCAATGAGAATTCAAGAAGGGGCCGGAGAGATGGCTCCATGGCTAAGAGCACGCACTGCTTTTCCTGAGGATTGGGGCTTATTCCCAGTACCCCTTCAAGTGTCTCACGACTGTCTATAACTCTAGCTTGGAACTGACACCTCTGGTCTCTGTGGGCACCTGCACTCCTGTGGCCCTACTCCCACACAGATACCCACATAATTTTTAAATGGTATTAAATGGTATTAAAACTTAAAATACAAAGAAGACTCCACAAGGGAAGATGATCTTGTTTAGATCTGAAATGGCCCCATTCAGGTCCCCATGTTACAGAATCGGATGTCAGCCTTCAATGCTGCTGCCAGTCTATTGGGAGGAAGTGAAGGGCATTGTGGGACTTCAGCCCCCTCCTCTCTGTCTCTTTGCTCAGCTGCCACGAGCTGGAAAGATCTCTTTCGTCCTGTGTTTCTGCCAAAATGTGCTGTGTTGCCACAGACCCAAAGTTAATAAGGCCAAGAGGCCGAGGATCCAAAACCTCTGAAACCAGGACCCAAAATAAACCTTTGCTTGTTCCAATTGTTTTTCTTCCGTGTCTCATCACAGCAACAGAAAGCTGGCTAGAAACAGGAGAGCAGGAGAAGACGGAGGGTATCTAGATCAGAGCAAGCCTGAGAGAATCACTGTATGCGGTGGAACAAAGGTGAGGTAGAGATGAGTAGACTGAGGTGGGCCGTGAGGAGGGAGAGGTGGGTGCCATCTGTGGGGGACTGTGATCTCTAGGGTGACAGGGCAGGATGGATCATTGTCTGGAGGCCACAGGGGAGACAGCAAGTCCTCGGCATCTTTCTTTGTATTGCAAAGAAAGTAGCATTTTTGATGACTGGTGGGGTGTTGGGAATAAGGGAAGAGAAACTGATGGCTCTTGGTGGAGGTGCGAGGGGGGGAGGAGAACAATTCGCTGATAGGTTGGAGAGAGGGCTCTGGTGGGTAAGCTGGCCAGGGGAGACACTCTACTGAAAAGAAAAGTGCTTCATTTCCTTTAGCTATTTGGAGCTTAGTGGCACAATCAATATGGAGACCCCAAAGTGCTTGCCTGCCCCCAACCCCCAAAATTACATACTTTTACATATGCATAACATAAATGTTTGTCTTTTTACATTTTATTTATTTATTTATTTTGGTTTTTCCAGACAGGGTTTCTCTGTGACGCCTTGGCTGTTCTGGAGTCACTTTGTAGACCAGGCTGGCCTGGAACTCACAGAGATATACCTGCCTCTGCATCCCCAAGTGCTGGGATTACAGGTGTGTGCCACCTTGCTCGGCTCATAAGTTTTTTTTTTTAATTATCAAAAAAATAGTCACGAACTTGCCTACTTCATTGGATGGAATAAGAAAAGGAGGCTGAATGTGAATTTATTTAATAAAATATAATTTTAAAAAAGAAGGCTACATAGCACTGGAGTTGAGCTGACTTCAAATCTCTAATTATGAGGTATGTGTTTAAAGGGAATTACAAAAACTCTTTGTGCCTGATTTTTTTTTCCATCCATATAAACGGCAATGGTGTGTTTATCTCACAAACAAAATTTACATTGATCAGTTCACAGTCAACATGACGATCCAAGGTAGAAACACATCGGCTGTTTATTACTTTGACCAAATGAAATAATAAGCACTGAAGACATTTATAAATTATAAAGGTTTCAACAGTAGGAACATTCTGTGTAAAGACAGTGGGCTAATGTTGGGAAAATACTGACTCTGGGAGTCTTGAGGCCTGTTTTCTACTTAACTTAAAACATGATGTCATTGTGTGTTTGTGTATGCCCATGTGCCCGAGATCATCTTAACTTAAAACATGATGTCATTGTGTGTTTGTGTATGCCCACGTGCCCGGGATCATCTTAACTTAAAACATGATGTCATTGTGTGTTTGTGTATGCCCACGTGCCCGAGATCATCTTAACTTAAAACATGATGTCGTTGTGTGTTTGTGTATGCCCACGTGCCCGAGATCACCTGATGGAGGGAGACGTGCATTTGCATGTGGAAGAACTTTGTGGAGTCAGTTTTCTCCATCCACCATTTTTGTACATTCTTGGGATCGAACTTGGGTCTTCTTCAGGCTTGAATGACAAGTACCTTTACCCAGCAAACTCTCTTGATGACCCTAAAACAATTTTCTTTGTTTTTTAAAAATATTTATTTATTAATGCATAAACATATTAATGCATGCCACAAGAGGGCATCAGATCACATTATAGATGGTTGCGAGCTACCGTATGGTTGCTGGGAATTGAACTCAGGCCCTCTGGAAGAGCAGGCAGTGCTCTTAACCTCTGAGCCGTCTCTCCAGCCTCACAATTTTCTTTGTTTAAAGAAAGTTTTTTAGATTTATTTATTTTTCATGTATGAGCATTTTGCCTGCTTATCTGTTTGTACACCATGTACATATACCTGGTATCCACAGAGGTCAAAAGAGGGTGTTGGGTCCCCTGGAGCTGGAGTAGCAGATGGTTGTGAGCCTCTGTGGGGTGTTCTGAACTGAACCTGGGGCCTGCAGGAGCAGCAAGTGACCACTGAGCCATCGTTACCACTGGGTCATCTCTCCAGCTCTTAGAGCATGCCTCTTAACATATAATAAGGCTCACTTTACACATACACACACACACACACACACACACACACACACACTATATATATATACACATTATCATATTATACATATAAAATTTATAATTATGTATACAATTCATTATATATTATATTGTACAATTAATTATATATAATATTAGCTACATACTTATATAGGTATAATTACTATTAATTACATATAATATATTTTTATATATTATTTGTATATATAATATATATTTTATATATTATATGTATATATAATATATATTCTATATATAGCACACCTCATCCAGTACAGAACCACTGGGGTCTGAAAATAAAAGGTGATCGTGTAAATCTATTTTGTAAACTAATAATTTCAAAGTCAATGTAATGTTACCCCTATTTTTTTTTAAAGATTTAATCTAAAATGTTAATTGTGTATGTATATATGTGTGGCTATGTACACATGAGTGCAGGTGCCCACAGAGGTCAGAGATGTTGAATTCCCCACAGCTGGAGTTCCAGGCAGATGTGGGCCACCTAATATGGGTTCTGGGGGCCAAATGTGAGTCCTCTGGAAGAGAAGTGTGTGTGTGTCTTAACCATCATTATTACCATATTTAAAACACAGACTTCCGGAATGAATACAGAATCCATTAGAAATGCTTTCACTATGTCTCAGAATAGCATTCCATGTAAGTCTTACTCACTCGGCTTTGTACTGGGATGCTGAACAGCCTCCAGAAGTTCATGTATTAATGGCAGTGTCGTCCCCAGGGTGCATTGAGCGGTGGTAGAACCTTAGGAAGCAGGGCTCAGCAGGAGGTCCTGAGGGCGGTAGGGGTATGTTCTAGGCAGGATGGAGGGATTCCAGCTCCTTCCTCTTTGCCTTTTGATTCTTGGCCATGAGGTGAAAATTCTTACTCGCGGTACCCTCCCTCTCGGTGCCATCTGGCCCAACCACCACAGGTCCAAAATTAATGTGGCCACCTGATCACGAACTGGAAGCTCGGAGCCAAAGTAAACGTTTCCCCTTATAAGATAATTATTTCAGGTATTCTGCCGCAGTGACAGAAACTGACTAACACACGCAGGTTCCGCAGTTTAATTGCCAAAGGGAGACTCAGCTCCCTGAAGAGAAGTAAAATCTTGAGTTACTTTACATTGGCCTGGGCTTTGGAAATGGGCGGCAGTCGCTTGAATAGAATCTCTGTGGAGCTTTGCACATTTGGTGTTTATTTGGTTTGGGTCAGCACACGGAGAGTGGGGTTTGGTGAGGGTGGAGGTGAGGAACCTAGTCATCTCTGTAAAACCTTGCATTTCCAGCTCTAATTAGTCCTTTTCGGAAAAGGCCCAGCTTTCCTCATTTCTAAGGAATGTCCATCTCATCCAAGGTGAGCGCGCGCGCGCGTGCGTGTGTGTGTGTGTGTGTGTGTGTGTGTGTGTGCGCGCGCGCGCGCGCGCGCGTCCCCACCCTCTCCCCACCCCCACCCCCGCCCCTCCGCTCGGCAACACTTAGTTATTAGTATGGATGGTTCAGGAGAAAAACAAAGCTTTGAAGAGCAGAAACAAATTCCAACTTGACCTCAGACTGCTCCTGGTGCCTGTGAGTCACTTTCCCACCCACACATCAAGCCGAGCTCCCGCAGGGAGACAGCAGCAGGACAGCAGGGTTCGCAGAGCCCTTCAATCAGGTGTGATGTTTTAGGCAGCAGGGACGTGCGGTGCAGAGGACGAGCTCATTAAGAGTCTGTTTCTTTAGCCTCCTCCTGTTTCTTCCCAGGACTGGGCTCTATCAAGACTCAGAACGGAACAAAGATTTTTAATCTGGCAGGAGAGGATGGGTCCTGAGGCCCAGATCACCCTCTCCTTTCCTTAAATGTTTATTTGTGCAGTGTCAGTTTTTGTTGTTTCTTTGGGGATGGTATATTCATTTCCTGATAAACGCACTTTAAGAATTAAAGATGCTAACATCGATTGCAGAAATTAGATGGAGCTGCTTCTGCTGTGTGTCCAGCTTTATCCATTTTTTTAAAAAAGATTTAATTATTTATTTACTATTATGTATACAATGCTCTGACTTCATGTACACCTGAAGGCCAGAAGAGGGCACCAGATCACATTGTAGATGGTTGTGAGCCACATGTGGTTTCTGGGAATTGAACTCAGGACCCCTGGAAGAGCAGTCAGTGCCTTTAACCTCTTAGCCATCTCTCCAGCTTAATCCATTTGGGGGGCATTGTGCTATCTCTTGGCAGGGGACCAGATACAGCTTTCATTCTGCAAACCAAGACCCATTCTTGGCCACATGACTCCTGGCAAGGCGAGGAGATGGAATGGGTGCTAACTATGGGTTAGCCTTGCAACTCTGAGCACACAATTGGCCCGCCCCTTAGGGTTTTCAGTAACACTTGTTGGAGCAACCTTTGGAGATAAAGTATCTGAAAAAACAAAGCAACCAACCCAAATCGTAACTACAGTACATTTGCGAATGAAGGCTTTAGCTATGACATCCAGCAGTTCTCAACCTGTGGGTCTCGACCCCTTTGGGAGTCAAATGACCCTTTCACAGGGCTCACCTCAGACCATCAGAAAAAGACAGATACTTACATTACAATTTGTAACGGTAGCAAGATTACAGCTATGAAATAGTAAGGAAAATAATTTTATGGTTGGGAATCATCACCACAACATGAAGAACTGAATTGAAAGGTCTTTGCACAGGGAAGGCTGAGAACCACTGCCATAGACTGTCAGAGTGGTATCTGGAAATCATAATTAAAATATGCTTTTACTGTTATAAGTATAAATTTATGAGATGCAGAGCCCATAGTTCATTCTTGTCATAAATTTTCAGCTGGCAACACCTACCTACACGAACTCATTTAAGGAGAGTGGACGGAGGTGGCGCATAGGAAATCTGTCTTCCACTCTAAAAGCACAGGGCTTTCCCTGATAACTTATCTCCGCTTAAATGAGTCCCCACCTCGGACTTCTGGTTCAATTGTTTTGACATCTATACCTGAGAACTACTGTTGTCAGTCGCCCAGCTTGTCCCTTACTTGGCACCATCAGTTTGGGTAGAAGAAGAAGAAGAAGAAGAAGAAGAAGAAGAAGAAGAAGAAGAAGAAGAAGAAGAAGAAGAAGAAGAAGAAGAACAAGAAAAAGAAGAAGAACAAGAAGAACAAGAACAAGAACAAGAAAAACAAAAAGAAGAAGAAGAAGAAGAAGAAGAAGAAGAAGAAGAAGAAGAAGAAGAAGAAGAAGAAGAAGAAGAACAAGAGCAAGAACAAGAACAAGAACTTAAGTGATTTGTAACAGGGTCCCCAATCTGGGTTTTTCCCTGGGGAAAGGGCACTTTTTTTTTACTTTGAAAAGTAAATTATCCCCCCCCCCCCCGCCAAAAAAAGTCACAAAAAACATAACATGGGTCCAGCGAACAGCTCAGTACGGACATTACCTCATCCTGGCTGTGCCGTTCCCTCTAGTTTAGAGAAGTAGATGTCTGTCTACACCATAGCACCTTGAGCGCGTGGAAAGCTAAGCAGGGTCGGGCCTAGTTAGTACTTGGATGGGAGAGGTCGACCCCTGCGGGAGGGTTTATATAGACATCCCTCCAGCAGCACCAGCTCAGGAGCCATGACAAGGCTCCTCCTTCTCCCAGGGGGCAGTTGCCTGAGGGGTTTCATTCCACCTGTCGAACCTTGAATGACTGCAGCCCAGTTAATCAGAGGCAAAGCGTAATACTGGCTTTCACTCATTGGTGTTGATCCTGTGTGTCCGTCTGGAGCCCCCGGGGCTGCTTCTTCCCTTCTGAGCCTCTAGGCACCAGGCACCGAACCAGAAGGAACCAACTTAGCCGCTTAGGCGGGGAATTTAGCCTGGCGGGCAGGTCCGAGGATCCCAGGCTGGTGTTAAGTCCCGGGAGGAAGAAGAACGCATCCTGGAACTGACTGTCACCTGAGAGTTGTGCCACCCAAGTGCAGAATTCCAGATTATAAATTCTTGAGATTTATTTATTTTTATTGTATATGTGGGAATGTTTTGCCTTCATATATGTCTACGCACCACATGCGTCCCTGGTGCCCGTGGAGGCCAGATGAGGGTATCCGATCCCCTGGGACTGGAGTTACAGATGGTTGCTAGGCTCTTCCGTGTGGGTGCCAGGAATCACACTTGGGTCTTCTGAAGGAACAGCCAGTGCTTTTGACCACTGAGCCATCTCTCCAGCCCCTTCTCATGATTTATTTATTATTTATTTATTTTTAGGTTTTTGAGACAGAGTCTCATTATGTAGCCCTGGCTGTACTGGAACTCACTCTGTAGACCAGGCTGGCCTAAAACTCACAGGGATTATCCTGCCTCTACCTCCCAAGTGCTGGGATTAAAGATGTGTGCCGCTGTGGACCAGGCTAGTTCTAAACTCCTGGACCTTGGTGGTTCAGACTGCTACTCCTTCCAGAAATGACTGTACCTTGAATGCCCTTTTTAATTATGATTTATTTATTTATTTTAGTTTTCGAGACAGGCTTTGCCTGTCCTGGATATCCTGGACTAGCTTTGTAGACCAGGCTAGCCTGGAACTCACAGAGATCTGCCTGCCTCTGCCTCCCAAGTGCTGAGATTAAAGGCATGTACTACCACACCTGGCTGAATGCTCTTTTTTTTTTTTTTTTTTAACTAGACAGCATCTGTTTACTTCCAATGACCAGTCTACAGGTGATCAGTATTTGTATCACCAATGTTTCTAAGAAATTTGCGTCAGGATAGTCAAGGCTTTCCTGTGAGATCAAGTTAACCCCGGGGGCCCAAACTTGAACACAAAGGACTCATTCATACTCGTGCTGTGTGTCCATTGTAAGTCAAGGGTGACCCTGCATGTCTGGGGACTTCTGCTCCATCCATCACGCAGGATCCAGGCTGATGGATCTGCCTGTGGATCCTCGCGTCCTCCACAAAGAGGAGGCCAGACCCCTTATCTCTCAGTAGTTTAGGGCTTTGACCTTAGAGTGAGAAATGACATCTGTGCTTATGTCCCATCGGCTCTGAGTCACAGGGTCCCATCTAACTGCAAGGGGACCAGGCATGCTACAGCCTTAGTCCTATTTTCCTTGCGTTGCCGTGACTATTGGAAGCTGTATTGTAATATTAAACAACAACAACAAAATGTATTTAGTTCATGATTAATTGTTGTTTGTAAGTCCAACCAGCATGGATGTATTCCAAGAGGAAAGAGAAGTAGAAGAGAAGAGACCACTGTGTGAAGTGGCCTCACTTTCTAACTTGTCCTGGAGGTGGCTAATCCAGTCTTGTGAAACAATGTAGTTCCACAAGACCGGTTGGGTTGTGCTCCCTTCTGAGGCCACTGTCCCTGTTCCCTGTAACTTAAGTACGTTCTCTGGGTCCCATCCCTTAAAGGTTCCAGGCCGTCAGCTCATGAACCCTTGGGGGACAAACCATATATAAACCATAGAAGCAGTTCTTCTTTTTGCCTGAAAAGAGGAGAAACAGATTTTGATGAGCATTGGCAATACCAGCTTCAATCCCTGCTCTTGCGTTTTAGCCATGACTTGTTAACAAGACTGCTTAAATACCAGGCCCCAGAACACTCAAGAGCAACACAGAAGAAGCTCATGGCCTCTCCCAAGTTTGCCTCTGTGGTCCTCAGCAAGAGCACGCTCCGAGGCCTTTCTCTTTTCTTTCTTCCATTTGGAGATGTCAAAGGTGAAAAATGTTTTGAAGGCACTATTTTAGAGAACGGAGCTGTATGGCAGCAACTAGGAAATCTTGAATGGTGGGAGCAGGCTGCGCAGTTAACCCTGTGGTAGTTTGTGGCCCCATCTGCCCGCAGGCATGCAGACTCAGCCTTCATCTGCACTTGGAATTCATCTTTAGCCTGGCGGGC
The DNA here is from genome assembly GCF_964271855.1 of Acomys minous. NCBI lineage: Eukaryota > Metazoa > Chordata > Mammalia > Rodentia > Muridae > Acomys > Acomys minous. The sequence continues at coordinate 16,224,852 of NC_140497.1, read as the reverse complement.
TGGGCCTGTTCTGAGATGCCAGAGTTTAACTTACTGGAACAGAAAACCACATCAAAAACTCCATCCCATGACTGTGTTAAGGAACCCAAACCCCACATCAGAACACTCTGGCTAGTGTGGAAGTCCTGAAATGTAATGTGTGTTCTTCACTGGGAATTAAGAACATATGAGCCCAGTTCTAATTATAGCCGACCCTTAAGACGCGTTTTTAATTAGGAATTGAGAGACCTGGACATCAGGAGCCACAACTGACCTGGCTGTGGCATTCATCATCCTGAGAACTTAAATGACCCGCACACAGTAGGTATTCAAATATTCACCTTGCAGTGATGGTGCGTGGTATGGTTTGTGGTGCTGGAGATAAAACTCAGCTAAGTTTATCTATTGGTGCCTTGAAGGGTTCAGTCAGGAGTAGCTGTACTTCCTGGAAATGATTAAAAAAAGATGGTCTCTCACTTTAGTTATTGATAATAACAATAACCTTTACTATTGATTTCATTCCTGCTCCATTTTGTTCCCCTCTAGCATGGGATGAAATGGAATCCAGGCCCTCACACATGCTAAACAAATGACCTTACACTGAGCTATGCCTGTGTCAGTGTCTACTCAGTTTTGTTGTTGGGACCGGGTTTCTCTGCATAAGAGCCCTGGCTGTCCTAGACTTCCTTTGTAAACCAGGCTGGCCTTGAACTCACAGAAATCCACCTGCCTCTGCCTCCCAAGCACTGGAATTAAAGTTGTGCACCATCACACCCTGCTTATGTCTACTTAGGTTGTTTCATGTAATCTGTACAGACACCTATAAATTAATCTACTAGTATCCATTTTATACACTCACCAAAACTGAGAATTACCAAGGTGAAAAAACTTACATATGCAAGCATCAAAATGTTTTATAGCATCCTAATTATCTTTATAATGTTTAGGCTTATGCTTTAATTTATAAGTTAAAAATAAAATTTTTGTTACTTGTTTACTTGTATTTTGAAAATAGTAGTTTTGGCTGTCTTGGAACTCACTATTTAGATCAGGCTGGCCTCAAACTCAGAGATATCATTTTGCCATTGCCTCCCAAGTTCTGAGACTGAGGGTGTATGCCACCCCAGCTGCTAGAAAAGTAAATTTTTATTTTTTTTAATCTTTTTGTTTTTCGAGACAGTGTTTCTCTGTTTACCCTTGGCTGCCCTGGACTATCTGTATAGACCATGCTGGCATCGAACTCACAGTGATCCACCTGCCTCTGCCTCCTGAGTGCTGGGATTAAAAGTGTGTGCCACCACACCTGGCTTGAAAAGTAAATTTAAAAAAAAAAAGAAAGATTTTTATTTGCAGCTAGGCAGTGGTGGCACATACCTTTAATCCCAGCACTTGGGAGGCAAAGGCAGATGGATCTGAGTTTAAGTCCAGCCTGGTGTACATAGTGAGATCAGAGGCAGCCAGGGCTACACAGAGAAGCTTGTCTCAAAAACCAACCAAACAACCAAACAACCAAAACACACACACACACACACACACACACACACACACACACACACACAAAGTATATTTTACTTCTTGATCGGAGAGCTAGTTCACTGGTTATTATACTTATTGTTCTTCCAGAGAACCAGGGTTTGGTTTCCAGAGCCCCCACAGTGCCCACAACCATGTGTAACTTCATTTCCAGGGGATCTGACACCTCCTTCTGACCTTTGAAGGCACCAGACATGCATATGGTGTGTGTACATACATGCAGGTAAATCACTTAAACACATAAAATAAGTAACTATAAAGAGAATTTTAATTAAAAGATTTTTTATTTATTTTCACGTAATGTGTGTATTTATTTGTCTGCATGTATGTATGTGCATTACATGCAAGAAAGAAATGCCCTGAGAGGCCAGAAGGGGACATCAGATTCTTAGGAACTGGAGTTACAGATGGTTATAAGCTTCAATGTCGGTGCTGGGAACTGAACTCAGGTCCTCTAGCAAGAGCAGTAAGTGATCTTAGCCACCGACCCATCTTTTCAGCCCTGAACAATAAGTATTAAAAGATATTTCAGGAAATTTGTCCCAAGCTATACACACTTAAGTAGTAGAGAGAATTCTATCCCAGGTGTATCCCATCACAAAGATGATAATATGTTTCAAATCATTTCATTTCAACAACTCAACTAGAAGAAAACAAATTAAACACAAAACCAGCCAGGCACAGTAGTTCACACCTCTGTATTCCCAGCCTTCAGGAGTCTGAGGCAGGAGGATTACACGTTCCAGGTCAGCTTGAACTACATAGTGAAACCCTGTCTCAAAAAAATTAAAACAAGTAATTCATCGTGAACAAAACGGAAACGGTATAAAATAAAAGCCACTTACAGTCAACTCTCCTAGAGCTGTTCGCTATCACAGCCTGGCCATTGTCTGTTCAGATGTCAGCCCCACGTGACTGGGCATGCTTCCCCGTAGCCTCTCGCCTACCTTCCCTACATATCAGCATCCCCCACAGTCAATGCCAAGAGAGCACAGTCCAGCTGAAAAGAACAGCCAAATGATGTGGGCTGCTGACAGGTTTGTAGTTGGAGGGATTGCCTGTAGCCTCCCAGCAGCATTGCCCCTCTCCCATACCCCTTAAACCACACGGCTTCTGTCCTTTGTCTCCTTCAGCCATCCCCTGTTTACAACATCACACTGTCTCTAATTTGTCTCCTTTCCATCTCTCTGTGCTGGAAAAGGACAGGTTTCCAACATAGTGTTTATTATGGCATCAGCCAGGATCATGAATAATAAATCCACTCGTTACTCTCTGTACACATTTCCTTACCAATATATATATATGCTCTGTGTGGTAGGCACCTATATGTTCCTCGGGAATATATTTGCTGTGACAGCAGTGACATCTTAAAGTTCTGTCTGTGGCTATTTTACTTTGCTGAGGAGAAGAAAAGAGCAGGTGTCCCTCTGCAGGGGGAGTTGGATGGTAGACCACTGCTCCCACGTCATCGAAGTCACTGTGACTGCATTTAGTTAAGTCAGTCTGCACTGTGTTTCCATTTACAGCACACTGCGTAACAGAGAAAACTTCCAGCAGGTCATCAACACCTGACAGGCTCAATATTTTTATTTCTGTTAGTCACGCTCGTTTCTATGACGTAAAATATAAGCCAATGCTAGTACAGCCATTTCCCACCTCGCATGGTCCTTCACGTGTTCTTCTGACAATGCTGTTAACAAAACCGTGAGGAGAAGACCCCGAGCCTGCCCTTGACCAGACACCTTTGGGATCTGTAGCCCCCCCACACACACACTAGCTGAAGCCTTGTCCCAAGAGCCTGGAAAACTCCAGTGCCCTGATGGCCTCATTTGCTTTGTCTAAATTGGTGCTTTTTTTTTTTTTTTAACTTCTCTTGGTCATGTGTTGGTCACTACATTTAAAGATGGCCACAGAGTCTTTGACAAATGGCTCCGGTTCCAAGATCATGCCGCTGTTTCTACTTCCTGTTTCTTGGAACTTTGGCCCCCCCTCCCCCCACCCCACCCCCTACCCCCCGCTGCCCTTGTAGCCAACCACTGTTCTGGAAGGAGGCCAAGGTGGCCCAAAGACAGACCCTAGAACAGTAGTTCTCAGCCTATGGGTTGCAACCCCCTAGGAGAGTGTCAAATTACCCTTTCACGGAGGGGTGGGGGTGGGGGTAGGGGGGTGGGGGGGGCCACCTTAAGACCACTGGAAAACACAGATATATACGTTACAATTCACAGTAGTAGCTAAATTGCAGTTATGAAGTAGCAACAAAAATAATGTTATGGTTGGGGCTCACCACAACATGAAGGACTGTACTAAAGGGTCTTGGCGTTAGGAAGGCTGAGGACCACTGCCACAGAAGAGGTGGCCCGCCCCTAGCTTGTATCCTTTACAAACGATCAGATCTACATGCCTGTGGACAAAATAAAATGGTATTTTAAGCCACTAAGTTTTCACCTTGTTTGGTGCATAGCTACAGAAAACCAGAATACACTTTTATCATGAGAAACATTTGGCTGGATATTGAGTTGGTGCCTATTACCCTGTTGTGCACATTATAAAACACACACATAAGTCAAACCGGGTTGCCTATAAACAGAAACTGTAAGATTGTTGTTTTAGTTAATTTTCTATTGCTGTGAAGAGACATCACGACCAACACAACTTATGAAAGAAAACATTTAGGGACAGGAGAGATGGCTCAATGCTTAAGAGCACTGGTTGCTCTTCCAGAGGACCTGGGTTCAATTCCCAACACCCACACGGTTAACTCACAACTATCTGTAACTCCAGTTTCAGGGAAACCAATAAAAACATGTGGCGTACAGACATACATGCTGGCAAAACACTCATAAAGTAAAAATAAACACACATAAAATAAAAATAAGTTTAAAAAGAAAGCATTTAATTGGAGGCTTGCTTAGAATTCCAGAGGGTGAGTCTGTGACCATCATCACAGAAGGCAGGCAGACGGGCAGGGTGGTGGGGCAGGAGTCAGGGATCTCAAAGCCCACCCGCAGTGACACACCTCTTTTGATAAGGCCACACCTCCTAATTCTTCCTAAATAGTTCACCAATTGAGAACCACTCAAATGGATGGGCCTATGGGAGCTGCTCTCATTCAAACCACCACGGTCCACTCCCTGGCCCCCATAGGCTTGTGGCCATATCATAATGCAAAATGCATCTAGTCCAACTACAGAAGCCCCCATAGTCCTTTACAGTCTCAAGACTGTTTAAAGGTCCAAAGTCTCTGCTAAGACTCAAGGCACACTCTTAATTATAAACCCTTGTAAATCAAAAAGCAAATTACATACTCCAACAAACACAATGGCACAGAATATGCATCACCATTCCAAAAAGGAGGAGATGGAGCATAGTGAGGAAATACTGGGCCAAAGCAGAGCTAAAATCCAGCTGGGCAAACCTCAAACTCTGTGATTCCTGTCTGAGGTCAAAGGGCTCTTCAGATCTCCCACTCCTTCCAGCTTTGTTGATGGCAACACACCTCTCCCTCTCCCTCTCCCTGTCTCCCTCCCTCCCTTCCCCCCCCCACCTCTCTCTCTTATCTGTCTCTGTCTCTTTCTGTGTGTCTCTCTGTCTGTGTTTCTGTGTCTCTGTGTCTGTCTCTGTCTCTACATCTCTGTCTGTGTGTCTTTCTGTGTCTCTCTGTGTCTCTGTCTCTCTCTGTGTCTTTGTCTCTGTTTCTCTCTCTCTTTCTCTCTCTCTCTCTCTCTCTCTCTCTCTCTCTCTCTCTCTCTCTCTCTCTCTCTCTCTCTCATTCCGATCCCTGTATGCATCTCTCTTTAGCAGACATCCCACAGCTCCGGCATCTCCAACATCTTTGGATCTCCAATGTAATCCAGGCTCCATTTTCACAGCTTCATGAAATGGCCTCTCCAGGCCTCCATACAAGGATGCCTCTGCCACATGCCAGGCCTCATTGGCTTTCCTCAACTTTGGAGAGGGATTCTACGACCTGTGTATTCTTCCTGACTTTAAAGACAGAACCCCGTGGTTGATGCAGCCAAGTTCCTCTGCTTGCTTTGGCTGAAACCTGGCCCCTTCCTTGAATTACATTTGCAAAAGCCTTATTGATGCTCTCTTTTACTGTATAAACTTTCCTTTTTACAAATTACAGGATTAGCTGGGGGGAGGGGGTTGTCTTGCCCTGAGGTACCTCCCAGTTAATTCCATTTAGCATCAGGCCTTTCTTTAAACTTCTCATCTCCTGAAGCAGAGAACTTGGCTCCAACACTGAATTCCCTGGTGCTCTTTTTCTCCTCAAACTGTACATTGTGTATTCCTTTTTCTCCTGCCCACTCCTTTTCATTCTAAGTCTGCATAAGGTGAGCACTAATAACCACGGAACGCGGTCAGTACAAGATGGCCTTGAACTCCCCTCTGCCAGAAGACCCAAGTTTGATTCGTGTTGTAAAAAAAAAAAGAGACATCATCATCATCATTTTTTTTTTTTGCCACTTCTAAACATTCTTTTTTGCAATTAGAACCAGCAAATTGCCCTTTTGGTTTTGTTTTGTTTTTTTAAAGCATTTTTTAAGTAATTAATTCATTTGACTATCACTGTAGAATAGAAAGGATTTAAACATTCTAGTCCTGACAAATGCTACAGTTCATCTGTTTGAATGGGAATGACTCCATAGGCTCATATGTTTGAAACTTGGTCCCAGTTGGTGGAACTGTTTGGAAAATATTGGGAGGTGTGGCCTTTTGGGGGAGAGGTGTGTCACTGGGGGGTGGGATTTGAGGTGTCTGCTTCCTGCAAGGGGTTTAAGATGTGAGCTCTCCGCTGTTCCTGCCACCATGCCTTTGTCCTGCCACCAGAGACTCTTGCCCCGTAGAATTGTGAACTCAATTAAATAATTTCTTTTTTATAAGTTGCTTTGGCCATGTTGTCTCTTCAGGGAAATAGAAAAGTAATGTTAATAAGTTGTTATCAGGAGTCTGCTATTGCTGTGATAGGCCTGAAACTGCTACAGTGTTTTGTTTTTTTAGGATTGTGAGAGGACTTTGGGACTTTGGAGTAGAAAAGTGATTGAATGCTGGAAGCAGGGCTTCGTTGTCCATCCTAGTAGAAAACTGGAAACCACTGTGGGCTGTGGAGGTGTCATCTCTGGAGGTTTCAGAGGAGAATAATGTCAGCAGCTGGGCTAGAGATGATTCTTGTGATATTTTGGGGAAGAATGTGGCTGTTTTCTGCCCTTATCCTAAGAATTTTCCTGAGACTAAATTTAAACTAATGGACCTAAAGAACTGTTGGCACGGGGCTGGAGAGATGGCTCAGAGGTTAAGCGCACTGACTGCTCTTCCAAAGGTCCTGAGTTCAATTCCCAGCAACCACATGGTGGATCAAAACCATCTATAATGATGCCCTCTTCTAGCCTGCAGATTGTACATGCACACAGAGCACTATGTACATAATAAAACATAAATAAATATTTAAGAATTGTTGGCACATAATAATAACATACAAATGTGCAAGTCCATACATCTCTGTATTTTATTTAAGGGTGAGGAGAGTAAGTCTGGAGATGTAGCTTTGGTGTTTAGCCCTTGCCTGGTGCATACAAAGCCCTGGCTTGATCCTCAGCACTAGAAAAGAAAACTGAGGGAAGTGTTCTATCTGCTTATAGTGGCTGTACCACTCTTTCTAATACACCAGGGGACTTGAGTTCTAATGATTCTCAATTCTAATGACCTCTCAATAAGTACTGAAAACATGAATGTTCTGGGTTACACCAACAGCCAAGAGTTGTTACATGTATCACTAGTTTAGGGGCAAAGATACTGAACATTCTATCATATGAAATGGATAAAAGACAGTTCCCAAGGTTCTAAGAGTGAATAAATGTCAAATGTTCTTCAGTTCAGAGAACTGAGAAAACACAGGGAATGATTTGGGTCTACTACTTAAAATCCTATGGGTAAAGATGATGAAAAATGACTCAAGAAAAAGTGAGTATTAGTTAAATCTTGCAGACATTTTAAAATAATTTTGTTTTGTTTTTTTATGTTTTTCGAGACAGGGTTTCTCTGTTTAGCCTTGACTGTCCTGGACTCGCTTTGTAGACCAGACTGGCCTCGAACTCATAGAGATCTGCCTGTCTCTGCCTCCTGAGTGCTGGGATTAAAGGTGTGCGCCACCACCACCCAGCTTAAAAGAATTTTTAAAGAATAATTTAAGTTCCACTTGTGTAATGAGTGGCCCATACAAAACTCAGAATTCGGTAGAGGAAAGTTCATCTAATAAACTATGAGGACACTCACAAGTTCAAGGTGTCGTTGCTCTGCTGCTCACAGAAGATGCTAACACAGTCCTTTTGCTCTTTGGGAGTGTGCCCTTTATCATAGAGTTGTGTCAGTCCAATTGTGATGGAAGACAGAACAAGAAGGAACATTCCCAGAAATTCCCCCAAAATCTTGTAACATCTGTCCCATTGAAATCTGTGGACATATCACATGGGAGTATATTAAAACTTTTGGAGAAACTATGTATTAAATATGAAGTTACCAAGTAAAAGAAAGGAACACACACACACAAATTTAAAGTAATGAGCTAGGTTTTTTTTGCAGAGATTTCAGGGCAGCCTACTATTGACCCAGCTGTGGGGCTATAAGCAATCGCTCATATGTAGGTCTACAATGAAAAAGAGCAAATGGAGCAAAAGTAATATAAAATGTACAGTTTATAGGGGAAAGACACTAGCAAGGCTAAATTTTTGTTTGTTTAGCTTTGTTTTGAGACAGGGGTTCTCTCTGTGTAGCCCTAGCCATCCTGGAATTTGCTCTGTAGACCAGGCTGGTCTCGAGCTCACAGCAATCCACCTGCCTCTCCCTCCATAGTGCTGAGATGAAAGGCATGTGCCCCCACTGCCTGGCTAGGCTACTAAGGTTAATTTTATAGCCAAAGCTTCCAAGGACTGTGATGGAAAGAGGTTGCAACCAGGCAAGCAAAACAATGCCTTTAAGGAGGAGCCAAACCTACACTGGAATAAAAAGAAGAGTACCCACCAGCATAAAGGAGGAAAGGAAAGGGAGAAATGTAATTAAGTTATAACTGATGGGCAGTGTGACCTTCAAGTAGGTCCCCTACTAAGTTGAGTGGGTGCAGTCTATGACATAGACTCTGTTGCCTGCTTTCGGTCACTTCACCCTAAAGGAGCTGCCTTGCCTGGCCTCAGTGGATGAGGATCTCAGTTCTGAAGCAACTTGATGTGCTGGGGTGGGCTGGGGGGATCCCCTTTTCTGAGGAAAAGGGGAGGGGGTGGGGGAAGAGGGTAGGAGGGAGGGGCCTACCATAGGATGTAAAGTGAATATAAAAATTAAAATTAAATTTAAAAAATTATAATCTCACATAAATAAAACAATGAAAGAAAGCTGTTGTAAATGTGATTCAAGGTACATTCTTTGGGACGTCGCAGAAGTTGGCAATGTCATCTACGTGGTTCCAATGTCTTAGTCACTGTTCCATGCCTGTGAAGAGACACCATGATCAAGGCGACTCTCACAAAAGAAGGCATTTAATCGGGGCTGGCTTACAGGCCCAGAGGGTCAGCCTGTTATCATCATGGCAGTAGGCATGGCAGGCATGGTGCTGGAAAAGTAACTGAGAGCTGCATTCTGATCCACAGGCAGACAGGGAGACACTGGGTTTGTCATGGGCTTTTGAAACCCCAAAGCCCACCCTCAGTGATGCACCACCTCCAACAAGGCCACACCTTCTAATCCTTTCAAATAGTGCCACACCTTGGTAACTAAGCATTCAAATATATGAGGCTATGGGGACCTTTCTTTCTCTCTTTCTCTCTCTCTCTCTCTCTCTCTCTCTGATTTTTCAAGACAGGGTTTCTCTGTGTAGCTTTGGCTGTCCTGGACTCACTCTGTAGACCAGGCTGGCCTTGAACTCACAGTAATCCACCTGCCTCTGCCTCCCCAACGGCTGAGATTAAATGTGTGCGCCACAGCGCCCAGCATCTTTTTCAAACCACCACATGAGCTCTGCAATTAAGAAGAGCTGCTGAAGGCAGGGCAGTGTCTGCATGAAGGTCCCAAGAGGGCAAGAGGCTCTGAGAAGCCATTGTGTGAAGCCATGAAAGTGAAGCCTGAATTATGTTGGAGACCCCAAGATGACGGGCATGCTAGAGCCGTGGGATGTCTGCCAAGGAGAGCAGCATACAAGAGGTGGAACCAGCCCAAGAGAGCTCAAAAATATGCTGCAGTCAGTAAAGCTGGGAGGGATAGAGATATCTCAAGCCCTTTGACACTGAACAAGGAGCTCCAGGATTTGGAGTGTGCCCTGCTGGGTTTCAGTCTTAGTTTGGCCCAGTATTTCCTCGCTACGTCTGATTCTTCCCTTTTGGAATGGTAATGTACAGTCTGTTCATTGTGTGTGGGAAGTATGTAATTTGCTTTTTGATTTTAAGGCAGGTTAGAGTTAAGAGGGTGCCTTGGTTGTCAGAAGAGACTTTGAACTTTGGTCTTTTCAACAGTGTTGAGATAGAAAGACTGAGGAAACTTTTGAAGTTGGACTAAGTGCATTTTGCACGATGCTGCAGTCCCGTCTATGGGCGCCAGGAAGTGGAGTGTGGTGGCTTGGGTGAGAATGGCCCACACAAGTTGATAAGTTTGACTACTCCAGTCCCACTCGGCAGAACTGTTTGGGAAGAATTAGGAGGCATGGGGTGGCCCCATGATGGACTCTCACTTTCTGGAACTGTAAGCCCAAATTAAATGATTTCTTTTATAAGTTCCCTTGGTGATGAGTTTTTTTTTTTAATTACAGCAATAGAAGAGTAGCTAATGCTATATCTATATTATTTCAGCCCAATAGCTAAAACCTCATATTATCATTTTAACAAATTACATGTTTTTATAATAAGATGACATCATACTTTATTCCTATAGTTTATCGTTGACTATTCAGGCTGTATTCCAGCTTGGGTTTTATAAGAATCACCCTTATTATATACATCTTTATATATGTGATTCTTTCCTTCAGATATAGTCCTTAAAGAAGAATGATTGGTTATGGACACAGAATATGAATCAGCATTGTCAAGCTGCTCCACAGAAGTTTGCACAATTTATAATTTCTCTAACGAGCCATTTCCCAGCACCTTCAACAATATTACATTTGCTGGTTCTATAAAAAAAATCTGTGCTGCACAAACACATATGACATGCATTCTGTGTATTAAACTTGCCCTATGATTTTTGGCTTTTTGCCTCCTCTTATTTATTTTTGTAAGCTGCCCTCTCTTATGTGGGAAGGAAAAAAAGCATTCTGTAAATACGCAATTTTAGAGAGGTATTTTCTAATTCTGGGAGAGACAAAAAAATGGCAGCTTTATTAGCCATTAACTTCTTTTATCTTCAAGTGCTAACACAACTGCAATTGTCTAGAAGAAGAAGGAGGAAGAGGAGGAGAAGAAGAAGAACTTATGTTGAGTCACTGAAGAGCTTCAAGCCCAGCTAGACTCAGTGGATTAAAAACTAACTTCTCTCTGTCTCGCAGCTCTGGTCTCCTCCATTTATCTCCGCTCACAGGAAGACTCCTGAAGAATCAAGGGCAAGAGTTTGAGGCTGTCCCGGATACAGAAGTGAAATCCTATTTCAAAATAAGCCGGGGTCCAAAGACATAGCTCAGGGGTTAAGAACACTTTCCACTATTACAGAGGACCAGAGTTCAGTCCCCAGCACCTGTGTCGAATAGCTCACAACCATTAGCAACTCCAGTTCTAGAAGGTCACACACCCTCTTCTGGCCTCCACGGACACCTGCACACACATGGCACAGACACACGTGGGCATACACACACATAAATACACATTTAGAGTAAATCTTTAGACATAAAATTCTTTAAGCTATACTGGAGAGTTAGCCATTTTGCCCTTCTGACCAGTTCTTCCCAATTATTGCCCAAGGGATTGGAATTCTCTAGGGAAAGAGAATGCATCTTTCCAACAGCTGTTATCAAAAAGCGCAGGAAAGAGCATGATTGATATCTTAAGGCATGTGCCCGTATGTGAACCAATCACTGTGGCCAGGATAATGGACTACTCTGATTGGCTGGACCTGGCTTGCTTGCCTTCAGTTAGGAACATGATAGGTTTTACCACTGCCAAACTGAAGGAGCACTGCATTACAGTATGGTGGAATTATAGGGTCAGGACTGGATGGTCTCAAAGAAAGATTACAGGGTAGAATATACAGTCTAAGCGCATTGGATGGCTTCTGGTCAACCCTTGGGGTATTTTGGGATTTTGTTGTTGTTATTATTTTTTTGTTTGTTTCAAGACAGGGTTCCTGGTATAGCCTTGACTGTCCCGGACTCACTTTGTAGACTCACAGTGATCCACCTGCCTCTGCCTCCCTGAATGTTGGGATTAAAGAACATCACCACGCCTGGCTTCCCTCTAAGTGTGTTTTTGTTTTTTGTTTTTGTTTTTTTAAGATTTATTTATTTATTATGTATACAGTCTTCTGCCTGCCTGTACACCTGCACACCAGAAGAAGGCACCAGATCTCATTATAGATGGTTGTGAGCCACTATGTGGTTGCTGAGAATTGAACTCAGGACCCCTGGAAGACCAGTCAGTGCTCCCAACCTCTGAGCCATCTCTCCAGCGCCCCCTTCTGGGTTTTTAACGAAAGATATTTGGTGCACTAGAAAGAGGACTGGGTCCTCTGTTACCTTAGTGAATCTGTACACTTCATCTTTACTCTTTCATCTATTTCAGATGATTCTGGTAAGGAGGCACCAACAAAATTTTTCAAAAGTATTTGCTAAGCTAACATATCACAAACATATGTACCCTGCATAAATATTAAAAACAAAACGAGAAACCTCCATGCATTTTTAATTGTCATACTGCATGAGATCCTCTTTCAGAAGGGAAATAAAAGAAAACAAATGAATGTGGTTCTAAGTCCTGACCGCCTCTGTTTTTGCGTTATTGAAATCAGTTGAATTTATTGTGCTCACACTGTACTGGGCCACTATCCTCAGGGAGCAGGCAAGAACAGGGCCTGAAATCCTCCTACAAGTTGGAACAGTCACACATCATGCTAATTTCTTTCTAGGTTCTAGCCTCTCTGCCTTTGCTTTTTTGGATAACTAACAAGTTTATGATCTTCCTTAAGTAGAAAGTGTGGACGCCCGCCCCTCCCATCCAATGTGGACCAGCATACTTACGGGCAGCCACGGAATTGCAATCCTGCTGAACCCAGTTCAGGGATGGACAAAGGAATGAAGCCAGGCAAGGGGGAGCCGCTGAGCTCTTCTGGTTGGGGAGTTTGTTTGGACATAGCCACATGTAGGCAGGAACCAAGCACGGAGGATTACACGCGGAGTCTGCTTTTCACCCAGTTACCCAAGGAAACGCGAGTTAATCCGTGCTTAGGCAACAACACAGAACGTATCCTCGTGTTCTATACTGAACGAGAAAGCAAGGCTCCTGCCCAGGTGCCTGCTCACACCTGCAGGGGTATGGAAGGAGATGAGAGGCCAGGAAGGCAAGTTCCAGCAGCGGAGCTCAAAGCAGGGGTTACTTAGGTGGCTGAGGAACTAACGGGCATTCACATCGCCTCCCCAGCCTGCCCGGCAGGCTGCGGCTTCCGAGTCTCTTCTTGGAGACAGTTGCTTTTGCAAACATTATTTTCAGAAAGCTCTGGTAGCCTGTGATGGTGGGGAGGGGGTGGGGGGTTGTGGGAAAAAGCTAGCCGAACCCTTAGATCATCATCATATCTTATTGATTCCTTTAACCAGCCCCGATTTGCTGAAGGTGTGATGGGAACATGCATGTTGCCTGTTGGGTCCCCAAGAATTGCCTTTCTGTGTGAAAGCTTCCTTAAAATGCGTCAGGCCGGCAGGGCCCGCGCAGACTTCCAAGCATTCGGGTCGCATCTGACCTCAACCCTTGATTTAAATAAAGAAGAGACAACACACTTCTCCTGTCATTTGGTGGTGGCGGCCTTTGCTGGTTGCTGATATGCCAGTGCCCTGTTGGAGACTCCTGACATTCAGGGCTGCCTGGCTGGAACTTGTTTTTGAGGACCAATTTGTTAGAAAACAAAATCTTGAGCTTTTTTGATGTCCCATATGCTTTCTGTTAATGGGAACAGTGCTGCTTCGGGACCACATGCAAACTTATTTTCTCTCCGAAACAAAAAGGTTCTGAGACGGAGGAGGGCAGCCTCCCTCTGGATCCTTAGCCGCCTGGCCTTTTGTTCTTTCTTGGCCCCACCTTTTGCCTTGGAACTGAGGACTAGCATGCCCTTTGCTAAGGAGACACTGCCTGCATTGGCCATGGCACCTCCCCATACAGAGACAGTGTTCCCTTGTGACATATGGCATGCTTTTGAAAGCAAAGGGACTGGAAAGTTTCTCTTTTGGCCTTGTCTCTCTGCCCTTCCCCCCCCCCCCCAACACACACACACACTCACTCTGACAGTTTCCACATGCAACAGTTTCCATGCTGTTTGAGCTCAGTTTGGAGAGTTTGAAATATTAGCCTTTCAAATAGCCACCTCTACCGGATGCCAAAACAACTGGTCACTTCTAACAACCTTGGCTGGCACATTAGCATGCTGAGGAAGTTCTGGGCCTTGCTGTCATCTTTGTGGGCAGCCTCCATGCTAGATTTCTTTCTTGGCGCAATGGCTTTGCTCAGTTAGACGATTACTTGATAAGATGGCCAGCTTCCTCAAGCCTGGGATTCTGCTGTTGAGAGAAACCCAGCCAGTTCTGTGAGAGGACAAGGGTCATGCAGACGAAAAGCTAGCTGAGCTGTGGAGTGGCGTCCGCCCTGGGACCTCCCCTCAGACAGGCAGCCCTCTGAGAAGTGTTCGGTGACGGAGGAACCACTGGGATGCCAGGTCAGCTTATTTGGGAGTGTGTCGAGGTCTGGCCATGCCAAAGAGAGGTTGAGGGCACATGGGAAACAGCATCTACCTCAGCTGAGAATTCCATTAGCTAAGTGGTCACCAGACGGACACAGGAAAATGCCTGAACTTTCCAGAATGTGCAACTGAGGCCCCTTCTGATGTGGGCCACACTCGCCCTTCTCCTCCTCCTCCTCTTCCTCTGGCCGAGGTGAGAGACAGACTCTTAGCGTGAGAAGCAGGAGGGAGGAGGCTGGGAGGGTAGAACGATGGAAGCTGCTGGGTGTGGCAGCCCAGGAGGCTCCCGTCGATCATAATCCTGGTATTCAGGAAACAGTGAAGCGGGAGAGGTTCTCGTTGAGTTTGAGGCTGTCCTGGCCATATAAGCGAAATCCTGCTTCAAAATAAATAGGGGGCCAGAGAGATGGCTCGGGGTTAAGAGCACTTTCCACTCTTACAGAGGACCAGAGTTCAGTCCCCAGCACAAATAGCTCACAACCATTAGCAACTCTGGTTCTAGGGGGGCCATACCACCCCTTCTGGCCTCCATGGGTACCTGCACACACATGGCACAGACACATGTGGTCATACACAAATAAAAATTCACAAAAACATTTTTTTCTTAAGACATAGTTTCTCTGGGTAGCCTTCCTTGGCTGTCTTGGACTTGCTTTGTAGACCAGGCTGGACTCGAACTCAGAGAGATTCGCCTACCTCTACCTCCTTGAGTGCTGGGATTACAGGCATACACCACCATGCCTGGCTTTAAAATAAATCTTTAGACATAAATTTCTCTAAGCTGTAATTGACAGTTAGTCCTTTTGCCCTTCTGACCAGTGACTAGATGAAGCAACGATATGCAGTCTAAGCAAATTGTAGCCTCCACACCGTCACCAGGGGTGACGGGCCTTTCTGTCTCCTGGCTACGGGTATCACAGATCCTAGCCCTGCTCCTGGGCCCACATCCTTCCCAGTTCTTGCCACAGGAATGGAATTCTCTAGAGTTAGGCTTTGTTCTTGCCCAGACCCTAAGCCGGTGGACAGCTAGGATTTCACTCACAGTCCACTCCTGCACACCCGGGCTGCCGGCCTCCTCCACGGTGCTCGCTGGCTTCTGCATTTAGTATTTCCTTCTGTCCCTTTTGCTCCTCCCCAACCTTGAACCCCTGGGAATTTTCCTGTTGTGGTTTCTCCTCTGTTGGGGGATGGACTGAAAACCCAGACTGACGGGAAGCCGTGAGTGAGAACGCACAAAGCTGGCAAGAGGATTCTCCCAGAGGCAAGCAGATGAAATGTGCAACCTAGAGGTGACTTCTCCTGCAAAAGCAGAAATCCTGGGTCTGGAATTCAGTCCAAGAAAGATGAAGCGGCCCTTCGTGCTTCTAGCCCCATGCTGACCACAGAGCCCTCGCGTCCCTCCTCCCACTTTCCCTGTATCCGCTCCTGTTTATATGCTTCTTACGCATTCTTTTTGTTCATGTGTATTTGTTCCTAAGAGGCACCAGTTCATCAGAGAACACCAAGAGCACCAGCCAGCACCTACTGTGTGAGCACTTGCTACGTGCCAGGCTCCATGTTCGGTTCACGGCCCGTGAAGCTGCATAATGGCCTCTGAAGCTTTTCAAAGAATGACTTGGGGTTAAAAAAATAAGCTGAGGGGGGCTGGAGAGATGGCTCAGTGGTTAAGAGCACTGCCTCTTCTTCCAAAGGAGCCGGGTTCAATTCCCAGCACCCACATGGCAGCTCACAACTGTCTGTAACTCCAAGATCTGACAGTTTTACATCAATGCACATAGTTTAAAACTAAGTAAAATGTTTAAAAAAAAATAAGCTGAGGAAATGCGGTCAGGGATGTGGAGAGGCTGTGGGGAGCTGCTGTGTTGGACCATAAATGGTGTCCTACTCGTCTGCTTTGTAGCGTTTCCAGATTCCTCCTTTTGCAGGCATGTTGTGGTGGACACTCAGTGCCCTCTCTCCTGACTCTTCACCCACCATGACTTTCTTCCGGCCAAAGACAATGATTTTTTTTCCCTTCCATTCTTATCTTCTCTGACCTCATGGCAGTATTGGACTTTGTTAATTGGCCAGTCTTCTGGACACACTCCCCCAGCCTTTTTTCTCTCCTGCTTGCTGTTTGTCAGTCTTCCGTGAGCATTCTGAATGCAAGTGCTCTGCAGGGTGCAGGAGGCAGACACACACACACACATACACACACACACACACACACACACACACACACCACCTGGAACTGTCCTGTCTCTGGAGCCAATCACAAAGCTACCTGTACAACTCACCTCTTCATTCCTGCGCAGCTTTATCGATATCTCCCAGAATGAGGCCCCCAAAAAAGGTGTCTTCTTCTTCTTCTTCTTCTTTTTCTTTTTCTTCTTCTTCTTCTTCTTCTTCTTCTTCTTCTTCTTCTTCTTTTTCCTCTAGTATATCTATTCTTCAAAGATGCGCTTCCCAGTGTCTCCAAAGAGAATGGAAGCCTGGGAGACAGCTCAGCTAGTTCTGCGCTTGCCTTGCCTTGCATGAGGATCAGTTTGAACCATAGCATCAGTAACAAAAAGGCAAAAAAATAAAAAATTTAAAAAAAAAAAAAAAGGCAAGTGTGGTCACATGCACTTGCAATCCCAGTGTGGAGGAGTCAGAGCCAGGTGGGTCCCTGGGTCTTTGCTGGCCAGCCACACGTGCATGAGGGTGCACACACACTCACGCACACACACACACACACACACACACGCACACACACACACACAGGGGGAGGGGCACTCAATACCCTGGAGCCATTTTCCACTAAATAAGACCAGGACTCAATGTTCTCTCCCATCTCCTCTTTGGTTTTTGTTCTTATTTTACCTTTTTATT
The DNA here is from genome assembly GCF_964271855.1 of Acomys minous. Lineage (NCBI taxonomy): Eukaryota > Metazoa > Chordata > Mammalia > Rodentia > Muridae > Acomys > Acomys minous. The sequence continues at coordinate 16,207,581 of NC_140497.1, read as the reverse complement.
GATTCTTTTTTAATTTCACATCACATACCCCCAATCCTATTTATCTCCCTGTCTCCTCATACCCACCCTCAGCCCTTGCAACCTCCCGCCCAAAAGCAAAAAAAGAAAAAAAGAAAAACGTAGACGCTGTAGTGTGTCACAGTGTGCCCCGCAGTGTACCGTTTTGTCCACACTTCCTCACTTGCAAGTGGTCATTGCAGTGAGTCATTGGTCTGGTCCGAGGCCTCTGGCCTCTGCTCCACTCTCAGTACTAGATCCTCACCAGGACTCGGCTCAACTATCCCGTTGTTGTCCTGTGTTACGGAGATGCTGCAGCGTTGGATCTGTAGAACTGGCCCCTTCTGTGCTTCAGAAGGAATAGATGCTGGGTGCGGTGGCGCACGCCTTTAACCCCAGAGGCAGAGGCAGGCGGATCGCTGTGAGTTCAAGGCCAGCCTGGTCTACAGAGTGAAGCCAGGACCGCCAAGGCTACACAGAGAAACCCTGTCTCGAAAAAACAAAAAAACAAAGACCTGGGGGAGACCCCTCTATCGCCACTCCCCACCCACAGCGAGCACTAAAGCTGCCCCTGTCCCTCACCAGCTGCAGCGCTCAAGGAGAGTGGGCCCTACGCCTCACCTTGGCAGCACAGCAGAGCTGGCCCTGCTGGCATGGGCACAGGTGAGCTGGGATTAAAGGCGTGCGCCCCACCAGGCCTGGCTCCAGCTCTTGCCTTACACCTTTTTCCCCCATTTGTCACGTGACCTGCTGGCTCACCTCAGAGATCTATTGCTTAGTACCTTGAACTTTTTCCTCTACTTAACCTGAAATCAAAATTTGTTAACGTTCTTAGAATAATATTTCATCTGGACACCCCACTTTTAGAAAGGTGTCCTAAATAGAGATATGTACATCAAAGTGTTGATATACAAAAATCTGAGGTGGAGCTGGGTGTGGTGGCGCACACCTTTAATCCCAGCACTCAGGAGGCAGAGGCAAGCAGATCGCTGTGAGTTCGAGGCCAGCCTGGTCTACAAAGTAAGTCCAGGACAGCCAAGGCTACACAGAGAAACCCATGGTTAGCATGAATGAGGAGCACTGGCATAGGCAGGCAGACAGACAGATAGACAGACAGACAGACAGACAGACAGACAGACAGTCGGGCCCTTTAACACATACCTGCATACTGTGCTCTTTCTCTTCACCCATCCAACCCTGTTCATTCTTTAAGTCTCCGCTCTGATCTCACTCCCTTAGAGAAGCCATCTCAAATCTACACATCCTTCATGATCCCGTCTCCTATTGATCTATGCCTCTGTAGCACTTGATAACAATACTCTGTAATTTGTAGTCTGTGTGCTTCTGGGAGTCAAACTGCCTGACATCTAAGTTTTCTTCTTTGTATCTTCCTTCCTTTCCACCCCCCATACCCCCCTCTTTCTAGACGTTTTAAGATAGAGTCTTACTGTGTAGCCTACGCTGGCTTCAAATTCACCTTAGTTCTACCTGTATCACAAGTGCCAGTATTACAAACCTCCACCACCGTATTCTGCTTACTTCATTTTATACATTTTCCATAGGAATATATATGCTTTTATAATGTCTACGATGGTATCTTCAATCATCACTTTCAAAAGGAGTAGGAAAAAAAAAACCAACAAAGTGCCGTATTCTCATTGTGAATTGCTTCTTGCATCTCCATAGAAGCTCTTCTCCTTCGAAACTCTAGCCCGCCCAGGACTGCTCCCCACATGAACTCCTAGTGCAAATTGCAGTTATAGTCACTTCTACGTAATCATCCTTATGGCAGCGTTCAGTAACAAGATAATGAGTGTGTGTGTGTGTCTGTGTGTGTGTGTGTGTGTATGTGTGTATGTGTGTGTATGTGTGTGTGTATGTGTGTGTGTATGTGTGTGTGTATGTGTGTGTATGTGTGTGTGTGTGTATGTGTGTGTGTATGTGTGTGTATGTGTGTGTATGTGTGTGTGTATGTGTGTGTATGTGTGTGTGTATGTGTGTGTGTGTATGTGTGTGTGTGTATGTTTGTGTGTGTGTGTGTATGTGTGTGTGTATGTGTGTGTGTGTTTGTGTGTGTGTTTGTGTGTGTGTGTGTGTGTTACAGTTCCTACTCAGAAAGAGTTTATGGTCTAGTAGGTGATAGAAGATGAAAAGGCATAAGCAGTGCGTGCAGCTCAGGGTTAGAACCTGTGCTTAGAATAAATAAGGCTGTAGGTTGAGTCCCCAGCACCAAACACACTCAGAAGTCACACAGTGATATGCGACACTATCAAACCAAATGCCATAACTTTGTACAAATGCTCCGCCTTGAGCTCTCAGGGGCCAGGATGGTTTTGTGCCCTCTGTTGTGATTTCGCCTCTGCCTCACCTTGTGAGTTAGGCTACAGCAGTGTAGCTACACAGAAGGGACAACCCCACGTGATATACTGTGTCAGTTGCAGCCTAGATAAATGGCCTGAGTTCCCAATGAGGGGCCACAACCATCCAGGTCAATGGGCTGGCTCCGCTAGGAAGACAAGGAGCTTGCCTGGGACGGTCTTCCACCTCAGCACCATGTGTGCACCACACTGTCTAAAGCTTGTGTCTGATTTCTGGATTCCTGGGGTGGCTTGTGGGAGATTCAGACACTACCCAGGGGCTGGGTTAAAGATGCCTGTGTCCGCTCAGCAGCGCTTCTGCAACTGGAAAAGAGCAATGATTCCTTCCTGCAAGTTGCGCTATTATGGAAACCCAAAGTACAGACAGCAAGAGTGCTTCTAGAAGGTGGGTCTTGGCTTAAATAGAAGTCTTAGGCCAGTTGCCTCAACACCTAACTCTCTGCGTTGGTCACAAGCGCGCCACCTGGTGGAAACTGTTGCTTCTGCAGCCTCTCCCGCTAAGGGGCTGGCAGGTCGGGTCAGAGCTGTGACATTCCACTGTTGCTTTACACCCTGAGGGAACACCAGGGCCCTCTCCCACGCCTTCCTGAAAATGATGCCATTGTGCTAAGTTGAGAACTTTTGCTGGGTAAACATTACCCAGCCATTTCTGTGTTTGCTTGACAGTCTGACCAGTGACAAAATCACACCGCCCAGAGGAATCAGGCTCAGAGAGGGAGTGACTTGGATTCACAGTTCTACGTGCTGCACTCCCAGATAGCCTTACAAAGGGTCCTTAAAATGTCTTTCTCTGTCCTTCAGGGTTGATAACTATCTCACTATCTTCCTGCATCCTTTTTGTTTGTTGAAAATTCCTGCCCAGACAGGCATGGTGGCACAAGCCTTTAGTCCCAGCACTGGGGAGGCAGAGGCAGGCAGATCCTGTGAGGTCAAGGACAGCCTGGCCTACATAGAAAGTTCCAGGATATCCAAGGCTATTACACAGAGAAACCCTGTCTCAAAAAAACCAAAAACTAAAAAAATTAAAGTTAAAAGAAAGAAAGAAAGAAAGAAAAGAAAACTCCTACCCAAATGGAGTTTCTTTGTGAAATGAGACTCTACTCGACCCCTTTCTTGGATACATGCCCTTTATCTTCTCCCTAAGACATCAAAGAATCGCTGTACATTTCCTCACGGTTTTTATTTTCTCCCTCCTTCCCTCTTTACATCTTGTACTGGGGGCGGAACCCAGGACCAGAGTCTCTCATTGAGCTGCACCCCCAAGACCCTGCCTGTCCCCTTAGTTTCCTATGCTGCTGGCTCCAGCAAAGGCTCCTGGGTAGGATGGAACAGGGTCTCAACCCACGCTGTTGAATTCCTTTTCCGGAGGAGCCACGCTGAGCCAGGGCCCTGGCGCTGGCTGGCTGCTAAGGATATAAAGTTTCTCAGACGCTGGTATGGAGGACCTAGTGGGAGTCTCGGTGCCACACTGTGAATCTCTCTGGATGTGACAGCCCTGAACACAAGAGGAGCAGCCAAGTGTAGGGCTAGAACGCCAGGCAACTGAGCCCTCTGCTCCCAGGGAGGCTTCTGAGCCCACTCTAGGACAATGTAAAAGGTTGTCATGTGCTCTTTTCAGCTCGGCTGTGATGGTTTTCGCGCAGGCCTGTGGGTCACATTGCTCTTCCTCCTTTGGCAGATCTTTGGCACCCACTCTCCTCTCTGGCTGCCCGCAGACCTCCCTGCAGCTCTGCCTTGACCTGATTAACGGCAGTCCAACTTTCCCCCAAGGTGCCTGGGCAGTGGGGGTTAAGTCATGGTCACTTTTATTTATTTATATTTATTGATTTATTTGCCCTAGACTTCCTGTTTACTGTTCCTCCCTACACAAAGCCAAGCAGATACACAATGTTTTTTTTTAAAGATTTTCTTCATTCAAGGATAGCCAAGAAATAAAACTGGAGCCTGCTAAGAAAACAAAAGAAGCCGTGGCTCCCGACCTCTGGGAAAGGATGCCTGGGGGTGGGGCAGGGATGGGGTGGGGATGGGGTGCGGTGGCTGCCACTCTGTGTTCTACGTGCTGTCTGCCAGTTAGTAAGCCTGTCTGGCTAAAGACGGGGGGGGGGGGGGGGGAGAACAAAAGAAAAAAACAACAATAAAAGGGAGGCAAAAATCTCCTGCATTTGTTTAGAGTTCATAGCCAGGAGGATAAACACCAGTTAATTCACAAACGATTGCCATTTGGAGATGATTAAATAAATTTAAAAAAAATAGCGAAGAAAAGTTTACAGGGACAGAAATCGGGAGGTCCTGTGCAGAACATGCACGAATTCTGTCTTGGGTCCGGGATGTGCTCAGAAGTGCCCTCCTGGCTTGGCTTCCGAAGTTGAGGAGGCTCCAGGGGTCTCTCTCCCTGAAAGCTATTTGGGGTGCTGGTCCCCCAGCCACCCTAGCGCTGGAGAGGGGGTGAGTCCTGGTACACCTTTGTCGGGGTGAAGGGCGAGGCTGCAGTGTGAGGGACAGCATCCTCTCCACACCCCTCTGTTCCCAAGCCGCCCACGGTGCGGAGGCCGGAAAGAGCATCTCCTCAGCTCTACACTCCAGCTTCCTGAAAGAAGCTAAGCAAAGGGTTCCTGACTTTCCAGAACCACGGAACTTCTAGGGTCCAAGGAAACAGTATCGCGATCCTGGTGTGGTTGGAATGGCCCGGGTGCTTCTGGGGCGCGGGAAGGGTCGTAGAGAGCGCGGGGGCGGGGGCGGGTGGTGCCATTCGTGTCCTGGCAGATCCAAGACCCAATTACCCAGATGCAGGCAGCCGGCGCCCTCTTGAGGAAGAAATGCGCGCCTGCCCGGCAGGCCGGAGAACTAAGTCGATCCCTAGGTCCTCTGGGCTTCTCCTGCACCCCAGTGCGGCTAGGGGAAAAAAACCCAAGCTTTCCTTTAAGAGTCTGGTTTTCAGTTCCAGCTGGTCCACTGGCTCCCGGTGAGTAATGAGCCACCTCCGCATCAGCGCTTCTCAGGACCTCTCGGGGGGAGTAGGCAGTGAGCAAGCACAAAAGCATGGGTCAGCTGCGGCCCTGAAATTTTACAGTCACAAGTGTCTGATCATTGCCAAATGGTTCCTAACACCCTATGAAGAACGCACAGTGAGTAAAGGAGGTGGGAGACAGCACATAGTGTTACAACGTCACTTTTGCCGTCTTGTACATTTGCTCCTGCCTGCGGTCCCAGACCTAGAGGGAGGAGTCAGGAGGACCCCTAGTTTGAGACTCTGTTTCAAAACAAACCCCAAACAAGATATAATTTCAAGTAAGGTTAACGGCTTTGAGCATCATAGAAAGCGACAGGAGGTGCGGGAGATGGGCACCCCCTTGAGGTGTTCAGGATAGACAAGCAAGTTCTTGTCGCAAAGTAGTCCTGAGTGAGAAGAAGAAAAGTGTGACCCTGTTGAGCAGAGTTACTTTTGGCCAAGGCTATAGATAGAGGCCACACCCTGGGGCCCGGGGATTTGGAGGCTCGCAAGCATCCCTGTTTACTCCTCATGCGCAGACCTCTGGCGGATGCTTCTCCACCACCTCATCCGCATGCGTCACTGTTGTGGGTTGTGGTTTGCCAAAGTGGAGGCAAAAAACAGGGTCACGTGGCTGAAGCGCTTGGGTAAGAGGATGAACAAATGAATGTGCTCGGGGCTCCGCAGATAACATCTGCGCAGTGGGCTGAACAGAGGACCGACCGTGCCGTGGACTTCTGAACGTCCTCCTCTCTGTGCCCAGTGCACTCGCTCAAGGACTAACGGAAGTGTGGGCAGCCTGAACACACAGAGTGAGGAGCGCTTTGTAATGTTGACATTAAACAGTTTGTTAACTGCAAGATGCGAGAGATGTGCCGCCAGTTCTTAACCTTAACAGGCAGATGAGGAAAGAACACTAAAACTGAGGCTATTTAAGGTAGCCTAGTATAGAACGGGTTTAGCATGGCTGAGGCCCACGTTCAGTTCCTAGCAAAAACAACAAACTCCCTCCCCCCCAAATAATAAAACGACTATTCCATATCATTAGTTGATTTTTAAAAGTTTTGGTTTGGTTTTTCGAGACAGGGTCTCTCTGTATAGCCTTGGCTGTCCTGGACTTGCTTTGTAGACCAAGCTGGCCTCGAACTCACAGCGATCTGCCTCTGCCTCCCTGGGATTAAAGGCGTGCACCACCACGCCCGGATAAAAGTTTTTAAAATAATTGCTTTAAACAAGTATTGAAAGTTTTTGTACCACTCATTTGAATGTGCGTTTATGTAATTCTAATTTTGAACACGTGAGTAAAGTAACTTTTTCTGAAAGCATATATAAAAATCCTTTTTAACTTCTAATTTATGGTTGTTGTGTTTTGAGTGATAAGATACTTAAATTTTATACATGTTGAGATAACATTTAAAAAACAAAAAAACAAAAAACTTCTTGAGCCAGGCGTGGTGGCACATATGCCTTTTAAACCCAGCACTCAGGAGGCAGCCTGGTCTACAAAGTGAGTCCAGAACAGCCAAGGCTACACAGAGAACCCATGTTTCAATAAATTAATTAATTAATTAATTAATTAATTTTAAAATGTTTTAAAAGAAATTCTTTTTTAAAAACTTCTTTATGACTCACCTTAGTAGAACATAAATTATTGGATGGTGACCATGTTAGTAATCTCCCTTAAATGAAAGTTACCTCCATACAATGAACTTATCTACTCTGTTATAAATACTGCACGCCTCCATTTTATTATTTACTCAAGTTTCACTAACAAAAAACCCAGACCACTCAGGCATGCACAGTAATAATTGAATTCAGTTGTTCCATTTTGCTAACATACGTTCAGCACAGACTTTTCAGTTTTGTCATTAGGAAGGATTTGTCACGGTAGGAACAGAGGACATATTTTATGTAACGGTTTTTAGTGAGGACTTTTTTTGTTTGTTTGCTTGCTTGAGCTCATGGAGACATGGTATACATGAACAATTTGTAGCACTGGCCAAGGTCCCCCGTGTGAGGTAAAGGTCAGAGAAAAGCAATGATATATTTGAAGACACAAGGTACTGGGTGCGTTTGACGGGAGAGACTGGAGGAAACGGGCAAGGCATGCCACCATGGGATGCTTGAAGGATCGCACGCTAACGCTGGGAAGTCATCGGGGCTTAAGCTACAGAAGGTGTGCTGTTGTGTCTGCTGCGTGGAGGAGGAGAACACGGCAGAGATGGGGCCCGTTAGGAGCCTCTGCCTTTGCCACTGATGAAACTCACTGGTGCTGTGAGTTTCCTTTGAGTTTCGTCAGTAGACGAGACGCGCACAGAGCGGTGAAGAGACCTGCGCGGATCGGCGATGAGACATGCGCAGATTGGGAACTGCGTCTGAGGGAAGGTTGACAGGGTTTTTACCGTAGGTGGACAGAGCGTTGTGACGAGGACAGGAGAGACTGGTTTCTGTGATGTTGCTTTGTGTGGTAGAGTTTGCAGCCATGCCCAGCATGGATGGCATTGTTTCCAGGACTCCCCCAGGGCGCCCAACTGCAGCCGCGCACGCCAGGGTTGCATTTAGCCTCTCCCCCCATGCGCTTCAAATCATCTCCACTTAAGATCCCTAATACAGTGCAAACGCTCAGTCTAATTGTTCCCCTGCAGTGCTTAGGGAGCCACGGCCCACAGGCTGCTGCACGTGGTCGGTAAGAGATGGAAAAATGGACTTTCCTATCAGTCTGTGTTTGGATCCGTGTATATATGGAACCCATAGATACGAGACGGATAGATCTGTGAACTTCTGTGTGGGACACGTGTGTGAGCTGCTGCTGACGGTCAGGGGAGAAATGAAGGGGCAGGGGCCATTTTCCTATAGTTCCTGCTCGTGCATGGCTGTATCAAATCGGCAGGTCTCACTGGGGCTTGTAGCCCAAGTTCCATCAGTCAGTCAGTCAACTGTTGCTACAGGGTTCTCTGCTGAGCCCCTTTTTAGCCTTGAAATCCCAAGCCATGGGGTGACACAATAGGGACTCTAAGAAATTGAACGGGTTTTTTCCCCCTGTTTTTTCTTTTGTGTGTGTGTGTGTGTGTGTGTGTGTGTGTGTGTGTGTGTGTGTGGTTTTTTGTTTGTTTGTTGTTTGTTTGTTTGTTTGTTTGTTTGTGACAGGGTTTCTCTGTGTAGCCTTGACTATCCTGGACTTGCTTTGTAGACCAGGCTGGCCTCAAACTCACAACGATCCACCCGCCTCTGCCTCCCAAGCGCTAAGATTAAAGGTGTGTGTCACCACGCCCAGCTAGGATCTGAACTTTCAAAATGAATCTTCACACACACACACACACACACACCCTTCCCTTCCGAGCTGGAAGTACAGGCGTGCATCACCACACACTCAGTGCTAGGAACCAAACTCAGGGCTTCTTTCCCAGCTGAGCCTCAGGCCCAGCTCTTCCACTCCGACTTCCCACAGACTGAAAAGGAATCAGTCAGTAGCCATGTTTTCTCTGACCAACTGCCAGCTGCCAAATCACACTGCTAGTGTCATTATGCCATTACTCACTCAGTCCGTGCCTCCGTGCAGGCCTTGGGTCTGAATGAGCAAGTCTGTGTAAACTCATAGCTCTGTGTACTCAAAGGCACATGATATCCGAACAAGTAGTCCCCAGCGCTGCTGCTGCTGTAGCTCTGTGGTGGAGTGTATACTGAACACACTGGAGGCCCTAAATTGCATCCCCAGCACTGTTGAAGAAGAAGAAGAAGAAGAAGAAGAAGAAGAAGAAGAAGAAGAAGAAGAAGAAGAAAGAAAGAAAGAAAAAGGACCTTGAGGGTTCAGCAGCTCCACTTCTTTGTTGTCCTAACGAAGTGGGGGTTTAGAGTTCGTTTGTGACATTGGATGGCCACACAGCTGGCTGGTGACACACATGAGCTGTCCCCTAGGCTGGGATTTCAAGTGTGCTTCCCAGAAGTACAGCCTCTGGCCCAGGGTAACATAACAGGTCAGACGGATGGGAACGTGGCAGTGAGTGGGTTTAAAGTCCTCCCTCGGCGGTTTGGAGACTTAGGTCGTTCCCTCACGGGTAGAGTCTTACCGAGCCTCTCGGAGCTCAGAGCTCTTTCCTGAGTATAATAATATTGGCCCGCTCTCTACCCGTCCAACCCACCAACATCTGCTGAGAACCTTGCTGCGGCTTGTGTAGCTTTAAGGCTGTAAAGGGTGGTGTCTCAGAATGTGCCAGGGATCCCGCGGTGTGTAGGGGGTGGTGGAGAAACTGACGTGACAATTCTAAGCAGGCTCCTTGCTGTGAGCTCACGGGGCCATCTGACATGATTCAACACTGACAGAAAAGTCACGGGGAGAGAAGACATAACCAGCCCTGGGCTAGAGAGATGGACTCACAGGAAGTCAACCGGCCAGAAGGAAGCCAGAGGCAAGGACGATTCCAGGAACAGTGTGTGCACAGACAGAAGTGGCAAGAGGCAGGATCTGGAACATTTGAAGAGTCCCAAGACCATGGTTATGACTGTGGTGTGGGTGGGTAGGGAGCCAGGAGGCTGAGGTGGGCAGGGCCAAGGGCTGTCTCTGCCAGAATGAGACAATGGTCGTTTCTAGAACCTCAGGGACGGGTGGGAAGGAGCTCCGCAGGCTGCCTAAGAGCCAGACGTCCTACTTCCCTTCAGCAAGGCCTTCCACAGTCTTTCCCGGATCCTTACTTTGCCTCACCTGGTATGCACCTCCAATGTGTATGCACACACACACACACACACACACACACACACACACACACACACACCGTGTCTGCTCCCCAAATGACTATTCCACAGGTGTGGCATATCAGACATCCTGCATATCAGATATTTATATTGTGATCCATAACAGTAGCAAAATTATAGTCATGAAGTAGCAACAAAAATAGTTTTATGGTTGGGGTCACCACAACATGAGGAGTTATAGTAGAGGGCCACAGCCTTAGGGAGGTTAGGAACCATTGTGATAGACGGGCACATGGGTGTCGCGATGCGAATGTGTCGATGGGGATTCCGCTTTGTGTCCTTCCGGGCCTTTTCTTCAACTTTGGTTAGCGTGGATTGAAGACCACAGAGCCAAGGGCCCTGGAGGCCCTCGCGTTGTGTGTAGCCCTTCAGATAGTGGCGCCATCTTCTGGACACATTGAGAATTGCATGACTGCCAAGAACAAGACCCCCCAAAGCCCGGTCACATCGTGTCAAAACAAGCACTCTTACCCAGAGGCTAAATGTGCTTCAGAGTTCTGAATCTTCAGAATCTGAGAAGATAAATAATATACAATAAATATGCTTTTTGTAATGCTGACCCGCCTCTGGAGTAGGAGAGCAGCCTGTGGTCAAACAAACAGCGTCTTTTTGCCTTGCCAGGTAGGGCTATTGGCACTCAGGGGACGCTTGTGGAACTTGGATAGAGCAGGGCTGGCCCAACTGCCCTACTGAGTCAAGGAGTGTTTCCAATCCCCCAACCCCCACATACGTGCAGGGGTGTGTGTGTGTGTGTGTGTGTGTGTGTGTGTGTGTGTGTGTGTTTTACAGGTCTTGAGTAGCTCAAGGTGGTCTTAAATTGGTTATGTATACACAAGTCTGGCCTTCAATTCTAGATCCTCCTGTCTTTGCTTTCCAAATGCCGAGATTACAGATTTGCTCCACTAAACCTAGCAGAATCAGGACATCCGGACTTGTGGTGTCTTTGTTTTTGGACCCTGTAGATGATGGGTCCAAAATGCACGGGTTATCACATGGCTGTGTCAGATCCTTACAGCCCATGCCTCTACTGTATAGTTATAGCCTACATGCCTGGTACCTGATGTAGAAGATGTGGTCTACTGAAGAGGTCCTCAGGGGCAAAAACAAAAACCAAAACAAAACAAAAAGGCAAAGCAAAACAACAAACAAAACAAACAAACAAACAAAATTAAAGTGTGAAGGTTCTTCTGAAGCAGCAATGCTGCCATCTTCTGGACACTTTGAGAATTACATCATCAGCCTACCAAGGACAAGCCTGCACTGACCTGGCAGAGTGTTCAGAAGGGTCGCTGAAATGTCTTCTTTTTCTGTACAAACATTTCAGGGCTCAGGGTGCAGTCGCTTAGTCCTATACAGTCTGTACTTCGAGATGTGAATAGCAGTCTCAGCAAGGAAAACGTCAACAGTGAAACCTCTGACCGGAGACTACAAAGTGCCTGCCTGTTTCATCATTTCCCAGGGAGCCAAGCTGACCAAAGAGAGGGCGGGGGGGGGGGGGGGGGGGGGGGGGGGGGGGAAGAGGGATGGAGAAGACACAAATAACAAAATCAGAGATCAAAGGGCATCATTAGAGGGTACCATGAAAACCTATGCCCCGAAAAGCTGGATAAGTAGAATTTCTAAATATGTCTCATTCACTAAAATGAAACCCAGACGACAGAACTTAAACAGATTAATTCTAAGCAACAAGTTAGGGTCTGCACTGAAAAGCCTCTCCTCAAAGAAAAGCCCAGACTCATCAGACTCACGGCTTAGTCTTTTTATTTATTTTACTTTATTTGGTGTTTTGGTTTTTCGAGACAGGGTTTCTCTGTGTAGCCTTGGCTGTCTGGACTCACTCTGTAAACCAGGCTGGCCTCGAACTCACAGAGATCTGCCTGCCTCTGCCTCCTAAGTGCTGGGATTAAAGACATGTGCCACCACCTCCTGGCTTTCACGGCTTAATCTTATCATACCTGAGGCCAATTCCTCCCAGCCTCTTCCTCAAACTAGAAAGCGAAGGAACCCTATTGAATTCACTCTATGAAGCCTGCCTTATCCCGATACACAAAGTAGGCAAAGACACAACAGACAAACAAACAAAAACTATAGGCCAATTTGTTTGATAAACATAGCAGCAAAATTCCTCAGCAAGATACTTGCAAACTGAATTCGGGAACACATTAGATTAGGCATCTTGACTAAGTAGGATTCATCCCAGAAAAGTAAGGTTGATCCAACCTATGTAAACCAGTAAACATAATTCACCACGTGTAGAAACTTAAGGTCAGGCACCACATAGTCATTTCAGTCAGTGCTGGAAAAGCATTTGACAAAGCTCAACATGCCTTCAGGGTAAAAGTTCTGAATATGTTGGGAAGAGATGTTACACACCTCAAAATCATACAGGATTTAGATAGATAGATATATAGATATAGATATAGATACAGATATAGATATAGAGCTATGGCCGACATTGTGTTGAGTGGAGACAGCATCATTATCTCTAAAAGTCAAGAATGAGACATCGGTGTCCGCTCCCACCTCTCATGTTTCATATAGTGCTTGAAGTCTTAGCGGTGCTGCATGTGTGGAGGTCAGAGAACAGTGTCCCGCACCATGTGGGTCCTGAGCACTACGTAGGCTCCTGGGATTGAACTCAGATTTGGCACCTAACATCTTTCTCCTCTGAGCTCTCTCTCACTGGCCCTGTTATTTGATTTATTTCTTTTGTTGTTGTTTTTGTTTGTTTTTTGAGACAGGGTTTCTCTGTGTAGCTGTGGCTGTCCTAGACTCACCTGCCTCTGCCTCCCTGTGCTGGGATTAAAGGTGTGTGTCACAGGCCCTGCCCATTATTTGATTTCTAGATGGAGAGATGACTCAGAGGTTAAGAACAGTTGACACTCCCTTCCAGAGGTCAGGAGTTTGGTTTCCAACACCCAACTCCAGGGGATCTGATGCCCTCTTCTGGTCTCACCACAGGCATGCACACATACCACAGGCATGCACACATACCACAGGCATGCACACATACCACAGGCATGCACACATATGGCATAAACACATTTGCACTAGTAAATAAATTTAAGTCTTCCAAGACACATGCTTTTTCTTGAAATGGTTTGCCACTTCCCCTGCACACCACAGAGTCCCCACTTCCCTGACTGGCCCGGAACACCATAGTCTACTCACCCTGCCTGCTCTATTTCACCTGCATATGCTGACGTAAAGTCCTGACCTGCCTACTAAACTGAGCTGGCTCCTCTACCAGACTTAGCTCCTAAACCTTGCAAGGATCCTGGAATAAAGTAAGGGTTTGCTCGAGTCTAAATGGTGAGAAATTAGGGTGAATTTTAATGTACTTAAGTCAACAAAAATGTACCCCTTCCCTAAACACAAATATAACAGGGGGATTGTTGTCAGGGTTCTGAGTCTCTGTGAATTTACTTTCTTTTTTAAAGATTTATTTATTTATTAATATGTATACAGTTCTCTACCTGCAGGCCAGAAAGAGGGCATCAGATCACATTATAGATGGTTGTGAGCCACCATGTGGTTGCTGGGAATTGACCTCAGGACCTCTGGAAGATCAGTCAGTGCTCTTCACCTCTGAGCCATTTCTCCAGCTCCGATTTTACTTTTAAAAATCCCTTGAAAATGTGATTTATTTACTTGTTTTGAGATGGGTTCTCAGGTTGCCTAGGCAGGTCTGGAACTTTCTCAGTAGCCCAGGCTGGCCTTGACCTTTGATCCTGCTGCCTCAGCTTCCTGAGTGCTAGGGGTGTGTGCACCACCACACCAGGCTTGGGTGCATCTTTTAATAGCAGAAAGAAGTAGTGTAGGGAGCTCATTCCGCCTGCGGGGAAGCTCCTCAGAGAATGTGAACACACTCCCACAGAAGAGTCATTCTGGGAGCTGCTCCCTTCCATGCGTCTCCTGTGACTCTTTCGTTTTCTCAGACAATGTCTTGAGTTTCTCAGAATAAACTGCAAAATGAACCAGCTAAGAAAATAAGAAACTACACTTGAAAACTACACATTAGAAGTCAGGGTGAGTCACGGGATAAACAGACATGGTCCTTTTTTCAGGTATAAAGTGGTTTATGGTTGGTTTATTTGTTCCTTCGAGACAGGATCTTTCCATATAGCCCAGGCTAGCCTCAAACTCCCCATCTTCCTACGTCAGCCTCCTGTGTCCTTGGAGACATTTTCAGACAGACCTGGCACAAGAAATGATGTAATTTCATTCTTTTTCTTTTATCATTGAATAAAGTTCTAGTGTACATATGTATGTATGCATGTATGTATGTATAAATATACACATACATACATATCACATATTTTTTTTATCGATTCATCTCTTTTAGTCACTTAAGCTGTTCCATATCTTGCCTATTGTGAATAACGCAGCAATAGACAACGCTGAAGTATCTCTGGGGTGTACTAACTCAAATTCCTTTGAGTATATACCCAGAAATGACAAAGTTGAATCACGCTGTAGTTTGAATTTCTATAGTGTCTGCACCAGTATACAATCCTGTGAGTATCGTACAAGGATTCCTTCCTGTACCCTCCGTCCTCCTCAGGATGGGCTGTTTTCTTTTTTCAAACTTTAGTTTTTCTTAAGTGTGGTGTGTGTGTGTGTGTGTGTGTGTGTGTGTGTGTGTGTGTGTGTGAAATTCGCCTGCACACTTGCATGTAGTTGCCTGTAATCCCAGCACTGGGGATGTAGAGACAGGAGGATGCCCAGGAGTTGTTGGCCAGCCAGCTTAGCAGAATCAGTAATACTCACTGAGAGGCCCTGTCCCCAAAGTAAGATGGAGAGAATTCGAGGACACCTGGTCAACCAACTTCTGATCTACAGAGTCACATGCAGGGTTATACACACACATACACACACACACACACACACACACACACACACACACTCACTCACTTACACCTAGTTTAACAAACAGAAGTGGCCAGTCTAGTAATTCTTGCTGTTAGGGTGGGAACAGGAAATGCCACTGCACTAATCTGGCTTGCCATAGCCCCAAACCCTAACACTAAATTCTCTGCCCAGTGAGCTGCATAATTTTTTTATTCAATTAAAAAAATATTTGCCAGCCTAGTCTACAAAGTGAGTTCAGGATAGCCATGGCTACACAGAGAATTTTTGTCCCAACAAAACAAAACAAAACAAACAAACAAACAAAAAAGGAAGAAAGAAAGAAAAGAAAAGAAAAGAAAGAAAAAGAAAAAATGCATTGGTTTTTTGCCTTCATGTGTGTCTGTGTGAAGGTGTTGGATGTCAGGTCCCCAGAACTAGTATTACAGACAGCTGTGAGCTGCCATGTGGATGCTGGGAATTGAACCTGGGTCCTCTGGAATAGCAGCCAATACTCTTAACTTCTGATCCGTTCCCCGAGTCCCAAGAGCTGCATATTTTTAAGTCAACAGAATTAGAACTTTGTCCTTAAATTGGGGCAGAAGCCATCCTTTAAGGTATGTAGTGTGTGTGTCCTGGGATTGGACTCTGGGTCGTGGTCGGGCCAATCTCCTGCCCTACAGAGCTACACCCAGAAGCCGTCTTCTAAACCTTGGCCTGTCTTGTGTTTAGATACCTGATAGTCTCTGTCTACTGCTTCTCAGAGTGTGGCTTCTGAGATTATTTGAGAAAAAAATAAAATGAGTGTGCTTTATGTTTATTTCAGTGCTATGGTTCAATATATTAGAATATAGAATGGTACCTAATTACTTAATTTCTCCTTTCTTCTTTTTTTTCTTCCTTCTTTTTTCTTTTTTTTTGTTGTTGTTCTTGTTTTTCTCCTCTCTCTCTCTCTCTCTCTCTCTCTCTCTCTCTCTCTCTCTCTCTCATTTTTTAAAACTTTGGTTTTTTTCAAGACAGGGTTTCTCTGTGTAGCCGTAGCTATGCAGGAATCCTGGACTCACTCTATAGACCAGGCTGGCCTCAAACTCACAGCAATCCACCTGCCTCTGCCTCCCAAGTGCTGGAATTAAAGGCGTGTGCCACCACGCCCGCTGTTGTTTTTCAAGACAGAGTTTCTCTGTGTAGCCTTGACTGTCCTGGAACACTCTTTGTAGACCAGGCTGGCCTTGAACTTGCAGTGATCCGCCTTTAATCCTGGGGTTAGAGGCATGTGCCCCTATGCCCAGCCTCCTGATTGCTTAATTTTTCAAAGACTTATTTATTGTTATTTATTTTTGTATGGACGTTTTTGCCTGCATATGTGTCTGTGCACTGTGTGTGTGCAGTGCCCCCATAGGCCAGAAGAGGGCATCATATCCTCTAGAACTTGAGTTTCAGGCAGTTGTGAGCCACCATGTGGGTGCTGGGAGCCAAACCAGAGTCCTCCCTCTGTAGAAGCAGCCAGTGCTCTTCACTACTGAGCCATCTCTCCAGCTCCTAGTTAAATACTTTCAGTAATGGGGGCTGAATTTCATTGCCACATATTACAATTCTTATGGCCTTATGTATCAGTTAAAATACATCTAAATAAAACTTTCTCCTAAAGGCAATCTCTAGGGTTGGAGAGATGGCTCGGTGGTTAAGAGCACCAGCTGCTCTTCCAGAGAATCTGCGTTCCTAGCACCAACATGGCAGCTCACAGCTGTCTGTAACCCCAATTCCAGGGTACCTGACACCCTCACACAGACATACATGCAGGCAAAACACCAATGTGCATAAATATTTAAAAGAAAGAAAACCGCTAACCTGATGAATTGTCAAAAATACCTCTTTTTATAGTCTTGCTTACACCATTAGTTTATTACCTGCTTTCTGCTAAGCCACTGGACAGACAAGATAACCCATTTCCTGACTGTAAACACATCCCCAGTCAGCACTGTGACAGCGTCGAGTATTCTAAAGGTTCCCAGTTCGTGGCAGCATGTGAGTATTCCCAGAAAGGCTAAGGGTTACGAACAAGGGACTCTTCTGATGGGCGCTCCAGCCCGTGCACCCCTGGTCCCATCGCTGGAATGGGAGTTGGGAAAGATAACCAGTTCTGTCCCTAAGGACCCTCCTCAAGCACCCCATCTCTTACTGCACTCCACGCAGGCTACAGGGTGGTCGCCCCAATCAGAGAAGGCTCAGCTGGGCGCCCACAGTTAAAGGGCTGTTCTCTACCAGCTGTTGTTGTTTTTCCACAAAAAAAAAAAAAAAAGAGAGAGACCAGTAAAAAGGATGTGGGCGTGCATTTTCTTGGAATCCAAAGGGTCGAAAGAAAAAAAAAATTCTATCAAAAAACAAAACAAAACAAAAAGTTTCCAGTACAAAGTTCGGGGCGGCTGGCGCGGCGGGGTGGGGATGATGGGGGGCAGAGCTCTGGATTTCTTTTCTTTTCTTTTTTTTTTCCTTTTTGGTTTTTCGAGACAAGGTTTCTCTGTGTAGCCTTGACTGTCCTGGACTCGCTTTGTAGACCAGACTTCTTTTCTTTCTTCCTTCCTTCCTTCCTTTCTTTCTTTTAAACTAAATTTTGTAACATGAGAAAGTCTCTCAGAAGGAGAGCATTTTGGAGCCAAGTTTACCCAGAGGAAAAAGTTCTCAGTATATGAGTAGAGAGGGACAGAGGACAGGGAGGGAGGGCAGGGGAGGGAGGGCGAAGCAGGGGAGAGGGAGAGAGATTTAAATACCAGCCGGGGTTGTTGCAAGTAGCTTCCAGGAAAACCAGCGATTACTCCTTGAGCTCCGTGTCCCAGAGGACATTTCCTGCTCGCCCTTTGGAAGTTCCAGCCAAAAGTTACAAAACATCCTTTTCCCTGTGCCCCAAGTGCTGGTGGAGAAGAAAGACCCTGCCAGCCAAGCCTCGCAGCAGCAGGTGGGGCGAAGCGGGGCCACTGCGGACAGGTAGGAACCTCCCCGGTGCACTGATGGGTGCGTCACTGGGTCCCTCGGCTGGCTGGAAGATGACCAGGGGAAAGGTGACAACGTTTTTAAAATGCTGTTCGAGTGGAAAGTGTTAATGGTCAAACGCTAGGAAATAAGTTGGGTAAACTGAGGCTCTCTCCTCTGGTTGCCTCCCCCCTTCCCCCCCAGGAGCTACCTGACTTGGCAAAGAGTAGATTCAGAGGAGTGACTGGCTTGAAAGGGCCCTGATGAAGCATGGCCTGGCTGCTCCCCCAGGGCTGGGACCTTGTGTGTTTCTGGTCTGAAGATACTCATTTCTCCCCACCACCCCCCACCTCCCCACCCCCCCACCCTACAACCCCCAACCCCCACCCCTTAGCCCGAGTTCTGGGTCAGATGGTTGGCCCTTCAGGTATCACATATTTCCAGTGCTGTGTCTGTGTCTGAAGCATCTAGGGTTCAATCAGACGCCTCTGTGTATCCTTGCCTTGGTAGTGACTCAGCTGTGGCTATCTATACACCTAACCTCGGCCCGTAGCTGCTGACGACTAAACTGGTCTGGCAAACTCAGGCCGCTTTCTCCCAAAGCTGAGGAAGGTAGGGAGTTAATGTAACTGAGCCTTTCAAAAATGCCCTTCTCTGGAGTCCTATGGGGTTTCACCCTTTATCACACATTCCCCCACCCCACCCCCACCCCCGCTTTTAGCCACATAACACCTTGCCTTGTTCTCTGACCGGCTAACTGAACTAGGCGGGGAACTGAACTAAACAGTCAGAACCAGCAATTGGGTTTCAGGAAGTACCAGCTGACTCTTGCTTGGGATCTGCCATATGCCAGGAGATAATAGCCGAAACGTGGCAGACACCGTCACCATCATTGCCATTTTATAGATGACAATCAGGCTGGCGGCTGGTGAATGACAGAGGAGGCATGCGAGCCACCCTCCTCTCACGTTCATACAGCTGAGTTCAGAAACTAGGAAGGCGGGGATTTGAACCTGGGCTCCAAGCAGTCGCTGACTCTGATGATTAACTCTATCTGTCCCTCCTCTAACCTCGGCTAGTAACAGCCCTGCCTCATAGAAGTGTGTGAGTGGTGTTGATTGTAAAACATCATTTTACTACAGAGCAGGTGAAAAAATGCAAATATGCTCTTGCCCGGTGCAGCAGCGTTATTACTATGTAGGGTTGCTATGCAGGGGTCCGGCCATTACTCCCAGCGCAGAAGGCTGAGTTCTGTAGAAATGCCTTGCTAGGGTCAGTACCTGCTGTTGGGGGCTGTGAGTGTGCGCTTGGCAGCAGAGTGTGACTAGAGCTTAGCAATTTAGATCAAGCTCCAGAGCAGGCTTCCCACCTCGTGCATGTGTGACCTCTGTTATTGATGCAAGGACGAGGATGCTGTTCTTCATAAAAAATTGCTTTGGGGAGGAATTCAACTTGGAGGCCGAGGCATCTGGTGCCCAGTAACCTCCTCCTTTGAAGAAGCTGTGTCTTTTTCTGGCTTAAAGGAAAAGTTCTCCATTGAAAGGAAGTTTTAACCGTTTACAAAACTATTGACCAGGGGCACATGGTGCTTTGCCTGGACTGCAAGTGACTGCTCTCAAAGTGCCTACAGAGTAGAGGTCACACAAGTCAGTTCATATAGGCCTCATCAAACCCCTGAGAGGCAAATGCTGCCTCTGGCGGTGAGGGATCTAAGAAGAAAGGGCTCAAGAGCACTCAGCCTGTTTGCGGAATTGGAGCCCCATGCTGTTGAGTCTGCGCCTCAAGGCCTTGACTGCTCTTGAAAGCCTGTCTGACAGAGGTAAGGAGGAAGCTGTGGTAGTGGTGGCTCTTTTGTGTTTTTGAAAAGGAGGACTTTGAGAAATGCTGGGCTGAACAGGTCACAGGGCTAAGACAGAGTGTTCTGTGGAAGGAAGTGTGCCCTAACATAGGAGGAGTTAGGACTGTGTTTTGAATTTGTGATCCTGTATCTTTGGAGTGCTAAGATTGCAGGGTCCAGCACTGTGCCACACTGGCAAATATTTATCTACAAAATGGCAGATTGATATCTCTCTCTCTCTCTCTCTCTCTCTCTCTCTCTCTCTCTCTCTCTCTCTCCCTCTCCCTCTCCCTCTCCCTCTCTCTCTGCCTTGGTGGTAGTGTTTTATCACAGCAACAGAAAAATAGCTAATACACTGTGTGACAAAGTGAAGAAGGCCCAAGATGAGCCCTGCCCTATGCATTGTGTAGCCCTGGCTATCCTGGATTCACTCTGTAGACCAGGCTGGCCTCGAACTCACAGAGATCCGTCAGCCTCTGCCTCCCAACTGCTGGGATTAAAGGCATGCATCTACCTTTAACCATCCACTCCTGGCTTGGAAGAGGGTTTGTTTGTTTGTTTGTTTGTTTGTTTGTTTGTTTTAATCACTTTATTTTCTTGTTGTTGTTGTTAAACTTTTTTTGTTTATTTTTATATGTATGGGCGATTTGCCTGAATGTATATCTGTGCGTTACAATTAAGAGAGTTGGATCCCCCGGAACAGGAGTTATAGGGTGGTTCTAGCTGCCATGTGGGTCCTGGGAACCAAACCTGGGCCCTTGGAGGCGCAGTCAGTGCTCTTAACCACTGAGCTATCTCTCCAGCCTGGGGTAAATTTTTAAGGATTTGGGACTATAGGTCCCTTTGGCTTTCCTGTCCCCTCCATAGACAGAAGATAAAGAAGTGCACATTTGGGACTACTCAGTCACTGGAGGAGTCCTAGATTAATGACTGACAGTGAGGGGGAAGAAGCGAGGAAATCTCTTGTTTGTTCCAGTCTACTACCCGAGACGTGTGGAGGTGGGTACTGAGGGGCACACCTTTATATTTCTTCATCTTCAGCCATGCAAATACCAAGAAAGAGACTTTCTTCCTTAGCCTTGCCCTCTAGTCTTGGAGGCCTCAAAGAAACAGGAGCAGAGCCCAGTGTGGTGGCGCACGCCTTTAATCCCAGCATTCTGGAGGCAGAGGCAGGCGGATCGCTGTGAGTTCGAGGCCAGCCTGGTCTACAAAGAGAGTCCAGGACAGCCAAGGCTACACAGAGAGACCCTGTCTTGAAACACACACCCCACCCGCCACCCCCTGACCCCCACCACCACCACACAAAAGAAAAGAAAAGAAACAGGAGCACAGAAGCAGTTGAAAGACCGGAACAGAAGAGAGTGTGGCAAGGCAGGAACGGAGGATTCGGTATGTTTCTTGTCAGCATAGGGCCGGTGGAATTTTCCGTAGCTGGACTTTTTGGCTAATCATTACCAGCTCCATAATTGCTGGCAGCTGACCCTTAGCTTGGCTGGCCGGGCTTGCCAGCCACCTGTCCAGCAGCCTGAGGACCGCGCCAGCTGTGGCCAGCTGCTGAGGTCCTCTCAGGCAAAAGAAGACTGAGAAACAAGTGAGCATGCTGGTTGCCTACCTACCTGCCTGCCCACCCAGCTGCCTGCCAGATGAGTTTTACTCTACCAGATTGTCTTATTCAGTTTCCTGGGCTCTGAGAACGAGCTCTCCAGAGCCTGCAGACCTCACATGGGCACAGACTGCTCACCCCCTGAATGGCTCAAGAGCCAGCCACCACTGCCCATGCTACTGTAGGTGCTACACATGTAAGGAAGAAAGGCCTCGGTGTATTTACCAAGCAAGCAGCCATCCACTCTCAGGGCTCACAGCAGCCCAGTCTGGAAGAGCCTCTAGTCGCTTCTGGGATCCCACACACTAGAGCTGAAATGGGTCTGAAAAGCTACTTTAAACTCTCCACGTCTGCCGGGTGGTAGTGGTGCACGCCTTTCATCCCAGCACTTGGGAGGCAGAGGCAGGAGGATCTCGGTGAGTTTGAAGCCAGCCTGGTCTACGGAGAGAGTTCCAGGACAGCTAGAGCTGTTACACAGGGAAACCCTGTCTCAGAAAAAAATAATTCTCCACGTCTGATGAGAACTGGGAACTGAGCAGGAGACCTGGACACGAAATTAACTGCTTAAGACCCTCAATCAAGGTCTCAGCCCTTCTGTGTCCGTGAGAACCATCTTGAGAAATACTACGTCCCTTCAATCTGTTCCCATCGTCCCCTCTCCCCAACTGCCTAGCCTCCTCCACTGTGCTCTGAACTCAGGATGCTGTGCTCCGTGGCTGCCTGTATCTGCTATCGGCTCAGACTTAGCAGATGGAAGGTCCCTGTAGGAAGTCAGAGAGAGAGGGAAGGGTGGCAGAGGGGACATACTTTCCGGGCTCTCCTCCTGCTGGGATGCCGTGGGATGGTCATGTCCTATGACTGACAGCTGAGTCAGGCTGGACCTCTGTTTCAGTTATAGTTACTATTGCTGTGAAGAGACACCATGGCCGTGGCAACTCTTGTAAGAGAGAGCATTTAACTGGGACTGGCTTACAGTTTCAGAGGCTTAGCTCGTTATCATCATGGTGGGCATCATGGCGGCACATAGGCAGACATGGTACCGGAGACGGAGCTAAGAATTCTATATCGAGGTCTGCAGGCAGCAGCAAGAGAGACACTGGGCCTGGTCTGGGCTTTTGAAACCTCAGACCCCACCCCCAGAGTCACACTTCCTTCAACAAGGCCACACCTACTCCAACAAGGCCACACCCACCCCAACAAGGCCACACCCACTCCAGCAAGGCCACACCCACTTCAGCAAGGAAGGCCACACCTCCTGATCCTTCTCAAGTAGTGCCACTCCCTGATGCCCAAGCATTCAAGTATCTGAGCCTGTAGAGGCCATTCCTATTCAAACCACCACAGCCTCTCCACTCCTGTTCTCCCCGCCTCACAGGCTTAGGGCAACGACAGGGCCCCCATTCACTTTCCACATTGTTTTCTGTTCTCCGAAACCCTGGTCAATACCTTAATAATCTCTCAGCCCGGAGAGTTTCACTTTCCAGAATCCTGACCAACATGTACCAAGGCTTCGCTTATTAGAGAAAGAATGCACCTGTGTGTTTACCCCAACCCCTCCCTTCCCCACCTGCTCTCCTGCTCTCTCATCTAACTGGCTGCACCATCCGTTTCGCTTTGTTTTCTTCTTTCTTATAAGCTGACAGCTCAGGCTGGAGAGATGGCTCTGCTCTCTGCTCTTTCAGAGGCTCCAAGTTCAATTCCCAGCACCCACAAGGCACCTCACAACTGTCTAGAACTCCAAGATCTGACATCCTCACAGAGACATACATGCAGGCAAAACATCAATGCACATAAAATAAATAAATTTAAAAAAAAAACTTGGCAGCTCTCTCTCTCTCTCTCTCTCTCTCTCTCTCTCTCTCTCTCTCTCTCTCTCTCTCTCTCTCTCTCTCCCCAATGTCCTAAGCTAAAGCATTAAGGCCCCTGACCTCCAAGACCATCTTAAACTCTGTTGCTCTTTAGAGATTCCCTTTGAAGAGTTGCATGTGTTTCCAAAGAAGCATTTTCCAACTTGTTAATCCTGTCAGAGAAACAAAAGCATGCCCCCCCCCCCCCCCGCCACAACGCTATTTTTATTTAACTGCCTCAAACACTGATTTTAAACCCAAAAGCTCACAAGACAAAGAGCTCTCTTGAACCCAGGACCTCTGGGTCCTTGAACACTTCCTGGGTTTGCTGTCTGCTCTGTTATTTTCCAGTGAGATGACAGGGTCAGAACTGTTGTTCCTGAGTAGAAATCAAGTCTTAGTAACGAACCTTCCACTCCCTCCCTCAGGCCAAGTTGGCGGGATTGCAAGCTAGATCTGCAGTTTCCCTAGGCCTACGAACTAACATCCCGTGCCTGTGTGGTTGAGTTACAGGCAGAAGTAGTCTCTGAAAACAGGCTGCGGGTGAAGAAAGGGGCCCCGCTTAGGAAAACAACCCCAATAACTCACACAAGGGTGCACTGTGCCTGACACATGTGGGTGCAGAGTTGACAAGCCCCGGAAACAGAACTTAAAGGAGGCGTTACAAATTGCTTCCATTCTTTTCCCTGACACAGGAAAGCTGAGTGTGGGCAGCAGGCTGTCTCCGTGCAAGGAGAGAAGGGCCCTAGGTCTCCAGCGCTCGTCCTCTCTTGGGAACTGTCACTCATAGGTGACATTTACATTATCTTAAAATGGGGAACAAAGACTTTTGGGGGAAGGGAGGGCAGAATTTGGCCTTACAAAACTTCGGACCCACAGAGAACCGCTGGTGGGGAACTTGTAGAATTGGCCTTAAGCAAAGGCGTTTGCCCGGAAACTCCACTGAAAAGCTTGTTGCAGGCAAGCCCGAGAGCCGGCCCCACCCCCAACTTCCGGGACAGAAAAAGCACAGCCCTCTTGCTTGTGTTTAATTTTCAGAGTAAGCTGAGACCAAATCCAAGGGCGCGTTGCCAGGGGTAACTCCTCCCCTTCAGCACAGTGTCAATGGAAAGTTCTCTCTCATCTGTGCCCCAAAACATCCCACCCCAGGGCTGTCCCCAAACTTCCTCCTGCCTCAACTCTCAGCTGCTAGAGTCGCACGAGTCCTCGAGCACACGTGCATAAAAGTTTTATTTTCTAGTGAAAGTGAAAGGTGTGTAAATCACCCCCGGAGTCTAACTTGGGACCATATACTCCTTGGCATGGGGCCTTGTACTGGAGTGTGGTCATCCTGTCAGAAGTGCACTCTCTCCTCCAGAAGCTACTGACTATCAACGGCTCCTCTGGTAGGCTGGACCTTCTGGCTTTATCCTCAGTCTATTGCCAGTTTGGGACAATCCTTTCTGACAAAATTTTATTTTACCACATAAATTCTTTCTCATCCAAAAGCATTTCCCTTTTCCTGTTTTGGGGTTGTTTTGTTTGTTTGTTTGTTTGTTTGTTCTGTTTTGAGACAGGGTTTCTCTGTGTAGCTGCCTGTGCCTCCCAAGTGCTGGGATAAAAGGCATGTGCCACCACTCCTGGCATACTTTCCTTAAACTTCCTTTTAAAAAACATATTATGTATATATACATACATATATATATGTATATGTGTGAATGTATATCTCTTTTTGTTTATAAAATCCTGGAAATACCTTTTTCTTCAATAAAACAACTATATTTTGTTTACTGTCTTAAAGATTTTTATTTTATTTTTAAAAATCGTGTGTGTGTGTGTGTGTGTGTGTGTGTGTGCGCGCGCGCGTGCATGCGCAGGTGCCTAAGGAAGCCAGAGACATTGGATTCCTCTGAAGCACAGTTTTAGGTTAGATCTACATCACATGGGTGCTGGGAACTCAAACCCAGGTCCTCTGCAAAACGTGTTCTTACTACTGTGCATCTCTCCCATTTCCCAACAGGGAAAACATGTACACTGACTCTTAAATATAAAACAGCCACAAATACAAGCAAAACAGGGTAAGTTATTATCCCAAAAATATTATGGAAAATAATTAACAATTAAATATATTAGGATTATCTGCAAATTTTAAAATGTCTATGTATGTCTTAAGCAGTTAAATGGATTTTATTTTGTTAAGATGTATGTATTTATTTATTTAATGTATATGAGGCACTCTATCTGTGTGTGTGTACACTTGCAGGCCAGAAGAGGGCATCTTACCAAATTCTAAATTGTGGTAAGTCACCATGTGGTAGCTGGGAATTGAACTCAGGGCCTCTGGAAGAGCAGCCAGTGCTCTTAACTGCTGAGCCATCTCTCCAGCCCCTATTAAATGGATTTTTTTTTTTCAAGACAGGGTTTCTCTGTGTAGCCTTGGCTGTGCTAGATTCGCTTTGTAGACCAGGCTAGCCTCGAACTCACAGCAATCCACCTGCCTCTGCCTCCCGAGTGCTGGAATTAAAGGCGTCTGCCACCATGCCCGGCTTTAAATGAATTTTAAAATGACTTTTTTTTTTTTCAGTTTTAAGTTAAAAAAAGATTTCTTTCTTACGTATAGTGTTATGCCTGCATGTGTGCCTGCATGCCAGAAGAGGGCGCCAGATCTCATTATAGATGGTGATGAGCCACCGTGTGGTCACTGGGAATTGAACACAGGGCCCCTAGAAAAGCAGCCAGTGTGAGCCATCTCTCCAGCCCACAAACACACCTCTCAAAATTAGGCATATCCCAAGGGTAGTGCTCAATATATAAACAAAGTAGACACTGATTTTGATATTTAGATTTTTATATAGTTTAATGTATTTTAATACAAACTTACAGGAACAGCACAGAAGACAGACAACATACTTACGTGTAGCACAACTCAGAAAAGTATAATGAGTGGATGGAATCTACCGTATGATAAAAATGCTACAAACACCATTGAGTTGGCGTCAATAAGAAATGTACTTATTTTTTTTAAATCCAAATGCTGGCACTGTCCAGAAATTTTTAACAGGTTTATTTATAATTGTTATAAAGTTGAACTGTTGAAGTGTGTTCCCTGAAACATTTTGCTTGCGTTAATGCTTTACATCTTGCATTTATATTAAAAATTAACACACAAATGAAAATGGGAAAACTGCCAATATTTGATTTCTGTCCCCTATTTTTCCACTCGCTGTCATATACTTAGGTACCTTTTGACCCTATGGAAAAAATATCTAGCATTCAGAACTACTGATAACAGGAGGAAGAAGAGGAAAATTATTTTGAGAATGAAATGTTTCCCCTCATAGTGGACTATTAAGCACGTTCTCCACATATACCCTGTGCTAGTTGGGTATCTTTCGGCATAATTGTTACACGTTTGGCGTGGCATGGCACACAGGTTGGTATCTTCAAAAAGGCCAACCACATAGGCCTCACTTGCCTCCTGCAAAGCACCAATAGCTGCACTCTGGAAGCGCAGGTCTGTTCTGAAGTCCTGAGCACATTTCTCACACCAGACGCTGGAAGAGGAGCGTCTGATTTCACAGAGTACCACAGTACCAGGCCTGTAATGATGAGGTTTCTTCGCCCCTCCAGTAGAGGGCGCACTCTTGTGAGCGGCTTTTGTAGCCAGTTGTTTCCTGGGTGCTTTACCACTGGTGGATTTGTGGGCAGTCTGCTTTGTACGAGCCATGGTAAGGGCACCTGCTTACTTATCCCCCTTCTCCCTCGGCTGCAACTCGATAAGTGAGAGGGGGTGCTGGCGTTAAATTTTTTTTTTTTTTAGGTATTTAGATTTTTTAGGACATAATACATTTTTTAAAAATGTTATATGAAAACAATTACCATGCTCACATATAACAGTTCGCTAGCAGGCAAAATGACATAAAATAATTACGTGAAAATAATTATGAACACTAACAACAACAACAACAACAAATCAAAGAACACAAAACAAGTTTTAATATACATCAAAGTATCCCCTTAGTAGAAACAGGTAGAAAGTTTATATCTCCAAGTATAGAGTTTATCTAAACTTGAGGACCCCAGTGAAGGCCAGCGTTAGAGAGCAGGGTAACGTCTCGTTGGTTTTTGAATTCTCCTTATGACGTTGCAGGCATACTGCCTCAGAGTTTGACTGGGGTGGTGTGGGGGCTGTGTTGTGCGGGACTGTGGCTGAGGGAGTCTGAAGGTTAGTTTGTTGTTGTTGTTGTTTTTAATGTATATCAAGGGTGAGGGAGGAGGCTCACAAATTGAAATTGGCTGCAAAGCAACCATTGGAGGAAAGGGGAAACTCACCATTTTTGAAAATTTGAAAACATGGGTAGCTTACAGACTTCTTAGACCAGTAGAAGGTACAAATGCCCTCAGCCCTGGAATTAAACATGTGTGCCACTACTGCCCGGTTTTTGTTTTGTTTTCTTTTTTAAGACATAGTTTCTCTGTGTAACAGCTCTGGCTGTCCTGGAATGACCAGGCTGGCCTCCAGCTCACAGAGATCCTCCTGCCTCTGCCTCCCAATTGCTGGGATTAACATCATGCACCACCACTGCCAGGAATATCTTCCCCTTCCCATGCTCCAGCATCTGCCAAGATCTCTTGCAGCTGGGGGAAGAGCAAGAAGCAGTGGTGGCTGGTGTTAATCCCAAAGGTGGGAAGAGAAGGACCACTGACCCAAATCATCATGGCCAAATTAAGTAGAGCAAGGTTTTCTATTCGTGTGTACTGACTGTCTCCCCCTAAGGCAAGGTTCAAGGGGTCAGCGTTGGACATGTGCAAGATAAGAATTTTCGTAGCTCAGGGGTAGGGGGTATCCAAATGGGGGGGAGGGATGTTGGAGGCAAAAATAGGTTACAGAAGCATCATAATAATGTGGTTGTGGTGGCTTGAACAGGAATGGCCCTGTAGACTTCATCTAATGTGTTTGAATGTTTGACCCATAGGAAGTGGCACTATCGGGAGGTGTGGCCTTCTTGGAGGAAGTGTGTCACTGTGGGGGCGGGCTTTGAGATATCCTATGCTCAAGCTGTGCACAGTGTGGCACAGTTCCCTTTCTGCTGCCTTCGGATCCAGATGTAGAACTCTCCTCTTCCTCTCTAGCACCATGTCGGCCTGCATGATGATAATAGACTGAACCTCTGGACCCCTAAGCCAACACCAGTGAAACGCTTCTATTTGTAAGAGTTGCCGTGGTCATAGTGTCTCCTCACAGCAGCAGAACCCTAACTAAGGCAATGGTCATAGCAAAGTAGTCATAACAACCTTCCGAAACCATGGTAGGTTTGCAAGGCGGTCATAACAATTTTTTTGTCGCCATCTCCTAGAACAGGCAGTACAGAGCCATTCGTAGTTAAGGCCACAGGTGAGGCGTACCCCAATCCTTGAGAAACAGATTTAATCATAAACAGGAATAAACCCAGTTTGTCTTTACTATATGGCTTTCAAGCCTAAGATGGGAGCGGTTCATTAGCTGGAGTCCAACCCAGGGCCTGTGACTTTCCCTTTTTCTATTAGGCTATGCTGGTAGCTCCAGTGCAATCACCACAGGCCGAGCTACCTCCGTATGTGTTCTGTGCATTAGCCAAGATACTCTCTAGTCCAAAATGGGGCTGGGAGGGACCCATGAGCCACCCTACAGCAATGGCTGACTAGGGGTAGTCTTGAGGAAGAGGAGATGGAAGCGCCCTTCAGGGAGATGTGGTTTAGCACAGGGCATAGTTGTCAGCTAGGGACTGATGGAGGGCACGTGGAAAGGAAATCAAGGCAGGCATCCCCAATCAGAACAGTGGAAGCCCCAGTCTGTCCCGCCAGTGAGACTGTGCGCATGTGGTGTGGGGGTTTGGGGTTTTATAGGATGGAAAAGGGAAATTTTGAGGAATGGAAGAGTCCGTCTGCAGGTCAGTCCCAGTGGGGACTGGAAGCATAGATGCTGGCAGGTTTGGTATGTGGATCGCCTCATCAGAGGGCTCCCAAGGGTGCTATCAGTCAATACACCTTTCCTGTCTGAGAGTCTCAGCTCACCTGAGGCTTTTAAGTCATTAACATTTCTTTCTTTCTTCCTTTCTTTTTAAAAATGTATTTATTATGTATATAGTATCCTGCCTGCATGTACACCTGCACACCAGGAGAGGGCACCAAATCTCATTATAGATGGTTGTAGTTGCTGGGAACTGAACTCAGGGCCTATGGAAGAGCAGTCAGTGCTCTTAATCTCTGAGCCATCTCTCCAGTCTCAAGACTTTGTAAACTTTTTTTTTCAAGGCAGGGTTTCTCTGTGTAGCCTTGGCTATCCTAGACTCACGTTGTAGTCCAGGCTGGCCCCAAACTTACAGTGATCCACCTGCCTCTGCCTCCAGAGTGCTAGGATTAAGGGTGTGCACCACCATACCCTGCTTCTTTCTTTCTTTTAAAGATTTATCTATTTATTGTGTGTACAGTGTTCTGCCAGAAGAGGGCAACAGATCTCAAAGATGGTTGTGAGCCACCCTGTGGTTGCTGGGAATTGAACTCAGGATCCTTGGAAGAGCAGACAGTGCTCTTAACCGCTGAGCTATCTTTCCGTCCTAGTCACTAACCTTTCAGTAGTGTTACTTTCATTGTCACTGTGAGCAAAATACTTGGTGTTAACAACTCAAGACTCAGAGTTTTGCTGGGTGCGGTGGCACATGCCTATAATTTCAACACTCAGGACGCAGAAGCAGATAGATCTCTGTGCATTTGAGTCCAGGCCAACCAAGGCTACACAGAAACCCTGTCTTGGGGGCTGGGAGATGGGAAAGACTCAGAGTTTCAGAAGTTTAGCTCGTCATGGTGGGGACAAAGCAGTTAACATTGCGTCAGGGAGGACACTGAGAGACGGAGGGGAAATGGGCGAGCGTAAGTCCCAAGAACCTGTGCCCAGCCAGCTTCTTTCAGCTAAGCCCACCTTCTAGTTCCACAGTCTAGGCTCTCACAAGATAGCCACTGGGTGGGGAGCAAACAGTCAAAACACAGGCTTGTGGGGAAGCTGCCGGCAACGCTCATGGCTCAGGAGGCTTGTAGACAGTCTCAGCTGGAGCCGAAGTGTCATGCCAATGTCCAAAGCCCCCTAAGGAGAGCAGTGTGGAGTGGTTCCTGGCTGTTAAGCAATGGTTACTCCAGCTCCTAGAGGTTTTTTTTAAAAATATTTTTATTTAATTTTAATTTATGTGCATTGGTGTGCGGGTGTCAGATCTTGGAGTTACAGACAGTTGTGAGCTGCCATGTGGGTGCTAGGAATTGAACCCGGGACCTTTGGAAGAGCAGACAATGCTCTTAACCACTAAGCCAACTCTCCAGCCCCCCAGCTCCTAGAGTTTTGACTGTATAATAATGAAATTCTTCTCCCCAAATGAGTGACTGGAGTCCTGAGTGACTTGTCCAAACCTTACAGAAATGCAAAACAGCAATGGCTAAATAATACCTATTTCTTATTCCCCTTGGCACATAAAGGAAATCTGTTCGTGGGCAAGCTAGGGGCTTCATGGTTACTTTCCTTCAGCACCTGCTTCTACCTTGAGATTAAACATGGATGCTTGCATGCAGTGATTCCGTTCTAACCAGCAGGGAAAAAAGGGGGGGGGGGAGAGAAACCAGGATTTATTCATTTCCCCATGTTTATCGTGATACATCCAGGAAATTGGACTTGACACTCCTATTTTCATCCTACTGACTAAGGTAAGTGATGCTGGCAAGGCTGCAGAATACAATACAGAAAAAAAAAAAAGAATTATATCTTACTAGCAACTATCATTTAGAATCTAAAATGATAAAAATAACTCCATCTCTAACAGATGAAATACTTAGGATAAATCTTACAAATGATGTGCAAGACCTGTAGGTTGGGGCTGGAAAAGGCTTGGTGGTTAAGAGGCGTGCTGCTCTTCCAAAGGACCAGAGTGTGGCTTCCAGCACTCATGTTAGGGGGCTCACAAACACCCAGAACTCCAGTTCCAGAGGATCCAGGACCTTCTTCTGGCCTCCATGGGCACTTACATGCACATTTGCATACATACACACAGAGACATGCACACATACTCATAAATAATAAAATTGAAAAAGAAAAAAAAACCATAGGCTGAAAATTGTCAAGCACAACAGCTTGACAGGACATTAAAGAAGGCAGACAAGATGAATGGACCGTCATGTACTATGTTTCTGCATTGGGAGCCTCAGTGTTTGCCAGTGTCAGTTCTTGGACTAATTAACAGCTTAATACAGTTGCGAAGCTTATGTCAAATCTCATATGAAAGGAACAAGTGACTTAAATGGCAATTTATTTATTTATTTTCATTTCATGTGCATTGGTGTTTTGTCTGCATGTATGTCTGTGTGAGGGTGACAGATAGTTGTGAGCTGCCGTGTAGGTGCTAGGATTTGAACCCAGGTCCTCTGGAAGAACGGTGGTGCTGTTAACCACTGAACCATCTCTCCAGCCCTGACAAACTATTTTGAAAGAGGTCAACAGTTTTGGAACACTCACACTGCTTGTGTCTCTAAAAATATGAAGCAGTTTTTATCCTGTATAAGTTAATATGTAAGGGGCTAGAGACCTGGTTCAGAGCCCTGGCTGTCCTTCTAGAGGACCCAAGACCCGCATGGCAGCTCATAGTAACCTGTAACATTAGTTCCAAGCATCTGATGCCCTCTTCTGGCCTCCTCGGACACCAGGCATTGAATATGATACACAGACATACACATAAGCAAAATATTCATACCCATAAAATAAAATAATAAAATTGTAATTTTATCATCATCATCATCATTATTATTATTATTATTATTATTATTATCATTATTATCACTATTATTATTTTTGTTTTGTTTTGTTTTCAAGCTACACAGGGTTTCTCTGTGTAGCTTTGGTTGTCCTGGACTCGCTTTGACCAGGCTGGCCTCGAACTCACAGCGATCCACCTGCCTCTGCCTCCCGAGTGCTGGGATTAAAGGCATGCACCACCACCACCCAGCTGTAAAAATTTTTTATTTTCTTTTATTTATTTATTTATTTTTGGTTTTTTGAGACAGGGTCTCTCTGTGTTAGCCTTGGCTGTCCTAGACTCGCTTTGTAGACTAGGCTGGCCTCAAACTCACAGTGATCCGTCTGCCTCTGCCTCCCGAGTGCTGGGAAAAAATTTTTTTAATCAACATGGAAATGATATCCAAACTGGGTGAAACAGTGCATCTCTGAGATCACCATGTACTCCTCCAGGTGACTAATTCTGAAATCTGAAACTCACTTGATGTAATTTCTGGAGAGTGGTATCATGTTGAATGTAAACTGTTGTCAGAGAGATGGAGTTGCACCCACACGCTGTGTCTGTATTGGGGACGCTGATGTGTATGTAGTGGAAGGTTTGGTTTCTTTAAAAATTGTTATAGCCGGGCGTGGTGGCGCATGCCTATAATCCCAGCACTCGGGTGGCAGAGGCAGGAGGATCACTGTGAGTTCCGGGCCAGCCTGGTCTACAAAGCGAATCTAGGATAGCCAAGGCTACACAGAGAAACCCTGTCTCGAAAAACAAAAAACTCAGTTATGTTATGTAAATAGGCTTTTGTTTTAATCCCAAATGTGGGATATGGAGATGCTTTCAGTTTACGGCTAATAACTGCCTGGGGTGGGGGGCATGGTCACTGCCAGCTGGAGTTAGCAGAATTCTGAGGACTCTGGGAGAGAGAGAGAGAGAGAGAGAGAGAGAGAGAGAGAGAGAGAGAGAGAGAGAGAAGGCAGGGGTTTTGAGGAGACAGATGGTAGGGGAAGAAGGCTGCTTGTTTGTCCTTCTGTGTTTGCCGTTGGGGGAACTGCTAGATCTCCTGGTGGCTGAGATTGGTATTTTCCCAAAGAATCGGACAACCCTAACCAGCTGGAACTCAGTGTAAAAGATCTACTTCCTTTTTCCCTTCTAACCTTCTTTCTCTCCTACATAGGGTTGGGGGGTAGGAAGGGAGGTAAAGGCTTAAGGAACTCCAAATAAAACAGAGTTAAAAAGTAGTACCAAGCCAGGCGTGGTGGCACACTCCTTTAATCCTAGCACTTGGGAGGCAGAGGCAGGTGGATTGCTGTGAGTTCGGGGCCAGCCAGGTCTACAAAGTGAGTCCAGGACAGCCAAGGCTAACACAGAGAAACTCTGTCTCGAAAAAAACCAAAATAAATAAATAAATAAATAAACAAACCAAAACAAAAAAAAAGCAGTACCTACACTGATTGTTTTTTAGTACTATTTTTTAAAACTGAAACACAAAAAGGAAAGGATTTTCAACAAAGTCACATTAAACAGAGAAGTTGCAAATAACCTCACAGTGTGTATGATCTGAAAGTTCACACTTTCAGATGTGGTGTGGCACGCCTTTAATCCCTCACTTGGGAGGCAAAGGCAGGTGGATATCTGTGAGTTAGAGGCCAGCCTGGTCTACAGAGGGAATTCCAGGACAGCCAGGGCTGTTACACAGAGAAATCTTGTCTCAAAACAAAAACAAAAACAAAAACGAAAAATAAATAAAATAAAATAAACAAACAACAACAACAATAACAACCCCCTCCCCCGAAAAAAAAAACACAACAAAACCGGTCTCAGTTCTACATCTAGGAGAACACAGTCTGTCCTGGGGCCAGAGGCGCATCCAGGGAGCTCCATCTGTCTTGGGCACGCTTCCTGAAGTGCTCTAATCAGTTTCCTTCCCAAGGACAAGATATCCCCCTCACCATCAGCCACTCCCGTGACTCTGGAGACCCAGCTACCCACAACCATTTTTATAACTTCCCAGGAAGCCAAACAAACAAGGCAACCTTGTGGACACCCAACACCCACGTGAGAGGTTGTGTGGGTCTCAGTATTTCACTTTTTATTTTGTCATCTCCCTCCAGCTGTCTCAATGACTCTGCCACACAGCAGATTCCTTATGTGCTAGCCATTTATTTATTTATTTATTTATTTATTTATTTATTTATTTATTTATCCTCCTTCTTCCGTGCTGAGGATCAAAGATGGTTTTAAATATACTCAAGTGTTCTGATACTGCGCTATACTCTCAGGCCCGTCTTTTCCTTTCAAACCATTTCCCTGTGCGTTTCTGCACTAACAGAAGCAGAACGTCCCACGGCCCATCTTATCTATCCAGAGAAGGAAAGTTTCTGGTTCCTGCCCTCTGCCTGCCCTGCCCCTCCTATTTCCCTTGGAAGGCCTCGCTGCGACTACAGACTTTCCCAGACTCTGGAGCAGAATCCCACGCCTTGGCTCGGTTCAGGGTAGTGCCTGCTTGGTCAGGGTGCCTCAGCCCCCTCGCCGCTGCTCCAGACAACCTGTGACGAATCTGAATTTTTTTTACAGCATGGGAAGTGGAGCACAATGATTAAGAATTCGAGATCATTCTCGGCCAGCAGGTGCCACAAGAAACTAAGCAGTTCACCCGCTGCTGCCTTCGTGGAACTTGCGCCCTAGGGAGGGGAAACACAAAAAGGGTATGTTGTCAGGATTCAGAATGATGTGATGGAATTTGATTGAATTAGGATGGGAAGATGAACAGGCATGAGCAGAAAAAGGCTTTCCAGTGTGCCAGGTAAAAAGCCATCGCAGCTTGCTGGGGGTGGGGTGGGGGGAACGACGGGTGGGGGGGATATGTGTGTATGTGTGTATGTGTGCCGGAGCGCGTCTGAAAACAAATCTGAGGGGAAGGTGGATGGGATCTCAGACATTTTCTCCTCTTTCAGTTTTGTTTTGTTGTTGTTGTTTGTTTGTTTGTTTTTTTGTTTTTGAGACAGAGTCTCTCTCTATAGCTTTGGCTGTCCTGGATCTCACTATGTAGATCAGACTGGCCTCGAACTCATAGAGATCCACCTGACTCTGCCTCCCAAGTGCTGAGATTTAAAGGGGTGTCTTCTACTCTCTTATGATTTGGGAAAGGTTTCACTCTTTGGTCAGTAGAGGCAAAGTGCCCATTTAGCGATGAACGTACTCCCTTATTTTACAGATGAAGAAAGCAAGACTCAGAAAGGGTCACCCAGAGAGTTAGGATGAGCGTGGTGGCAGAAGTAGGGTTCCCCAAGCTCCGGTCGCAGCCCGGGCGGGTGGGCGGGCGGGAGGTGGCTGCGGCCCCGCCCCGCTTCTGGCCCTTCCTCCCGCCGCCTCCCGCCGAGGTCACCCGTGGGCTGGCCGTGATGGGTGGCTCGCACTCCCAGGGTCGCGGCCCTGGGCTCGCGTGGGAGACGCCCCCGACAGCAGCGGACGCCCCGTGAGTCAGCGCAGGGCGTGGGCCAGGGGACTCGGGAAGGGGACCGGCGCGGGACAGGGTTGGGGCGGGGGGGGGGGGGTGCTCGCCGCCCGGGCCTGCGGGGTCCAGGCATGGGAATGTAGCGCTGTGGCTCTCTCAAGAATTCCCTCTTGTTTGCGCTGAGTTTTGCGATGACCTCAGAGAAGGGCAGCATTGTAGCTGCAGTAAGTGCTTTGTTTCGGGACAGCGACAGCTGGGGACACCAAGTACTGTTAGGAGGCAGCAGGAAACTTGGTGCGGGACGTGGTGAAAGTTGGCGGTGCGTTGGGGAGAAGGGGCGCGCGCTGATAAAGACTTGAGAAACTGGTCGAACAGTTCAAACTCTGTGTGTGTGTGTGTGTGTGTGTGTGTGTGTGTGTGTGTGTGTGTGTGTGTGTGTGTGTGTGTGTGTGTCTGTGTGTGAGTGTTCATGCAAGCGCGGGCTGGAGATGGCTCCTCATTTCCAGAAAACTTCAACCCTAATTTCAGAGAGATAGATACTGTGGCACATGGTAAGGCTTTTTCTTCCTTTTTTCTTTCCTTTAAAAAAAAAATCATCTTTTCAATGCAAAACAGCCTCCCAGAATCCAAATACATTATTTTTACTTCCTACTATTTTAAAAACTTTATTATTTTTTATTTAGTGTCAGGGCCCACAAGTGGAGGCCAGCTCTCTTTCCTCAGAGAGAATTCTGGGAGTGGAACTCAGGTCATCAAGCTTGGTAACAGATAACTTTCTTTACCATATGTCACTTGCTCCGTAACTCCTAATATTTACATATGATTACAAATCTAAAGGTAGTTGGAGCAATTTGTTAATAAAAAGGATAACTGAAGGCTGGGCGGTGGTGGCGCACGCCTTTAATCCCAGCACTTGGGAGGCAGAGGCAGGTGGATCTCTGTGAATGCGAGGCCAGTCTGGACTACAGAGCAAGTCCCAGAACAGCCAGAGCAGTTACACAGAGAGACCCTGTCTCGAAAAACCAAAAGAGAAAGGATAACTGAGACCACTGAGTGTGTAAGATTTGTTTAAAAAATTAATAATTACTTATTAAACTTTATTAAGTTTAAATTCATAATCTAATCTCTGCTGGGTCTGGTGGCACACACTTTTACAGAGGCAGGAGGATCTCTGAGTTCAAGGTGAGCCTGCTCTACAGATGGAGTTTCAGGACAGCAAAAGCTATGCAGAGAAACTCTGTCTCAAGAAAACAAAACAAAACAAAACAAACTAACAAACATACAACCCCCCCCCCAAAAAAAAAAGAGAGAAAGAAAAGACAAACATAGGAGGCTGCAGAGATAGTTCAGCGGTCAGGAGCACTCCTTGCTCTCGCAGCAGACCTGCGTTCAATTCCCAACACCTACATGGTGGCTCAGAACCATCCATCACTCCAGGGATCTGACATCTTCTGACTTCTTTGGCCACCAGGCACGAATGTGGTATATATAAAACATGCCGGCAAAACACTCATATACATAAAATAAGTAGGAGAGATGTGTGACGTCGGAAATAGCTCTGCCTCTCTCTCATTCTGGGGCCTGCTTCTTGACCACTGGGGAACTTTTTTACACTTCATAGGCTGTTCTGAGGTTGATAGGAGATTGTGTGAATCATCACTGTGAACTATTCTGTCTGTGAGCATACAGTTTATTCTGCCAGCCGAGGATGAAGGCTGAATGACCTTGGCGAGCTGCAGCCAGGTCTACTGCATAGTTTGAATGGAAACAGTAAAACTATTCAGAGGCAGCTCTCGGAGTAATGAAGGCGCACGTGGGTTCAGCTGCTGGTCCTTAAGTCATTAGTTGTTAAATTGTCTGTGTCTCAGGTGTTCTCTCCACGACGCCCTCCTCCTCCTCCTCCCCTGGAGGTCCTTCATGTACCTTCTGTGTTTGGCAAAGCTTGCCTAAAATCAGCCTATAGGGGGATGGGCTGTCCTTGGCCTTTACTTAGGAGTACAGCCTCTCTTCACTTCAATTCAGAAGCACGCCTGTAATCCCAGCACTTGGGAGGCAGAGGCAGGTGCATCACTGTGAGTTTGAGGCCAGCCCGGTCTACAAAGCGAGCTGAGAACTGCCAAGATAACACAGAGAAATCCTGTCTCAAAAAACTAAAAAGAAGAAGAAGAAGAAGAAGAAGAAGAAGAAGAAGAAGAAGAAGAAGAAGAAGAAGAAGAAGAAGAAGGAGAAGAAGAAGAAGAAAACAGAAAGCTGGGCTCAGTAGCTCAAACCTTTAGTCCCAGCACTTGAGAAACAGGTGAGCAGATGTCTGTGAGTTCGAGCCCAGCCTGGTCTACAGAGTTCCAGGGCAGCCAGGGTTACACACACACACACAGACACACAGACACACACACACACAGACACACACACACACACACACACAAAACCCTGTCTGGGGGAGTGGGGGCGGGAACAGACAAAAACAACAAAATCTTTAGAAAGATGAGATTCTGGATCTGCAAAACCAAAAGCTGTTCTTGTTACCCAAGTGCTTCTGAGTAGCAACACATGACACAAGTCTCTCCAGGGTCTCCAAGAGAGCGAGGACTCAGTGTTCACATCGTTCCTTGCAGGCTTCCTGTCGGACGTGTGGCTGCCCGGATAACGTTGATCTCAAGGAAGTCCCTCCTTAGATGGTGGCATTTTTGAAGTCTATTGTTGCTTAAAAAAAAAAAATTACATGAAAGTCACATGACTAATGCACTCAGGGGCATTTTCTTTTGAGGGAGAAATTGTCTTTGAGAATGTTCATAGTTTGTATTTCAGAAGACTTTACCCATATGTTAAAAGGAGCCAAATAAAGCTTTTTACAGGAACTCTGCTGAGAAACGCAAGGAAGCATAGAAGTCCATGGAAACAAACGTCTGGTTTAAGGTCAAATTCATCAGTATTTAAAAGTTTAGCCGCCAGCCTTCTCTGAGCCCAAGGGAACAGACAGCTGGCTTGGGTAAAAGGCTAGAGACTGAAGAGATGGTTCAGTGGTTAAGAGCACTGATTAACTGATAATACTCCAGGCGTGGTTCCCAGGGTCCCCACACACTGTTGTCCATAACTGTAACTCCAGGCTGAGAACTGATGCCATCTTTGGCTTTCTAAAAGCATCAGGCATGCACATAGTGAGTGCACAGATGTGCAAGCAGGTGCACACTTTTATCCTAGCACTTGTGAGGCAGAAGCAGGCACAGGCAGATCTCTGGTTTGTTTGTTTTTTTTTAAGTTTTTTTTATTGATTTATTTATTATTCTTATACAGTGTTCTGCCTCCATATACACCTGCACACTAGAAGAGCACATCAGATCACATTACAGTTGTGAGCCACCATGTGGTTGCTAGGAATTGAACTCAGGACCATTGGAAGAGCAGGCGGTGCTCCTAACCTCTGAGCCATCTCTCCAGCCCAGATCTCTGGTTTTGAGGCCAGCCTGGTCTACAGAGCTAGTTCCAGGACAGCCAGGGATACAAAGAAACCCTTAAAACTTTAAAAATAAAAACAAACAAAAAGCTAGAGGAATTCCTTCCTTCCTTCCGTCCTTCCTTCCTTCCTTCCTTCCTTCCTTCCTTCCACGGGGTTTTGAGGATTGAGAGAGCACAGCTGCAGGGTCAGGCAGACCTCATTGAGGAATTCCTGTTACACTCCTTCCCTGCCTGCTTTAGGACTTTGGGAAATGCCCGCCCCAGGCTCACCAGTGCTGGGATTACAGATGTGCACAGTGCTGGGGTTTGAACCCAGAGCCTAATGTTTGCCACTCAGGAAATCTCTCAACTGAGCTGTACCACTTCAGCAACCTCTTAATTTTTATTTTGTTTTGTGTGTGTGTGTGTGTTTTTCTTCAGTCAGCTGCTCTCTTATGGCTAAGCACTGTGAACGTTATATTGTGTGGGAATTTACACACACCTAGGAAAGCCTTTCTAAATCTATATATGGTCCGCATGCTCCTCTGTACTGTTTGTTGAAGGCTAGGGGTGAGAACGGAGGAGGTGACATTGAGGACGGGAGAGGACCTGAGGCCTTCCTTGTGCACATTACGCCAACCTAATCCATCATAAAGATGTCACTCCCTCTGCAAAGCAGCAACAGCGGATCTTCTGGTGCTCTCTGCCCTCCCACGTGCCTTCTCATCCGAGGCTTTTTCACACAGTAGCCTTTAGTGTTTGGACACAAGGTGCTAGCAGGCTCCCACCAGGAAAGGCAGACAAGAAGTCGCTATGCTCTCCTGTCATCTTCTGCTCTTTTGCACAGGAAGACTTGGTAATGTTGGAGACTTCTCCCTGTGGGAGTACCACATGTGGCGTTTATTTCTCAGAAGTCTTGCTGGTAAGGACACCTTGAATGTGGTTGTTAGATGTGTTTTGGGCTTATGTATGGTACAGTTTCTCCTTGATTAGTCTTATGCTAGATCTGCTGCAGATGCTATCAATAACAATGGTAGGTGAAGAAATTTACATTTAGCTTTCTAAGACCTGGGAGTCATCTCAGTCTGTTTCCTGTTGCCTTAACCCAGTATTTGTGGCTGGTTAATTTGCACAGGGAAAAGGTTTACTCAGCTCACAGTTCTTTTTTTTTTTTTTTTTTTGGTTTTTTTTGAGACAGGGTTTCTCTATGTAGCCTTGGCTGTCCTGGACTCACTTTGTAGACCAGGCTGGCCTCGAACTCACAGCGATCCGCCTGCCTCTGCCTCCCTAGTGCTGGGAATAAAGGCGTGCACCACCACACCCGGCTCAGCTCACAGTTCTAAAGAGTGGAAAGTTCAGGATCAAGCTGTGCCTGGTCACGTCCTTCTTAGGTACTCTGCAGAGTCCCAGCGTGCACAGGAAAGCTGACATCAAGTGGCACAGGAGTGCATGCGGGAGATAGGTGATAGTGAACCAGCTCTGGTAACAGGCGCACTAGTCCATGGGTGCAGGAGTGGCTTTACTTGTCCTGGATCTTGGACATGCTCACGACTCAATCAGACAGCCCATCACCCCCACGACGTTCTACTTCATAGCAGGGCTTAAATGCAAACATGTGCTTTGCCAGTTAACAGCAGAGTGTTTCAGAAAAAAAAAAAACATTGAGTTTTGTCTATGTTTGTTTGTTTGTTTTTAGGGAGGAGGTTTTAAGACAGTTTCTCTATGTGGCCCTGGCTGTCTTGGAACTCACTCTGCAGACCAGGCTGACCTCTCACTTAGAGATCCACCTGCCTCTGCCTCTTTAGTGCTGGGATTAAAGGTATGCGTCACCACCTCCAGGCTGAGTCTGCTTTCTTACTGCAGGATAGTTCTGTTTCTGAGAAAACTCATGCATCCATCTTCTACTTCACATTTCTAGAAAATTCTAATGGCGCCAGTCAGGGTGAGAGCTCTCAGGGCTTGCCAAAGGCACCGTCATGTACAGCAATAGCTCTGAAGACTTATTTGGATTAAAAAAGTCTTGATACAGGCTGAGTGGTGGTGGTGCACGCCTTTAATCTCAGCATTCGGGAGCCTCAGGCAGGCGGCTCTCTGTGAGTTCGAGGCCAGCCTGGTCTACAAAGTGAGTCCAGGACAGCCAGGGCTACACAAAGAAATCTTGTCTCAAAAAACCAAAAAGAAAAACAAAAAATTTTCTTGATACTCTGATAGTATTCTTATAGACATTTCAACATAAAAATGACATACATGACATATAACAGGAGAGACAGAGATATTATCTGATGTGATCTTCTTGTAGACCTGCGAAGCAGATAGAATTGTCTTTATTTTACACATAAAGAAACTAAGGCTTGCCGGGCGTGGTGGCGCACGCCTTTAATCCCAGCACTTGGGAACTTGGGAGGCAGAGGCTGGTGGATCGCTGTGAGTTCAAGGCCAGCCTTGTCTACAAAGTGAGTCCAGGACAGCCAAGGCTACACAGAGAGACCCTGTCTCAAAAAACCAAAAAAAAAAAAAAAAACCAAAAACCAAAAAACTAAGGCTTGGAAAAATTCACAAACTAGGCCATAGAGTCATAGATGGGAAGCTGGGATTCAGGTGTAGAGAATCTGGTTGAGCCAGATGTTTGTAGTCGGGGCTCATTAACCAGGTTCTGTGTGCCTCCTAAGATGATATAAGTTTAGGGCTATGTAGTGCTAATGTAGTGTCAGGAAAGGAAATGTGTGATAAAACATTGTCCAACTTGGTTTATAGATAAATACCATATTGGATTACATTTACACACAGAGCAGAAAGAGTGCCTCTTGTGGCTTTCTTTGTTAAAAAACAAGAACAAAACAAAAAAAATTTTTTTTTGGTCTGTGCATCTTGCTTTTCTAACAAGTGCAAAACGTTATGTTTCTATGACTACGTCAAAACTGTTCTTAAATAGAGGTTTGAGATAACCAAGTGAGGTAAGTTTGGGCAAGATAGGAAAGTGGGATGATTGGGATTGTCTTTTTAAGTATATTTTATCTGCTTGACCACAGACGGCTCTTTTGTTTGAATTTGTTTTTGTTTTTGTTTTTGTTTTGTTTTGGAGACAGAGTCTGGCTACATAGTCCTGGCTGTTCTGGAACTTAATATGTAGACCGGGCTGGCCTCAAACTCACAGAGATCTACTTGCCTCTGCTTCCCAAGTGCTGGGACTTTTGATAAAACTTGAGAGTTTACTTAAGCTGGTTGTGATGCCTTTAATCCCAGAACCCAGGACCCAGAGGCAGGTGGATATAAGTTTGAGGCCAATCTGGTTTACATAGCAAATTCCAGGCCATCGAGGGACACGCATGCGCGCGGGCGGGCTGGAGGAGGGGGAAGGGAGAGAGACCATATCTGAAAAGAACAATAGTTTACTCACAGCCTTCAGACTGGATCCCCAGCAACACACCATCCCTAAAACAAGCACTAATTTTTTTCCTCTCAAGTTGTGGTACTTCATGTATGCAAATCTGTGTATGTTAGCCTCTGTCTCTAATGAAAAAATACTTGAGATAATCAATTTATTAAGTGAAAAGTTTATTCTCACAGTTCTGGGGGGTGCTGGCGCATAGCTTTGGGCGGGTAAAGGGGCATCGCATCCTGGTGCCAGTGTGTAGCAGAGCAGAAGAGGAAAAAGCCAAGACTTACAAATCCCCTCGAACGTCTTTCCACAACTTCCCACCAAACCCACCAATAAAGATTCAGGCACTTTCTAGGGATGTCTTCTTGTTGGCCAAGCCTGTAGCCCACTGACCTTTTAGCATTCAAACTTAGTACAGAGCCAGAACACAAGCGAGCACAAGTCGAGTCCTAATTATCAGGGGCCACATTTACAAGTTAATATTTGAAATGGAAGCTGGCGTGTTCTCTTGAGGACAAGATTAGAACTAAGAAATGTGCCCAAATTTTGGGAACATATAGCAGTGACAGGGAAGAGAGACTGAGTGAGTTTATCTGCCGTCTGTAAGACCCGAGGGGTCCCTCATTTCTCTACTCCCTACCTCTTGCCAGAGAAGGTAGGTGTTGTTTTCCAGTGTTGCCACGAGGGGGAGCCAGCTACCGTACACTTAGTTTTCCCGATAGGTTGGCCTGAGATGAGCCGACTAGTCGGCTGTCTACGTTGGTGCGTAGAATAAACACTGACAACAGGCGCTCCCTGGTGGTCTAGTGGTTAGGATTCGGCGCTCTCACCGCCGCGGCCCGGGTTCGATTCCCGGTCAGGGAAGCTTAGCCTCTGCTTTTGGCTTTGTGTGTGGCAGAGCTGAAGTTTTTGGTGGCTTGTTCCCTTCCTTGTTTGTTTAGCCTCAAACCTCAAGGTTCAGAAAGTTGTTTGTTTTGTCATTTCTGGGAATTAGAATTTGTTCTTCATGAGTTGTTAATTGGTATCCATGCATTCACTGTCCAAAATGCAGTGTAAACACCTTTATTAGATGCAGAGGGGAACCATAGAGCCTTTTGTTTGTTTGTTTGTTTTTTGTTTTTGTATTTATAGAAATGCAAGTTTAAGCCAGGCATGGTGGCACATGCCTGTAATCCCAGCACTTGGGAGGCAAAGGCAGGCCAGCTGCTGTGAGTTTGAGACCAACCTGGTCTAAAAGAGAGTCCAGGACAGCCAAAGCTACACAGAGAAACCCTATCTTGAAACACTTAAGAAAAGAAAAAAGAGCTGGGTGGTGGTGGTGGATCGCTGTGAGTTCGAAGCCAGCCTCGTCTACAAAGGGAGTCCAGGACAGCCAAGGCTACACAAAGAAACCCTGTCTCAAAAAACCAAAAAAAAAAAAAAAAAAAAGAAAAGAAAAGAAAAGAAATGCAAGTTCAAAGATATTCTCTTTTAAAATTACATTTATCAGAACTGAGTGTGGTGGCCCATGCTTTTAATCACAGCATTCTGGGAGGCAGAGGCAGGTAGATCTTTGTGAGGTCAAGGCCAGCCTAGTCTACAAATCAAATCCAATTGGCTGTCCCTTCCACCCTTTTTTTTGGATTTTTGTTTTGTTTTGTTTTATTTTTGTTTTTGTTTTTTGAGACAGGATTTCTCTGTGTAGCCTTGGCTGTCCTGGACTCACTTTGTAGACCAGACTGGCCTCGAACTCACAATGATCCACCTGCCTCTGCCTCCCAAGTGCTGGGATTAAAGGCATGAGCTTCCACACCTGGCTCTTCTTCCAACCATTTTAAAAATACATTTTTAGTTTATCCTTATGTTTTTCTTTTGTCTTAGTTTATAGTTTTTGGTTTTGATTTTTAATTATTTATTATGTATGCAGTGTTCTGCCTGCATGTCAGAAGAGGGCACCAGATCTCATTACAGATGGTCGTGAGCCACCATGTGATTGCTGGGAATTGAACTCAGGACCTCTGGAAGAGCAGCCAGGGCTCTTAACCTCTGAGCCATCTCTCCAGCCCCTAGTTTTATGTTTTTATTTTATTTTATTTTTCTTTTAAGTAAATGTTTTCTTGCCTTTGATAATTGCCTACTTTGAGTCCGTCCTCCTCTATCAGGACCAGTGTGCTTGAGGGGTGCCCATGGTATGCGTGTGAGTGGGTGAGGGGTACTTGGGGTCTTGGGGAGTGGCTTGTGTGGGGATGTTTATGCATGTGTGAGTTTGGAGTGTGGGTAACTTTATGGCATGCATATCTATGTGACTGTATGGGGGAGGCGTGTGTAGGTGTGGCTGGGTATAATTGTGGTGT
Organism: Acomys minous; assembly: GCF_964271855.1. NCBI lineage: Eukaryota > Metazoa > Chordata > Mammalia > Rodentia > Muridae > Acomys > Acomys minous. The sequence goes on along the minus strand of NC_140497.1, from coordinate 16,162,985 downwards.
ATATACATGAAATGTACGTGGAATTATTTGTAGGGAGTTTAAGGTATGTTGTGTAGCTGTGATTCTATAATACTATGTAAAAGGGAAGGTGTGTGTGTGTGTGTGTGTGTGTGTGTGTGTACACATGCCCACACATGCCCTGTACTGCCCTCCCCGACTTTCCTATAAATCTTCCAAAAAGATTTATATCTCTATGTGTGAAAAAGACAATTTCACACATAGAGATATCAGAAAGCTGTGCCTTGGCCTGTCAGACCGCAGAGCCCCACTGGAGCTGTCTTGTTTCTGTATAAATACTCTAGATGACAGTATCCCGGCCACGATTTCTCAGGTCCTTTTCCATTAGAGAGGGATTTTTTTTGAAGTCCCGCTTCCCTGTCTTCTGAAGGTTGTTGCCGGGGTAAGGATTTCACTGCCTGCATTGTTGCTGCCACCGGATTTTCCCTCGCTGCTCCCTCCTCCTCCCCCTCAGCTACTCTGCTCCCCCTCACACAGCGGCAAGCCCCCTGAGGAAGCTGAGTCATGTTGCTTCCTTTTTTGGACATAGTTGAGGTTCCTCCACTTTCGGAGCCTTGAGTTATACAGAAATCAGTCCTTTGCACTCCTCTGTCTGAATGCCTGCTTCCCACGTCAGCTTCAGAACAATCAGCTCCCTCGGGGTGCCCGGTCCAACCCCAAAAGCCACTTGATGGGAGGTTTTGAATGGTTGACCTTAATTGAGGCGTGAGTGCAGATGATGAAAAGATTCTGAGTATCTTGCCTGGGGGACAAAAAACAGAACTTTAATGGAAGCAGAGAAAAACTCCAGCAAAGAAGGAAGGATTGAGCCGGGTGTGGTGGCGCACGCCTTTAATCTCAGCACTTGGGAGGCAGAGGCAGGTGGATCGCTGTGAGTTCAAGGCCAGCCTGGTCTACAAAGTGAGTGTAGGACAGCCAAGGCTACACAAAGAAACCCTGTCTCGAAAAACCAAAGGAAAAAAAGGAAGAATTAGGAGGATTCTTCACGTTTGGTCCTTGTATCGGCCGGGAGGAGTGAATTCTGGAAGTCAGTGAGGCACATAGATGTCCCAGGAGCCGCGGGATGAGGCTGAGGAATGGTTCACACCATCTGTGCATGTATTCCTGGCACCACTAACCTGGAAGATGTCTCCACCGGTGGTTATTATTAGAGATTTAGCCTAGCATCTGAAATAATGGGATTAAATAAGTTCAGAGCTAGGGACTAATGAAAAACAACAACAACAACAACAACAAAAACAACTCACTTTGCTGACTAAATCAGCGCAGGGTCAGGTTTGTACATATAAGGCTCCAAAGATGGGGCTGGAGAGATGACTCAGCAGTTAAGGGCACTGACTGCTCAGAGGTCCTGAGTTCAGTTCCCAGCAACCACATGGTGGCTCACAACCATCTAAAATGTGATCTGATGCCCTCTTCTGGCCTGTGGGTGTACATGCAGGCAGAGTACTATATGCAGAATAATAAATAAATAAATAAGTAAATCTTAAAAAAAAAAAAGGCTCCAAAGACACAGCTCCTTCCTTGGGATCTCTGCAGGGTACCCTGTCTCCTCCATGAGGCCATTTCTCCACTGAGGGTGCAGGCGGGTGCTGTTTAGCACATCTCCCACACTGGAGATGCTGACTTTGTTCTGGAATCCTGCCCTGGATTTGATCTACTAAGCAGTTGAAATGTGGGAAGGTCGTCAATGGCAACGGTTGGGTAGATTGGAGTCCTGCATGCTTGCTGGGTCAAATATTGTTTGGGGGCCAAGGGAACAAAGAGATAGGGGTGAGAAGGAAATTTGCATCAGGTCTGAGTCACTCTCACACACTGCACTAGAGTTGGAGCTGGACCCAGGGCGTAAGCCTTGGAGTTCCAGAGCAAGTGTGGATTGTGGGTGGAGAGAAATTGTGTTGTGAGGACAAAATCAGAGATGACTGTCATAGCTGTAGCCTGTCTGCTTGAGCCTTCAGGGTGATGGTGGTGCTGAGGACTTAACGGTTTTACTGAGGAGATAGACCAGTGTGGACGGACAAGAGGAGGTAGTCAGTGATGTGCAGTCTATAAACACCAGGTCAGACCCAAACTCTTTTTTTTTTTTTTTAACATTTATTATGTACACAGTGCTCTGCCTGCTTGTACCCCTGCAGGCCAGAAGAGGGCATCAGATCTCATTATAGATGATTGTCAGCCACCATGTGGTTCCTGGGAATTGAACTCAGGACCTCTGGAAGAGCAGTCAGTGCTCTTAACCGCTGAGCCACCTCCCCATGGCCCAAACCCAAACTCTTGAACTTGGCGTGACAAAAGCTTTCGGCTCTGATTTGGATGCTGTCAGCTGTACAGATGGTGCTGGAAGAATGACGGCCACATGTGGAAGAACGAAAGTCGATCCATAGCTCTCACTCTAAACAACAATTAAATCCAAGAATGTGTCAAAAGCCTTCAAACACCTCTAGAGGAAAACATAGTCAAAACTCTTCAGGATAGAGGCCTAAGCAAGGACTTCCTGAAAAGGAGACTCCAGTCCCACGGGAAATGATCCCAGGAATTGGCAAACGGGACACCTGGATGTAAAGGCTTCTACAAAGCGAAGAAATCATGCAGCAGGCTGCATAGTCAAGAAAAACCTCTTAGAGTTACAAGTCGGATAGGAGATTAATGTATAGAGTCTATGAAGAGCCCTCACTCAGATCAAATACAACCCCCAGATCTCTAGTCAGTAAAAAGCCAATGAACTGAAGGCAGCTCTCAAAGGAAGAAATGTAAACGGCCAATCAATATTTTGAAAAGCTGTTCGGCATCCTTAGCTTTCAGAGAGGAACAAGTTGAACTACGTTGAGAGTCCATCTCATTGAAATCAGGATGGCCATCACCAAGACAACAAGTGTCATTGCTGGTGGTGAGGTGGCGTGTGCAGCCACTGCGGAAATCAGTCAGTCCTCAAGAAAAAGAAAACAGAACTGCTATACAACTGGCTGTTGGGTATATACTTGAAGGAGCTAAGTCATCATACTACAGAGATGCTTGCACACCTATATTAGCTGTTGTACTAGTCACAGTAGCTAAGAAATAGAGCCAGCCTGTCTATCCACAGAAAAATGGGTGAAAATAATTATACTTTGTCTATATGCACAATAGGACTTTACTCATCTGCAAATAAGAACGAAATGGCGGCATCTGCAGGAAACGTGACTGTTACTGTGTTAAATGACATAAGCTAGACTCAGGACAAGTATCATCTTCTCTGATGTGTATATATGAAAATAAAAAGGGAAACTGGGCGTAGTGGTGCATTCCTGTAGTCCTGGCACTCAAGAGGCAGAGGCAGGAGGATGGCTGCAAGTTCCAGGCCAGCCAGGGCTATAGGGATACATAATGAGACACTGTCTCAAAACAACAGGGGGGGGGGCGTGAGTAGAAAGAGGGTAATGGAGCATGTGTCATGAAGGCTGGAAGGAGACTGTTGGGTGCAGAAAGAGGAGAGCTGGGGTGTAAATTAGAGTGAAATACATGATATCATATATGAAAATGGCACAGTGAAAGCTATTTCTTTGTATGCTGAAAATATTTTTAAAAATTAGAAAGTGTTATTTTGCAGTTACCTAGAGAAAACATGAGGTACTCATTTTCTCTTTCTTTCTTTCTTTCTTTCTTTCTTTTCTCCCCAAAACAGGGTTTTGACTTGACTGTCTTGGACTTGCTTTGTAGACCAGGCTGGCCTTGAACTCACAGAGATCCACCTGCCTCTGCCTCTGCCAAGTGCTGGTATTAAAAGCTTGCACCACCACCACCCAACAGAGAACTCGTTTTATTTATTTGTTTGTTTGTTTGTCTGTTTTCGAAACAGTGTTTCTCTGTGTGGCCTTGGCTCTCCTGGACTCTCTTTGTAGACCAGGCTGGCCTCGAACTCACATTGATTCGCCTGCCTCTGCCTCCCAAGTGCTGGGATTAAAGGCGTGCACAGCCACCACCCAATGGAAACATTTCTTTGCCCAAGGCTTCAAACTATACACGAAAAGGAAGGAGGAAAGGAGGGAGAGAGAGAGAGAAAGGGGGGGGGGAGAGATGCCTCTGAATAAGTGGACATCATTCTCGTGGGCCTGCCATAGTGCAGATGGTGGGGGTCACCCCAGGCTTTCTACTCTAGAGTGCCGTGCATTTCTAATGTCCTGGGGGCTGGTGATCCAGCAATCACTTTTTAGTACTACAAATTTAAGGCAAAGGAGTCAAACCCTCCATCTTCCAAAAGAGGAAATAGTAGACCAGTGGGAGAGGGATGACAGAGAAGACAGAGCGACGGAGGGAAGAAGGGAAGATAAGCTGGTTCAACAAATGCATCAGGACCACTCGGCTTTATAAATAATTGTATTCAAATAAAAGCACTGATAGAGGCAAGTCATCTCCACACATTAGCAAAGATTTAAAAGATTAATGGAACTTGGGTCTGGCTAAAGTCCAGGGACAAGACGGTCTAATGCAGTGTCATCTAAAGATGTGGATTCGTTTGTTACTGGAGTCCCTGGCCATACCGCACCTCTCTTCAGAGAGTCCAGACAGTTGTCCAGGGATGGAAAAAGTAATGTCGAAAGACAGGAGAGGAATTTAATCACTGTGCTGCGTCTTAGTTGCTTTTCTGTTGCTATGATAAGACACTTAGTTAATGGCCTGTTGCTGTGAAGAGACACTGTGACCGTGGCAATTCTTTTATTTATGTATTTATTTGGTTTTTCAAGACAGGGTTTCTGTGTCACCTTGTCCTGTCCTGGACTCACCTTGTAGACCAAGCTGGCCTCGAACTCACAGCCATACGCCTGCCTCTGGGATTAAAGGTGTGTGCCGCCACCACCACCAGGCTCAGTGCTTAAAAAAAAACAAAAACAAAACAACAACAACAACAACAACAAAAAACCTGCCTCTGTTCAGCACAACTTTTCTCTTTCTTTTTTGGGGGTGGTTTTCATGAGACAGGCTTTCTCTGTGTAGGCTTGGCTGTCCTGGACTTGCTTTGTAGACCAGGCTGCAGTACAACCTTTCTCAAGGGCAGTTGACTAAGTGTATTAAATGTAAAATCTGTGTGACATGATACTCCAGTCCCACTTTTAGCAGCGTGTGCTAAGAAATCACATGTGTATATATATATAAAAAAAGATGTATATGTAAAAAGATATATTTGCATAAATTTGTTCGGCAGGGTTTCACTTATAACAGAATCCATAAAGGCATCCTGCCGCCATGAGGAGCGAGTTGAGCACACAACGGGTGTGTTCACACAGCAGAGGGGAAACTGCTTGGCTCTGCTGGGAAGCACATACGTCATCCTGGTCCCCTCTTCCTTGTCTGGGAAGCAGAACACTATGAAAACAGAAGGGGTGGACAGTAGTTACTGCCTTGCTGGAGACACTATGAATATTTAAATCCTACATGTAAAAGTTTGTGTGTGTGCACACTTGCATGTATGTGCATGTACGTGTGTCTGTACCATCTCTCCTGCCACATAAACACATGCTTGTATATAAGAGGAGGGTTTTTAAACTCTTGTTTATTCATTTCAGCATCAATATTGTCAGGTGGATGGGATGTGACCCTGTGGCCAGCTGACTTCTGTTGGGAAGTGAAGATTACAATTAAAAAAAAAAAAAAGGGCAGGCGTGGTGGCGCATGCCTTTAATCCCAGCACTCCGGAGGCAGAGGCAGGCGGATCGCTGTGAGTTCGAGGCCAGCCTGGTCTACAAAGCGAGTCCAGGACAGCCATGGCTAACACAGAGAGACCCTGTCTCGAAACACCCCCCCCCCCCAAAAAAAAGGAACTACAAGTGTGGTGGCACACACCTTTAATCCCATCACTCAGGAGACAGAGGCAGGTGCATCACTGTGAGTTCCAGACCGGCCTGATCTACAAATGGAACCCAAGACAGCCAAGGAAGGGAACACAGAGAATCCCTGTCTCAGAAAAACAAAACAAACAAACAATAACAAGAAAAAACTACAGATAAGCTGATTACAGATATAAAAAAGTATTTTGAGCCGGGCGTGGTGGCTCACGCCTTTAATCCCAGCACTCGGGAGGCAGAGGCGGGCGGATCGCTGTGAGTTCGAGGCCAGCCTGGTCTACAAAGTGAGTCCAGGACAGCCAAGGCTAACACAGAGAGACCCTGTCTCGAAAAACAAAAAACGAAAAACAAAAAAAGTATTTTGGAAAAGATAAGAGCAGATCCAATTGTGTCACTGTCACTTTAGAGTGACTGTTTATCAACAGCAAAGATGTTCCATTCCTTTCTTTCCTTTATTTGCATGTCCCTAGATTTGACATTTTTCATTTTTGTGAAGACAGTGATCCTTGCTATGTGTGTGCTGGTCAGCTGAGACAAAATACCTCAGAAAAACACTTGTTGTTGTTGTTTTGTTTTGTTTTGTTTTTTTGAGACAGAGTCTCATTTTTGTAGCCCAGGTTTTCCTGAAACTCACTATGTAGCCCAAGCTACTCTTGAACTTGTGACAATCCTCCTGCCTCAGTCAGAAAACAACTTTTGTGAAACAAAAACAGGGGAAAAAATACACGTTATAGGTTAAGAGTTCTGTTTACAGTTAAGACAGTTAAAAAAAAAAGTTCTTGTTTGTCCTTTGTTTGTGCTTGATCACATGTGAGGGGTATGTGGACAGAAAAATATATCAGACTGTTTGCTTGCCCCTCATTCGACTTGATGGAAAATGGGGTAAATTGTGGGTTTTGCCTTTTTAAGGCCCCGAACAATGTGACTTGTAGCCATTTTCTGGGATCCCAGAGATGGACCAGGCCAGAGCCCATCTACCTGGGCAGAATTTAATTAAAGTTTTCTTTAAAAATTGGCTTTATCTTGCAGTAGCGGTCTTATTCTTGACTGGCTGGATTAAGACTTTAAGGAGGAAAGTTGGTTATTTGGCTCATGGCTTCAGAAGTTGTGGTCCATGTTAGCTCCACTGTGGCATCCTGGCAGAATACCTGGTGATGGTGGCCTGTTCACCTCAGGGCAACTGGGAAGCAAGAGAAACAAGAAGGGACCAAGGTGCCATCATCCCCTGCAGTGCATCCTCCAATATCCCAGGTTCTTCCTCCTTAGGCTCACCTAAAGGTTCTGACAGGACCCCCTAAAGGTCACCCCTCAGTAGTGCCACAGGCTGGTGGCCAAACCTTCCCCACACACGGGCCTTTGAAGGAGAGTGAGGCTCAGTTGGGCCATGACTTGTGCTGACTGGCTGAGCCTGCGTGAGTGCAGGGACTCCCCTTTTTCACTCAGCATCTTGGGGCACATTTGTTCTGTGTGAGAAATGCTGCTAACGTCAATTTATTGCATTTCATATACAACTCATACGTTACATTGGTGCTTATTTTCTTATAGAAGTGGGGTCTGTTTCTGTCAGCAGTATGTAGCATAGGTTGTCAGAGTTCCGTCATTTGTAAAATCTGTGAAATGAACGAATGAATGTACATGTGTATATATTTTGACTTAGCCAATTAAGGTATTTAAAAATACTTTTGAGCCCCATGTAGTGGTGCATGCCCATAATCCCAGCACTCAGGAGATAGTGTCAGGAAGACTCTGAACTTGAAACTAGCCTGAGCTACATAGTCTCAAAAAGACCAAGGGCTGGGAATGTAGCTAAGAGTGCTTAGGTAGTGTGTGCAAGGTCCTGGGTTTGCTTTCCTGCACTGCGGGGCAGGGGAGACCATTAACTTTTGGAATAAGAACATTATTTGTGTAGCCAGGCGTGGTGGTGCACACCTTTAATCCCAGCACTCAGGAGGCAGAGGCAGGCGGATCGCTGGGAGTTCAAGGCCAGCCCAGTCTAAAAAGCGACTCCAGGACAGCCAAGGCTCCAGAGACAAACCCTGTCTTAAAAATACCAAACCAAATAAAACCAAACCAAACCAAACTAACCAAACAAACAAACAAGCAAATAAAAACAAAACAAAGCTGTGCATGGTGGCGCACGCCTTTAATCCCAGCACTCGGGAGGCAGAGGCAGGTGGATCCCTGTGAGTTCGAGGCCAGCCTGGTCTACAAAGGGAGTCCAGGATAGCCAGAGATACACACAGAGAAACCCTGTCTCAAAAAACAAAACAAAAAACAAAAACAAAAAAACAAAACAAGACAAAAAAAAGAAAGAAAGAAAAAAAATGCGTATAGAAAAGTTTTTTTTTTCCAGGTGGGTGGTGGTAGCGGTGGTGATGGCCCATGCTTTTAATCCCAGCACTTGGGAGGCAGAAGCAGGCAGATCTCTGAGTTTGAGGCCAGCCTGGTCTACAAAGTGAGTTCCAGGACAGCGAGGGCCACACAGAAAAAGTCTGTCTTGGAAAAAAAGCAAAACAAAATGTGGGGCCTTGGCCGGGAGGTTGGAGGGCCTGCTTCCTGGCATGCTCGACTGTCCAGTCCTCAGCACCACAAAAAAGAACAAAATGTTTTCTATGCTGAATGCTGGAAATTGTCACTAACATGAGCCAGTGTTAAAACCAACCAGTGCAGTGATTAATTTAGAGAATGTGGGTTAGTTTTTCTTTTACCTGTAGAATTGAGCAAATGCTCATATTTATTATTTTTTAGACTTATAAAGCCATTTTGTTTCAAGGGCATCTCCCCGGAGACAGTAATATTGATCATCAGGACCCAGATCCACTGTATCCATACGTCTTGGCATTCGATGGGACCTAAAATTGACTCCTGTCACCTCAAGGGAAAAAAAGATATGGTTTATTCTGGAGCATATATGTGTGACCATGGCCAGGGGACATGGATTTAGGTTACCTCAAATTCCCATGGTCCCACCCTGGCGAGCATATCAGAGAGGCGTGTACAGCGAGGTGGGGGAAATGTCTATAGGTCCAAGATGCTATCTGATGATATTCTTAGCTTTTTTTTTTTCTTTCTTTCTTTTCTTTTTCTTTTTCTTTTTTTCCTTCCTCTGAGACAGGGTTTCTCTGTGTAGCCTTGGTTGTCCTGGACTCTTCTTTGTAGACCAGGCTGGCCTTGAACTCACAGCGATCCACCTGCCTCTGCCCTCCCCCCACCCCACCCCATCCCTGAGTGCTGGGATTAAAGGCATGTGCCACCACCCCCGGCGATATTCTTAGCTGTTGGGTTGATGGAAGCTAAAGGTGGGTCTGCTAAATTCATAGATTCCAGAAAGTCTTTTATCTACTTGTCGCGAGATTTTAGTTCTGACGGAGAGGTGGGCAAGGAATTTAACCCAAGATAAGGCAGTTAGCTCCCAGACCTGCAACATCCCAATCTCTGCATAGTAAAATTCTAATTAGACCATCAGTCTTTGCTGGGTCGGTCAAGGAGTCTCTGAAGACACAGCTTCCTTCCAGGAGCTCTCCCTTATGCAAAAGAGACATAGGTGCATCTCGGTCTTGTTTGGGTGATGATCAGGATCCAGGTGGCCCATTTGTCTCATGACTGAGGACTCCATATTGGGAGCTTAGACATTGGTGTGCCTCAGAGGGAGCTGTGCTCTTGAGGGCGGGGCTGTGCTGGTGGGGGCGGGGCTGTGCTGGTGGGATTCAGAAGTGTCTCTCACAGAACAGTTGCCAAGGGCTATGAGTTGTTCTGCTTCTGGGAGTTGGCCTGGCTACTCTCTTTACCTGTCCTCTTAGTTACCTTCTCTCTCTCCTAAGTACAATAGTTACCCACACAACGGAGGTCAGTCACCATCTGCAGAAGGCAGCCAGAGAGAGTCTTTGTTTCTGTCTCTGTCTCTGTCTCTCTCTCTCTCTCTGCTCCCCCCCCACCCCCCCTTTGAGACAGAGTTTTTCTGGTACAGGCTGGCCTGGAACTCAGAGATACACCTGCCTCTGCCTCCTGAGTGCTAGGAGTAAATGGGTATGCATTAGGTTTCGGTTGCTGTGATAAAAGGCTCACCAGAATTAATGTGGAGAGGAAAAGGTTTAAATAAACCAGATGGCTTACAGGTCTATCAGGGCAGCAAAAAAGTGGGAAGCAGAAAAAGTGGGAGGCAGGACAACAGCAGAAGCCCAGAGGAATGCTGCTTCCTGGGGCTTGCTCAGTCTGCTTTTGTATACAACCCAGGACTACCTGCCACATTTGTCATCAAACAAGAAGATGCCTCAAAGATTTGTCTACAGGCCAGTCTGATGGAGGAGATTCTCACTTGACGTTTCTCTAGCTGACTCTCTCTCCCCTTAGGTCAAGTTGACCAGAACCTAAACTAGCCAGCACAAAGGCATCTTCCCACTAGTCAGAGCTGAGTCATGGGCCCTGCTCAGCTGCTGCGGAAATCCGTGCCTAGCTGTATAGGAGTTATGAATGTGGCGGCTGAGGCATGGTGGCCTTCTACAAATGCAAAGTAAAAGCACGCACAAGGGAGGCATGCTGAAGGAACATTCTTGAGTTTTTTCCCCTTTTGTCATAATAATTAAAATTGCATGTGTGTGTTTACAGTTGGCACAGAAGGGAGGGAGCCAGGATTTGCGTTTCGCAGTCTGTGGAGGAGATATCTTTTGACAGTTTTATCTCGTTCCCAGCAGCTAACATTTTTTTCATTTCCTCTGAGAAGATGGAGGAGGTCAGCGTGATCCCCCTCCCTCAATAAATCAATATTTTCACTTACTGAGTTGAAGCCAGCTGGCCCACTCAGGAGCCACAAGTATCTCTCTCTCTCTCTCTCTCTCTCTCTCTCTCTCTCTCTCTCTCTCTCTTTTAACAAGACAAGTTGAATTTACTGTGAAGCCAAAATATCTCAAACTTCTTTACAAACCTCACTGTTGTAGACCTTTTTCTAAGTCCCTGGTGGGGGTCCTGGCCCAGTGCTCAGGGGTGCTTTCTCATTTTCCTTTATTTCAGTTCATTTAAACAGTCTTGCTATGAAGCCCATGCTGGCCTCTGATGAGCTATCACTTACCCTTCTTGTTGGTGTTGAAATTACAGGCCCACACCACCAGCTTTCTCTTTGCTTTGCTCTCTCAAAAGAAGCCAGCAATGGAGCTGGCTACTGAAAGAGAAAGCGCTTACGGAGAGCATGTGAAGACGGACCCTTCTCTGTCCCTGTCCACTCCACCCTTCCGCAAAGCGCATCTCTTACATCCTGGCTTGAGTTCCTGTCCTTGAGGACTATCCTTTCCATTAGTAGGAGTGCCCGAGGGGAATCTCTTGCATGGCATCTTGGGTCATGAGGCAAACACCTCCTTGGAATGAGGGTTCACAATTTGATCACCAGGGAGTTGACCGTATCAGCCCATCCCAGGCTGCCTCTTCCATCGGCCCCACGGGGCACCAGAGGCGTGAGTGCACCATGGCTGGTGGGCTTTGTGATGCCCACTCCCATTCTTGCTGTCCCAGCATGCCAACCAAGCTGTCTCCTCCCCTCCCCCTCTCCCTCCTCCCCCCTCTTCCTCTTCCTCCTCCTTCTTTCTTTCTTTCTTTTTTTTTTTTTTTTTGGTTTTTCGAGACAGGGTTTCTCTGTGTAGCCTTGGCTGTCCTGGACTCACTTTGTAGACCAGGCTGGCCTCGAACTCACAGCGATCCGCCCGCCTCTGCCTCCCGAGTGCTGGGATTGAAGGCGTGCGCCATCACGCCTGGCTTCCTCCTTCTTTCTTCACAGTGCTAAACCTCAAGTATGCTAGGCATATGCTCTACTGCTGAGATACATCTTCTTCCAAACTGGAAAATAAAACTCTTTTTTGTTTTGTTTTGTTTTGGGTTTTTAGTTTTTTTAGACAGGGTTTCTTTGTGTAATAGCCCTGGCTGTCCCGGAACTCTCTTTGTAAACCAGGCTGGCGTCGAACTCACAGAGATCCGCCTGCTGGGATTGAAGGCATGGGCCACCACGGCCAGCTGGAAAATGTAACTTATTAGTGTTTATTTGTGAGGTTTTCCACCGTAGCCCAGGCTGTCTTGAATTCACTGTGGAACCTAGGCGGACCTCAAGTTCATGGGAATCCTCCTGCCTCAGCCTTCCAAGTGCTGGGATACCGTAGGAACTCATATGGCTTGGGCTGACAATTAAAGTTTAATCAGCCTAACATACTATTCCTGGATTGGAGCTTGGCCACATGTGCAGATAAGGAGGAGAGAGACTGATGCAAATATATATATTTAACTTCAGGTTCTTTTGAAGATCCTGCTCTGGGGATTGAAAGTGCAGCCAGTTTAATTTGTCTCTCTGTCCTTACTTTCTCTTCTTTTACAAAAGCTATAATAGCGCTTAAGTGCAACTGGAATACTGGAGCTCCTTGTTCCTTTTCACTTGCAGAGATGCCAGTGAGCAGAGGTGGGACTTGACTTGTGTGTGTGTGTGTGTGTGTGTGTGTGTGTGTGTGTGTGTATGTGTGTGCACGCCTGCATGGCCCATGAAGACCAGAAGAATGTGCCAGATCCCCTAGGGACTGGAGTTACAGATGGCTGTGAGCTGCCATGTGAGTGCTGGGACCTAAGTCCAGAGCCTGTATAAGAGCAAGAAGTGTGGGGTTCAGTGGTTAAGAACACTGGCTGCTCTTCCAGAGGTCCTGAGTTCAAATCCCAGCACCCACATGTTGGCTCCCAAGCATCTATGATGGGATCTGATGCCCTCTTCTGTCTGATGCTCTCTTCTGTCATGCAGGCATACAAAATAGAACACTTATATACATAAGCAAGTAAATCTTTAAGAACAGAGCAACAAGTGCTCTTAATCACTGAACCATCTCCAGCCCCAGAAATGTCTTGTTTAAAATTGTACTTTATGGTTGTTACACAGAGAAACCCTCTCTTGAAAAGGCAAAAAGTAAAATAAAATAAAAACCGTACTTCATTCAGTAAGCCCACATCTGAGAAGACAGTGGATTGACCTCCTAAAGATCTGTCTTCCTCTCTCTCCAGGCAGCCATTGTATAGGGACAAGTGGGTGGGGACAAAGGCAGCCAGGCACTCAGGAGCTCAGTCTTGCTACTCTGCTCAAGTTCTCCATGACTTTTTGTCCCATTGTCTCGAGACAGGGTTTCTCTGTGTAGCCTTGGCTGTCCTGGACTCACTTTGCAGGCCAGGCTGGCCTCGAACTCACAGAGAGCTGCCTGCCTCTGCCTCCCAAGTGCTGGACTTGAAGGTGTGCGCCACCGTGTCTGGCTTCACAGTTTTTTAAAAAAGATTTTATTTATTTATTACGTATACAGAGCTCTGCCTGCATGTACCCCTGCAGGCCAGAAGAGGGCATCAGATCACATTATAGATGGTTGTGAGCCACCATGTGGTTGCTGGGAATTGAACTCATGATCTCTGGAAGAGTAGTCAGTGCTCTTAACCACTGAGCCATCTCTCCAGCCCCGGCTTCACAGTTTTTTTAAAGGTAACAACAAGTAGCCTTTGTTTTGCCCAGCCTGTTGTTTGCCTTTTAGTTTGAAGACACACATTTACAAACCACACTTTCCATATGTAGCCCAATAAATCTGGGATTTGATTTGTGTGCGGGTTTTATTAATTGCTTCTAAGTTGCACTGGCACCCTTCCTACAGAGCGCTGACAGATTCTGTTGCTTCTAGACTGCTTTATCCCCATGGCTTGATTTTTTATTATTTAGCCATCGAATCCATCTGGAATTTCTTGTGACATATACTCTGAGGTAGGAGTTTATACTGATCTTTTCCATTGCTAACCAATATTCTCCATGCATCTATTAAGCAACCATTCTTTTCTATGTTGTAAATTCTTTATCATATAATAAATGCTTACATCTTACGAGATCCTTTTCTGAGCTTTCTGCTGATTTAAAGAATAAAGATCACCGGGCGGTGGTGGCGCACGCCTTTAATCCCAGCACTCAGGAGGCAGAGGCAGACGCACTGCAGTGAGTTCGAGGCCAGTCTGGTCTACAAAGCAAGTCTAGGACAGCCAAGGCTACACAGAGAAACCCTGTCTTGGGGGAAAAAAAACAAAAGAATAAAGATCTGCTTATTTTTGCATAATGTTATGTCCTGGCTAGTTTTCTGTCAACTTGACATAAGATAGAGTCATCAGAGAGGAGAATTGAACCTCAATGTAAAAAATACCTTCTCAGGGGTTGGAGAGATGGCTCAGAGATTAAGTGTACTGGCTATTGTTCTAAAGGTCCTGAGTTCAACTCCCAGCAACCACATGGTGGCTCATCTGTAATGAGATCTAGTGGAAAAATACAGTATCCAGAATAAATAAATTAAAAAAAAAGAAAAAAGAAAAAAGAAAAAAGCCTTCATAAGACCTGGCTGTAGGCAAGCCTGTAAGACATTTTCTTTCTTTCTTTCTTTCTTTCTTTCTTTCTTTTCTTTTCTTTTCTTTTTAAGATTTATTTATTGTTTTGTATACAATGTTCTGCCTGCATATACAACTGCATACCAGAAGAGGGCATCAGATCACATTATAGATTGTTGTGAGCCACCTTGTGATTGCTGGGAATTGAACTCAGGGCCTTTGGAAGAACAGGCAGTGCTCTTAACCACTGAGCCATCTCAGTGGCCCGGCATTTTCTTAATTAGTGGCTGATGAGGAAAATCCCAGACCATTGCCAGTGGTTCCAACCTTGGGCTGGTGGTCCTGGGTTCTATGAGAAAGCAGGCTGAGCAAGCCACAAGGAACAAGCCAGTAAGCAGCGCCCCTCCATGGCCTCTGCATCAACTCCTGCCTCCAGGTTCCTGCCCTGTCTGAGTTCCTGTCCTGACTTCCTTTGATGATGACCAGTGATGTGGAAGTGTGAGCCACATAAACCCTCTCCTCCCCAGGTTGCTTTGGTCGTTGTGTTCCATGACAGCACTAGAACTACGACCTGTATGATAATCTCGCTCTCTGGCTTATGTTCCTGTGGGTGTGTGCAGGTGTGTGTCGATGCACCTGGACCTGCTTGCATATCTGTGTTGAAGCCGGAGGACCAGGTGAAATATCTTCTTCCATCATTCTTTCCTTTCCTTTTTGAGACAGGGTCTCTAACAGCATCTGGAGCTCATGGATTTGGCTGGGCTGGGCTGGCTGCTCAATGGACTCTAGGGATTCGCTTGTCGATAGCCCCAAGGGTTACAGACCCGCACTGCCATATCTAGCTTTCTGTGCCTGGGTGTTGGGGATCTGAGCTCAGGTGTTCATGCCTGTGCCAGTGGACACTTAACCTGCTGAGCCATCTTTCTAGCTCGTGACAGGAAGAGTTCTGTGAGTCCAACGCCAGCCTGGTCTACATAGCAAGTTGTAGGCCAGTCTCAAAAAAGAGAGAGGGAAAACAGGCAGTGGCTTGGGATTCCTGAGTGCTGCTCTGGTCCTGCCCTCTCTCCTTGCCTCTTTCTTTTTTTCTTTTTCAAGACAGGGTTTCTCTGTAACAGCTCTAGCTGTCCAGGAACTCTCTCTGTAGACCATGCTGGCCTCGAACTCACAAAGATCCTCCTGCCTCTGCCTCCCCAGGGCTGGGATTAAAGGCGTGGTCCGCCATGCCCAGCTTCCTTGCCTCTTTCATATTCACATCATCTCAAGCAAATGCCTTCTGACGTCCAGGTGTGGCCAGACATTGGTTTCAGTTGTTGTTGTTGTTGTTGTTTTTTTAAAGCAGCCTGGCCTTTCTGTTCCTTCCACTGTGATAGTGTTCACAGAGCGCTGGGGTTATTTCCGCTCTGATAACTTCCAGAACAAGTGGAGTGAAAGAACTAAGTGAATGCTGATTTGAATCTTGCTTCTGCGAGAGAAGCTATTATCTTCGGTAGGCAGCTTCGGGGCAGAGAACGCACAGTTTCTTGTGTCTTCCCGTCTTGACTCCTTTAGCCCTAGCCTCTAAGTTGCTGCCAGAATGATCTACGTTCTTTCTAAATGGAGTCAGGACTTTCTTGCTTCAAAGCAAGAATACTCCTCTTTGCCTGTTCAGGCCAAGAAGGTGCACATGTGGCTTTGATTGGTCCTTCGGGTGCTGACGATTTCAACAGCTTACCCGAGGATAACAGCCATGACATTGAAAGATTTCTTATAAAACCCTAGATTTGGGGGTTTGCATGGAAGATGGGGAACAAGAACAGAGCCTGCTGGAGCTCCTACCTCTGCCCTTTGATAAGCTATGTATGTGCAGAAATTCATCACAGTGAGGCCTGGCCTTACCTGCTTCTCTTCTCCGACCCCGTCCTCACAGACCGTCTCACAGTGCCTGTGCTACTAAATAACGGTTTGCTTCTTAAAGGAAGATCTGCCAGCGCTCTTGTTAGAGAAGGAAGACTTTGAGAAGGCATGACTCTGAGCTGGGCCTGGTGGCAAATGCTGGCAGAGGCAGGAGGATCTCTCTGAGTTCAAGGAGGATCTCTTTGAGGCTAGCCTGGTGTACAAAGTGAGTTCCAGGATAGCCAGGGCTGTTACATAGAGAAACTATCTCAAAAAAACAAACCCAAACCAAGCCAAACCAAACCAAAACAGAAACCGAAGGAGGAGGAGGAGGAGGAGGAGGAGGAGGAGGAGGAGGAGGAGGGATGGCTCTGCTAGGATTTTGTAGAAGTAGAAAGAGATCTGGTTTAACTTCAAATACACAAGTGAGTATTTTTATAGGCAGGGATCTGTGGGGTGGGGGATGGGAGTCGGGGTGGGGGTGTTGTCAGGGACTGAAAAGTTGCAAAGAGGAAGTTGTGGGGCCTAGGATGTTTCTGGCTAAACCTACTTGACAAGATTCTTGCTGAAGGCAGGCTGGGTATGAGAGAACGAGGGGGGGGGGGCGGGGATTCTCACTAAACTGAACCTGCAGGATTCCTGATAAAACTAGATTCTAGGAGAACAAAGACCAAAACTCAAGGTGGAGGCACGCAGGGACTTAGTGGAGCCTCAAAGAATTTGGGGCAGCAGAGTCTTAGGCAGTCAGAATTTGTTTACTCAGTTTATTTTCAGATGTATTTACTTATGTGTATGTGTGCTTTGCCCGCATATATG